>NW_024080708.1:1429389-1466502 GCF_003009895.1 Hyaena hyaena | reverse complement strand
GATGATGACAGCTTTGTAGTAGAGGCTAAAGTCTGGGATGGTGATACCTCCCGTTTTGGTTTTATTTTTCAGTATTACTTTGGCTATTCGGGGTCTTTTGTGGTTCATACAAATTTTTGGATAGTTTGTTCTAGTTTTGAGAAGTATGCTGATGCAATTTTGATTGGAATTGCATTGAATGTGTAGAGTGATTTAGGTAGTAATGACTAACAATAGAACTCCCCTATGACCCAGCAATAGCACTGCTAGGAATTTACCCAAGGGATACAGAAATGCTGAGGCATAGGAGCACGTGTACCCCAATGTTCATAGCAGCACTCTCCACAATAGCTAAAACATGGAAAGAGCCTAAGTGTCCATCAACAGATGAATGGATCAAGAAGATGTGGTTTATCTATACCATGGAATACTACATGGCAATGAGAAAGAATGAAATCTGGCCATGTGTGGCAACATGGATGGACCTTGAGGGGGTTATGCTGAGCGAAATAAGTCAGGCAGAGAAGGACCAATATCATATGTTTGCACGTATAAGAGGATTAGGAGGAACTTGACGGAGGAACAAGGGGGAGAAGAAGGGCGGAAATGGGGGAAAGGGAGAGAGGCAAACCATGAGAGACTCTTGAATGCTGACAAAAACTGAAGACTGATGGATGTGGGGGCGGGGGATGGGCATGGAGGAGGACACTTGTGGGGATGAGCACTGAGTGTTATGTGGAAACTAATTTGACAATAAACTATTTGTAAAAAATAAATAAATAAATAAATAAATAAATAAAAGAGTTTCTTCTTATAAATATCACTGTAAAGATGAGGCTGGTTCTTGTTAAGTTGGGAAGACCGTGATCTATTTTTGCTCCTAACTTTCCTATTGTGGCTTAAAGTCTACAGCTCTTCTTCCAGATCGCAGAAGTATTTACAAATTTAAGTCACATGCAGTCCAGAAATCTTGGCTTTTAAAAGTTATTGATAGCAAATGCTTGACACAAGAGCATCTGGGAACCAGATGAAATTCTAACATGTGTAGGGGGAAAAGCAAGGCTAGGGTAGCTTTACTATATTCATATATGAACAAGCTTCTACCTCCTGGTGGTACTTTTCCTGTCCTCAAAAATAATAGTTGTTCAAAACGAATGAGTATTTGGGATAGAATTTATGTCTGGATTGCAGAATTCTATTACTGGGGACTTCCTCTTTGTGTTCTACCATTTCCCGCTGCCAAGGTAGTCTCAATGACTACCTTAAGGTAGCAAATCCCTTTGTACAAAATACCAGCATATCTGCAGAAAGTTCCTCTAAGGACATTTAGGTTCACTCCAACCCTTTTGGCTCACACAATTTCTTTTTTTCCTTAAAGTCTAATTGACATACAATAGTATATTAGTTTCAGGTGTACAACACATTGATTCAATATTGATATACATTATAGAATGATTACCATAATAAGTCTAGTTATCATCCATTATCATACAAAGTTAATGCAATATTAGTGTCTATATTCTTTTTATACCAACTCAACATGATGGTATATTTTGGCAGTTAGCTGGACATTGCTATTCTTGAGATTCTTTGAATCTTGAGGATTTTCCTGGGTTTCAACATCACAGGGTCAACGTATATATATGTCACTTCACAAATCTGCTGCTGTAAGGGAAGAGGGAAGGAAATAAAGGGCAATAGATGACAATGTGCTGACAAGCTGTAGATGGCTTACAGCTTGGGGAATCATATTCTTTGCATGAGACTCAGAACAACGGAAGGATTTGCTGGAGGAGAGAGAACTAACATTTATTGAAGGCTTTCCATATAATAGGGAACTTAACTTGTAGTCTTCCCCAAAATTACATGCAATACAGAAAAATTGAGACTAATAAAGGTCAAGTTGCTCAGGTAGTAAAGTAGCAGAACCAGAGTGAGACTCCAGGTCTGTTGGACTTTGAAGTCCATGATCTTTTCATAAGATCAGTCTGCCTCCATTAAAGAGAGAGGAACATCTGATCTGAGTACTGACTGAACTCTTCTCATACTTCCTTCTTGAAAAGGGGATCTCTCCTGCTGTGGTTATAGGTCCATCTTCTCAAGTCAGAGTTGGCAGCTGCCAGCACAGAAAAAGGCATAAAAGGCAGTGAGAGATGTAAGGAGCAACCTTCCAGGTACACAACCCAGACTGAACCCCTTAGCCTTGCTTTGGATAATTCCCACCTGCTGACCAGGCCAGATGAATAGTTCCTCACAGATCTGGCTGTCCTCAATGTACCTCCCCAACATAAAAACCATTTGCCTCCAAAAAAAGTTCTAATTATTCAGACAACAGAATAGCATCCAGGACTTGTGCAAACTCTTGCTAACACCAGTAGAAAGGGAAGTAAGCAGAAAACCTTTTCATTTGTTTCTGACTTTCTTTGTCAAGAGCACCAAATCTTAGCATTCATTCATGCCACCTACAAATAATGAGCTATGACTATGTTCCAATTATTATGTTAGGCTCTGAGGATATGAAGACAAATGGCATACTCCCTTCCTTCAGATAACTCCTAGTTCTTAGTAAAGTACAAGCTCTGAGAAGCAGTCTCATTTGATGGCTAATAGCATGAGCCCTAGAATCAACTGCCATGTTTAAGTCCTAATTCTACCTCTTACTATATGTGTAAGCTTGGGAAGATAATTTGATTTTTCTGTTCCTCTATTTCCTCATTTCTGAAATTAAGGTTAGGAAGATGAGTTAGCTCATGTTAGGCACTTATAACAATGTCCAGCAATTATAAATCTTCAATAAATATTTATTATTATTACTACTACAAGCCAAAGTGATTTCTTTCAAAGTCTGCCCTATCAGAATGAATGCATTCAAAAAAAAATTTTTTTTAAAGAATGGATGCATTCAGTGAATGAATTAACTAGCTTTTTAGAAAATCACTTTCAATATTTGGATAGAAATGGAAGCTGAAGTGGGGTGAGGGGTGATGATCTTCAAATGAGGAATGACTCTTCTTATCCAGTTTATTTTGAGAATGTGTGTCAATTAGAAGCAGGTAATACTACTGACATTTTATAAACAATTAATTACCCTAACAGTCTAAGATATGTGGAGAATTTCCTAAAACCAACACAACTTGTGCTGCCCACTTCCCCTCTGTGGGCCTTGATTTCTTCATCTGTGGGTTGAGAGGGTTGCATTGGGTTGGTTACCAATTCAACATTTCTTCTGTTCTTAGTGCTCAATTGTTATTCCCAGAGAAAGAAGACGTATATAAAATCTTTTTTTTTTTTTTACAAATAGTTTATTGTCAAGTTGGTTTCCATATAACACCCAGTGCTCATCCCCACAAGTGCCCTCCTCCATGCCCATCTCCCCCCTCCCCCCCCCCCCCATGAGTCCTCAGTTTGTTCTCAGCATTCAAGAATCTCTCATGGTTTGCCTCTCTCCCTTTCCCCAACCATTTCCCCCCTTCTTCTCCCCCATGGTCCTCAGTTAAGTTCCTCCTAATCCTCCTATACGTGCAAACATATGATATTTGTCCTTCTCTGCCTGACTTATTTCGCTTAGCATAACACCCTCAAGGTCCATCCATGTTGCTACACATGGCCAGATTTCATTGTTTCTCATTGCCATGTAGTATTCCATGGTATAGAAAATCTTGAAAGATTTGTTGGAAAAGTTCCTGTTGTGTTGAAGTGTTTTGGCTAGGGAAGAAAATCCTGATTTGGCAACCATTGATCATTGATCAAAATATTTTATTTTATTACAATTATATAAAAATATACCAAAATCATATATAGTGAAGATTTGAAGAGATCTTAAATTACATCATCTAGTCCAGGGTTTCTTAATTTTGACACTGTTAACATTTTATACCAGATTATTCTTTGCCTTGAGGGAGAGGCTGTCCTGTGCATTGTAGGATGTTGAGCAGCATCCCTGGCCTCTGCCCACTAGATTCCGGTAGCAATCCCCCCCCCCCAACAACTGTGACAACTGAAAATGTCTCCAGACATTGCCAAATGTGCTCTGGAGATAAGATCGCCAGATTTAGCTAAAGTATTTTATCTGGTAACACTACCTGCAGAGGGGGGAACTCACCCCTACCTGAGAACCAACAAAATTCTAGACTCTTGTTACTTCAAAGTTCAGCATGGGCATCACCTTGGAACTTGCCAGAAAAGCAGAATTTCAGGCCTTAACTCAGACCTACTGAATAAGAAAGGACAGGCATTTTAACAACTCCTCAAGTTATTTATATGCATGTTAAAGTTTGAGAAACCTTGATTTAGTATATATAAAGCCCAAGAGAAAGATGATGATAGATAGATAGATAGATAGATAGATAGA
The DNA here is from genome assembly GCF_003009895.1 of Hyaena hyaena. NCBI lineage: Eukaryota > Metazoa > Chordata > Mammalia > Carnivora > Hyaenidae > Hyaena > Hyaena hyaena. Next base: position 1,462,172 of record NW_024080708.1, on the reverse strand, counting down.
TAGATAGATAGATAGATAAAGCGAACTTACTGATGATACTATTAAAAAGTATAGATGCCCACCATGATGTATTCTAATTTGGTAGGTCTGAGGTAAGGCCCCAGAATCATTATTTCTAATTCTCACTGCTGCTTCTGCCCAGTGAGCCTAAAATGCATCAGGGTTTATGAAGTGTTGATCTATTTGGTCCAGCTCTTTTATTTCACAAATGAAACTGAGGCCCAAATGAAGCATGTGACTTGCACAAGTCACAAAGACTCAGTTGAAGAAGCATGGTTAAACTCTAGAATTAGACCCCAGGCCCACTGACTTCTAGTATTATTCTTGCTTTCCCCTGTCTTTCTACTGTCATTAAAGTTGCCTGCCAAAAGTTGTCTCCTCCTAAGAGAAGATAAAGAAAAAGGTGTTGCAAAATCAAATAGACTCTGACACCTCCAAAACCTTTAGGAGTAACTGGCATTGAGGACAGATAGCACCCTGGTAGGAATGCTGCTTCTGAATTTTATCATCAGCTGTAAGGAATGTTGCAATTAAAAACAGGCTGACCTAAGGGAAATCCATATCTCAATTCAGTTCAGCAGAGAATATTGCAGACAAAAGAACAAGAGGCTAATATATTTAGATGCATTTTTTAGATGCATTTTAAAATGAGATGAGGAGGAAGCAGTGAACATCTTAAACAGTATGGCAATGAATCTGTATTCTGCTTTAGGTTAGTTACAGCACCGAAGAGATGTATGCCTGGCCACTACCACCAGCATGGTACCATCTCTGAGTAGGCAGCCCTATACATCTCAAGATGTAGAAGCATACCTTCTGGGTAGGATATGTGAGCTTGGTGCAAGATACGCTTGGAACCAATAGTCATCTCAAAAGAGTTTAGGAAACTCCTCACTTCACAGATTACGTTAGAATACTCTGGGATGAAGCAGTCTTTGGCTGAGGTTTGGGGCTTCCAGAAAGCCACTGAAATTTTTGGGGGAGGGAACCCAAACACTGTTTTGACCCAAGGCCAGGGCTGGAGAATTTATTGCCTCCAGAAATCAGTTTGAATTCCAATATCTTCATATTCCAGAAAGAGTGCAACATCCACTTCTTAGAAGAAATCTGGAAAGTGAAAGCATGAAGCAATATTTTCAGTCTGCCCACCCCACCCCAACCCACATAGCCCAGGGCAAAGGCAGATGGAAAAATTAATGTGTTCATTTGACAGCTCCCCCACCAAAGGCTAGACCCTGTAATTCGTTTTTTTTTTTTTTTCTAAGCCCTGAAGTTACTCGTTAGCAAGTGTGAAGAGTGCCCAAGGGACACTGCTGGATCACATTTACCTTTATAGTTAAAATGATTTGTTAGGATTTATGAGCAATTTCTTTAACACCAGTTGATTATTGGGTTGTCTTAGAAAAAGGAAAAAAGCTTATTTCCAACAGTTTGTTATTTCCAACTTCCTCACCTGGAATTAATCAAGAATTAGTGAATTAGGCACATAGAGTGCCTACTATGTGCCCTGTGCAGTGGTAGGAATGATACAAAATACAGGATTAAAATGATGGGATATTTTCCTCATTCTCAAAGAACTTATGATTTCTATACACATGGAACATGGACAATTACACATTAAAGTGCATGCATTCAGAGTTGAGAAAAATAATGGTTACCAGAGAAGGCTTCGTGGAAGAGGTGGAACTCTGTAGGATGTATGGTTATTGTCTCCTTCCCCAATTAGAATGGATTCTCCATGAGGGCAGGGACTTTCCTGTCAGAAATTATAAACCAGGATGAGAGGATAGAGAGTGACAGAGGGTGTCATTTTATATAGAGAAAACCAGGAAAGTCCTCTCTGAGGAGGTGATATCTGAGCTGAGACCTTAGTAGAATGAGAGAGAAACCAGGTGGATTGGACATCTGGAAAGGAACGTATAGACTTGTTTCCCTGGTCATTCTTGCTTTGTCTGGGTATCAGCAAGCCTTTGTAACATCCTGCTCCCAAGCTATACCTGTTGCATTCAAGATGGCTGATTCCATCTCCTCCTCTAATCCAGTGTACCTGCTTCTGGACATGAAAAGAAATTGTTCCATCACTCCTTTGAGCTGACTGGAAGCATACTGGAAGTATTGTTGGGAGTTGGGTGATGACTTTAACTAATGTCAACTTTAAAGTAATGCTAGAAGATGCAAATGGTTTAGTTTTAACCCAGACAATTTAAAAATCACTAGATTCTCTATTTCTGCCAATCATTAAAAAATTTGAACTAAAACTATTTATAGACACTATTATTAATCCAAATACATTATTGGTCTGACAATTCCTTTTATGAAAATAACTGGAAAATATTTCCTAAAGTTAAACTCCAAAAAGCCTTCTAACTTCTGTTTTGATCTTTATAGTTTATTTTAACAGCACATTGTATCTATTTTATTCTGTAAGTCTTTTGAAGGCTTCAGACCAAAAGCAATAAAATTCTGAACTGACCAAAATGCCTTCCCCTCCACCTCTCCAATTCATTTCCATGTCAAGTTCTCATAACTCCATGAAGCCTATTAAGCCCACCTCATGTAAGCTTTGTCTCCTCAATAGATTATTCCAGTATGGTGAGTACATCTTTGTTTGTACTGCTCTGTTGTATCTAGCACAGTGCCTTTCCCCCAGGTACTGTATATAAATACTTGTTTGTTGATCAACTAAGTGTAGGCACTAATTGAATTAAGTCTGAACAGAAGTCACAATGCTATAGAAACTGTCTTTCCAAGATTTTTGTTGGCAAATTCAGTTACTGATATGCTTTCTGATAACTGGACTCCTAGGGACAAGGGAAATCACCTCATTAATAAGTGTGGCTTCCTGATTAGACAGAGTCACTGTATGGTAGTCTGTCTGCCCAGAAAACCAAGTCATCTCTTACATGCACAGGTCACTGAAGAGACACTTGGCTTTCCATCTGGGAAATGCAGAGACACTTATCTGGAAAATAAAACAATCATTCCAATATCTTATCATTGACACAGGATTCAGTATATACCTGGCTCTTTGGAGAAGTGTCGAGGATGGGTAAACTTTTGATAAACTATTAATCATGAATGGAGAAAAACTTTAACTTAGATTAGGCTGATGGAAGAGGCTATGGATAGATGCAGATATTTTGAAAGAACAGATTTGGTAACTTAAACACTACGGAGGTAAGGCAATGTTAACATTTCTAATATGGGGCCTGGAAGAATAATGCCTTCTTCCCCTACCTTAAGCATTGCCATAGGTGGTCAACCCTAAAGCAAAAAGGCCAGTGGAGCATGCATCTCTTCTAAAGTTACTACCATTGCCTCCAGTGTTGGGCTCTAGGAGGGCTGCATTTAATGACTTCTCTTCCTTCCTTCTGTTTATTTGTTTGAAAGTTAAGCTTGTTTAGTTATCATTGATTTGTTGTGGGCCTGTCAGGGGTGATTTATCAGTAGCTTGTTCATAGTGACCTTTAAAATACAGCTCTGTTATTGCAGCCACGTCATTTTCTCAGTATCAGACAAATGATTTAGTTGACATAGTCATGCTGTTTTACAACTTACTATATGTATGGGGTGCTGAGCTTTTTCTGTTTAATTTTGTTTCATTAAAACTTGGTAACGTTCCAGGTAGATACTGTCACTTGGTCTTGAAAGTTAATTTGAACATTTTTGTTACTCAAGGCATCTTTAACCACATTTCTCCAACAGGACTACAATGAATTAAATGAGCGTGACTAGTGGAACATTTGGCAAGTTGATATTTGCAAGGAGGTTTTAATCTTTCAGGCTGGTCTGTTTTGTTCTCAAAGGCAACTGCTCCTTGAAGGAAAAATCCAATTTAGAAATGTGATTTGCTTTTCTGATTTTTGCTTTTGAAACCATGTTACATTTTTTTTCTCTTAAGAGCTATGGTGTTTTTCTTTTGTGCAGGAAGTATTTTCTTGAAAGGTATCTTAACAAGTTGATGAAGGCCCTACGGGGGCTCAACTAGTAGACCAGAAGAATACCACAGGTTTGTGGTGCCTGTCAGTAACCATAATCGTCATCTTGAGTGGATTCAAATTAGAATTCTCCCAAGAAATTTCTGACATGGTTACAGATATATAAAATCATTTGGGGAGAGTGTAAATAAATTGGTAGAGCTTTTACAGAGGGCAAGTTGGCAACAAAGTAATATTTGTCACCTATCATATTGGCAAAATTTTTTTTAATGATTAATAAAATCCAGTAGTGGGAAAGATGTGGGATAATGGGCACTCTAATACTCTATTGGCAAGATTATATATTACCTTTTGGAAATATGAATAAAAATTGTAAATGCATATACCATTTGATCCAGCAACTCTTTTTCTGACACTTAGACTAAAGAAATATCTGTACAATTTAGCAAAGCTATATGTACAATTATATGCATTGTTGAATTATTTATTATAAAAAAGAAACAACATAGTTACCATTAACCAATTGAATAAATCTAGAAAATTTATATATCTGTAATATAGAATACCACGTCACTGTTACAAATAATAAGACTAATTCTACTTGTACTGCCTTGAAGCATCCCCAAGATACATTGTATTTGATATGGTATATGTATTATGTGTATTACTCAGAGCTCTCCAGAGAAACAGAACCAATAGGAGATTCTACACACACACACACACACACACACACACACACACACACACACACAGAAAAAGAGAGAGAGAGCACTTTATTATAAGGAATTGGTTTAGGTGATTATGGAGGCTGAGAAATCCCAAGATCTGCAGCTGGCAAGCTAGAGACCCAGGAGAGCCAATAGTGTAAGTTCCAGTCCAAAAGCTGGCAAGCTTGAAACTCAAGAAGAGCTGATGTTTTCGTTTGAGTCCAAAGGCAGGAAAAGACCAATGTCCCAGATCAAACAGTTGGGCAGACGGAGTTCCCTTTTACTTGCAGGAGAGGAAACCTTCATTCTATTCAAGATTTCCACCGGTTGGATGAAGCCCATCCACATTAGGGAAGGTAATGTGCTTTATTTTTTTTTAATATTTTTAATTTTTTTTTGAGAGAGAGTGCTAATGAACAGGGGAGTGGCGCACACACACACACACACACACACAGAATCTGAAGCAGTCTCTGAGCTGTCAGCACAGAGCCCAACACAAGGCTTGAACTCATGAACCATGAGATCAACCGTGACACAGACCTTGAACTCACGAACCATGAGATCAGCCATGACCCGAGCCAAAGTCAGACACCCAACCAACTGAGCCACCCAGGTGCCCCAGTAATGTGCTTTATTTAACCTACCCATTCAAATGTTAATGTTTGCAGGATCACCCTCACAAATGAACCCAAAATAATGTTAACCAAACATCTGAACATCCCATGATCCACTCAAGTTGATAACATAAAATTAACCATTATAGTATGTATGGTATAATCTCATTTTTGTAAAACAAAAAATTAAATAAAAATATAACTATATGCATGAACAGAAGAAAATATCAACAGCAATCACCTCTGAGTAGAAGGCCTCCAAAATTGAGGTTTGGAGTATGCACTGGGTATTTCTTTCACCATATATTCTTTATAGTTTCGTTTTTAGTTGATTTTTAAAATCATGATCTTTGATTTCTTTTTACTTTTATAATTAAAAAAACTAGTTAATAATAAAATAGAAGGTAAAAATAGAAGGTAATATGGAAGTCTTTCTAGGTCAGAACCATGGGAATGGTTGTAAGTAATAGGGCAAGGAGAGGTGGGACATCAAGAGAAAAATCTACAAAAAAATTGCTGGCCATCGACAGGCTGTAAGGGTAGCAAAATTTTGCCCTTGCCTTTTTTCATTTCCCCTTTCTATTCCCTTCTTTCTGTAGTGTACCCATTGTCCCTCATGCTTGATAATTTAGAGACTCTAAATGTGACAAATCTTAATTCCCACCCCTACCCATCATCCTTTTCTTGCAGCACGTTTGGAATTCAACTCTTCACTTCCTCTTTCCCTTAATGATCCCAAGCGAAGGCAGACCGTATCTAATTGTTGTATTTTAAAGAGTTTATATATAACTTAATCGGTAGATGCTACTAATTGGTAAAAAATTCACTTATTTATTCATCAAACATGTAACATGGACTGTGTCTCTACTGTGTGTGACTCACTGTCTAGAGAATATGCAGTTTTACCTGGGAAAAGTGGTGGATTGGGATAGGAAAGAGAAGGTGTGGAAGGTGTTACAGGATATTCCAGGTAGAGGGAGCAACCCCTGTCAAGATTTGATGATGTGAAATCCCATGACCTTTAAGAAAAACTGGACATTGTTTGATATGGCTGGAGGATGGAATATGAAGAGAGAACACAGTGAGAAATGAGGCAAAGAGATAGAAGGGAGGTATCAGCAGTATAATTATTTATTATATGAGCTTGCCTCTCTGCAAAATGTTTGGCATCCATGTCTTCTCCCCATTAAATGCCAGAAGTACCCCCACAATTATTATAATAATCAAAACATTCTACTACAAATACACCTTTCTAAACATTCCTAAGGGAATCCCTCCTTGGTTGAGAGCCACTGGGGCTTGATCAAGGATGACTATTTGTTATCAAGAAATAACAAGTGCTGGCGAAGATGTAGAGAAAAATGAACTTGTGCACTGTTGATGGGAACATAAATTGGTGCAGCCACTGTGGAAAAAAGTATGGAATTTACTCAAAAAATTAAAAATAGAGGGCGCCTAGGTGGCTCAGTCTGTTAAGTGTCCGACTTCAGCTCAGGTCATGATCTCTCTGTCCATGAGTTCAAGCCCGCATCAGGCTCTGTGCTGACTGATCAGAGCTTGGAGTCTGCTTCAGATTCTGTCTCCTTCTCTCTCTGTCCCTCCCCCACTCATGCTCGCTCTCTCTCTCTCAAAAGTAAATAAACATAAAAAATTAAAAAAACAAATACTAAAAAAATAAAAAGAGAAATACCACATGATCCTATAATTCCACTAGTGGGTATTTACACAAAGAAAACTAAAACACTAATTTGAAAAGATATATATATATATATATATATATATATATATATATATATATATATATATATATATATATATATATATATATATCTTCTATGTTTATTGCAGCATTACTTGCAATAGCCAATATATAGAAGCAACCTAAGTGTCCATTGATAGACAAATGGATAAAGAAGATGTAGTACAATATATACAATGGACTATTACATGGTCACATAAAAGATGGGATCTTGCGATTTGCAACAACATGGATGAAACTAGAGAGCATTATGCTAAGTGAAGTAAGTCAGACTGAGAAAGATGAATACCATATGATTTCACTTATATGTGAAATCTAAAAAAAACCCACACAAATGAATAAACAAGTAAAAAGCAGACTCAGACCTATTAATACAGAGAACAAACTGAAGGATGCCATAAGGAAAGGGGTGGAGGAGACGGACAAAATGGGTAAAAAGGAGTAGAAGATATAGACTTCCAGTTACAGAATGAATGAGTCATGGGACTAAAAGATACAGCATAGGAAATCGTCAATGGTATTGCAAAAGCATTGTCTGGTAACAGATGGTAGCTACACTTGGGTTGAGCACAGCATTATGTATAGAGAAGTTGAATCACTATGTTTTATACCTGAAACTAATGTAACACTGGGTGTCAACTATACTCAAATAAAAATAATTTTTAATGAGGACCTTTTATACTCTGCTAATGAGTTTGGGATTAATGAGTAGGGCCTAAGCTTCTCAAACTATAGTAAGATATATTGTGTAAAAGGATACTTGAATTCCTAAGGTAAAACATGGCTAATCTTCTTGAAGCACCAATTTATTCTAACCACTTTCTAAATTAATGGAAATATGGTAATATAAATATGATATTAAACACAGATATAATATGGAATAGAATGCTAGATGACTATGAGTTACTAAGGGAAATTTTATACTTGTACTGATCTGACTATAATTATACTCCAAACCTTTGAATATTTCATGTAGAAAGTTAGAGAAGCAATGGAAATTATAAGCCAATGAGTGTTGGAAACAAGGGGAAAGTATGATCAGATTTTCATTTTAGGAAGATCACTTTATCTGCAATTGGAGAATACATTGGAAGAAGATGAAACATGCAGCCAAACCAGCTGAGAGTAAAAATGAGAGAAGGGATGGAGATGAAAGATATTTAGTAAGTAGAATTCACATGACTTAATTAATGAATGGATATGGAAAATGAAAGAAAGTAAGCTATTGATAGTGCCAACCATGTTTCTGCCTTAAGCAGCTAGTTAATAATAAGATAGAGAAGTTAAAAGATTAGCAGAATTGGGGAAGGAAAGGCAAAAGTTAATTCAAATTTTTTAACATATTGATTTTGAGTTGACTATAGATTTCCAGTGGATATATCTAGTAGATAATAGTAAATATGCACTTCCAACTCATGGAAGAAATCTAGTCTAGGAATCTAGCCTTTTAGATTTTAATTATATTGGTGGTGATTAAAGCCATGGGCATGAGTGAATTTACCCAAGGAAAGTGAATGGAGTGACAACAGGAGTTCTGGGAAAAGAACTCTGGGAAATGATGACTTTCAAAGGTTTGGCTGAGGAGGAAGATCCTGCAAAGGAGGCTGAGAAAGACTAATCCTAAAGGTAAGGAAAGAAAACCAGGAAAGAGTACTGCCATGGAAGTCAAGAAAGAAGGAAGTTTTTAAAATGTTTTTATTTATTTTTGGGAGTGGGGAGGGACAGAAAGAGATACACACAGAATCCAAAGCAGGCTCTGTGCTGACTGCAGAGAGCCCGATGAGGGCCTCAAACTCATGAACCATGAGATCATGACCTGACCCGAGGTCAGATGCTTAACCGACTAAGCCACCCAGGCGCCCCAAGAAAGAAGGAATGTTTAAGTAGAGGGAGGTGACCAACAGTATCTGGTGACAAAGAGAATAAAGTCAGGTTGTGATGAGATGTGTGAATGAATTTTGACAGCTCAGAGAAGACGTTAAAATAAGTTTCAGCCAGATTGCAACAGGTTGTAATGGGTTGAGAGTTCTCACTTCAGTGAGATAATGAAGTGCATAGTATGATACCTGGAGATGTTTTTGAGGGTTTTTTGTTTGTTTATTTGTTCATTGTTATTAGAATAATGCTTGACCATCTTTAAATACTGAGAGGATGGAACTAGAAGACTGGGAATGACTGAAGGTAGATTTGAGCAAGAGGAAAATGAGTGAAGGTCTCAGAGCATATGTGAGATGATATCCAGTTCACAGAAGGGAGGAAGACAAGGATGGGTCTAGATGTATGGGTATTTGTCACTATGTCAAGGCAGAATGTTTGGTATGCTCCCTGCCCCAGATGGTTTCTATTACCTTGGTGATAGAAAAGCAAAGCAGCCTGCTGTAAGAGTAAGGAGTAGATGGAGTGGAAAAGGAGTCTGAGAAGAGAGGTTAAAGTTTGAAATAGGCATTAAAGAGATGGAAAATGTTACTAACTGAGAAATACAGAGGGATTTCTGGGTTGTGGGTGTTGTGGGTCCAGCTGCCGAAGACCAAGCTTTTTTAGGAACCCCAGTGTGGTTGTGTGATTATTTCTTTCTAGCCTAAGAAACTTGGACATAGAAGGAGAGATATGATGGCCTTAAAATACAACTTTGTTCAATGAATAAAATTTGGTGACTGCTGGAAAACAATGAAGTCTCATACCCAACCTATTTTCTGACAATTAAAAATTATATGGTTCGTGCTCGCTTCGGCAGCACATATACTAAAAAATTATATGGTTCACTGTCTGTTCTTCTGTACTCAGCATGTAGCTGTACCATTTTTGGCAATGCAACCACATCCCATATAGATGTTAGTAAAGGCTGGAATAAACAAATTTAGCTATATTCAACACCTGGCCTGCAGGCTGCTTCCTTCCATGAAAACGTAAGTATTGCCACTATTTATGGCTACCTCAGCTACATCATCTGCATGTGTGATTCCACCCATGAAAAAATTCAACAGCAAGGGAGACAAAAGCAAAAATGAACTATTGGAACTTCGTCAAAATAAAAATCTTCTGCACAGCAAATGAAACAATAAAACTAAAAGGCAACCTCCAGAATGAGAGAAGATATTTGCAAATGACCTATCTAATAAAGGGTTAGTATCCAAAATATATAAAGAACTTATCAAACTCAACACCCAAAAAACACATAATCCAGTTAAGAAATGGCAGAAGACATTAATGGACATTTTTCCAAAGAAGACATCCAGATGGCTAACAGATACATGAAAAGATGTTCAAAATCACTCATCATCAGGAAAATACAAACCAAAACCAGGATGAGATACCACCTCACACCTCTCAGAATGGCTAAAATTAACAATACAGGAAACAACAGGTGTTGGTGAGGATGCAGAGAAAGGAGAACCCTACTCCACTGTTTGTGGGAATGCAATCTGGTGCAGCCACTCTAGAAAACAGTAGGGAGGTTCCTCAAAAATTTAAAAATAGAACTACGCTATGATCCAGCAATTGCACTACTAGGTATTTACTCAAATGATACAAAAATACAGATTTGAAGGGGTATATGCACCCCAATCTTTATATCAGCATTATCAACAATAGCCAAACTATGGAAAGACCCAAATGTCCACTGACTGATGAATGGATAAAGAAGATGTGGTATATATATGAAGATGTGATATATATGTGTGTGTGCGTGTTACATATATATATCACAATATATATCATATATCACACACATACACAGCATATCTTTTTAATCCATAAAATGGAATATTACTCAGCCATCAAAAAGAATGAAATCTTGTCATTTGCAATAATATGAGGGAGCTAGAGTATATTATGCCAAGCAAAATAAATCAGAGAAAGACAAATACCATATGATTTCGCTCATATGTTGAATTTAAGAAAAAACAGATGAACATAGGGGAGGGGGGGAAGAGGGAAATAAACTATAAGAAACCCTTAACAATAGAGAACAAACTGAGGGTTAATGGAGGGAGGTGAATGGGGGATGGGGTAGATAGATGATAGGTATTAAAGAAAGCACTTGTTATGATGAGCACCGGGTACTGTATGTAAGTGATGGGTCACTGAACTCTACTCCTGAAATCAATATTGCACTGTATGTTAACTACCTAGAATTTAAGTAAAATTTTGAAAAGAAAAAAAAAGTACAACTCAACAATAAGAAAAAAAAGAAGAAATTCAGCAACAGTGTCAATGCTGATAAAGAGAAGCTTGTCAACAATAGGAAACCAATCTCCATTTTCTAAGAGTACGATACTGCCAACATCATATGGGACAATGCTGGTGTTGAATATGTTGTGGAGTCCACTAGCTTCTTCCCTTTCTTGGAGAAGGCTGGAGCTCACTTCGGGTTGGAAACTCATTATCTCTTCCCCTTTCTCAGATATCCCCATGTTTGGGAAGAAGGGAATCATGATCACTACCTCATGATTATCAGCATTGCATCCTGCACCATGAACTGCTTTGGACTCTGGTCAAGATTATTTATCCATGTCAACTTTGGGATCATGGAGAGACTTATGATCAGAGTTTACATCATCACTTCCATCCTGAAAAATATGGATTGCCCCTCTAGAAAGCTGTGGAGTGTTGGTCATGGTACTTTACAGATCATCATCTCTGCAAACACTGGCACTGCCAAGACTCTGGGCAAAGTCATTCCCGAGATGAATGGGAGTCTCATTGGCATAGTCTTCTGTGTTTTTATCCCCAACATGTCTGCCATGAATCTGACCTACACTCTGAAAAAAGAAAACAAATATGGTGACATCAAGAAGGTGTTAAATAAGGCATTGGAGGGCTCCTTGAAGGATATCCTGACCACACAGACGACCAGGTTGTCTCCTGTGAGTTTAACAGTGACATCTATTCCTCCCTCTTTGATGTCTGGACCAGTATTGCCCTTAATAACCATGTTGTCAAGATTATTTACTTATATGAAACTAAATTTGACTATAGAACCCACATTATGGACTTCATGGTTCACATGGCTTATAAGGAGTAAAAGCTCTAAACCAGTACTCCCACTAACAGCACAAAAGGAAGAGAGAGGTCCTCATTTCTGAGGACCCCTTTCTCAAATATACCCTTAAGGCGTTGAGAATGTCCATGCTCAACATGATTCCCATCCCATATCCCCTAGAAGGATACCATCAACATAGTACCCAATACCCAGCAGGGAAAAAATAAGGTGGTTTGCTGTGAGCAAAATTTTGAAGCCAACTGTCAGCCAAAGAATATGAGGCATTGCAAATGATATCTTTAGTACAGACATCATTTGGACATGGAGTAGAAATGGACTAAAAAAAAAAAAAAAAAGAAATACACTGTAGCTCATGGTCTCTAGGTATGGGCATGGCTGTTTAGGCCTTGTGGAATATACTGAGACACTTACCCTTTTCTTCTTTGTGTCATTCTATTATGTATTTTTCCCCTCTACTGACCTACTCCTAAGGGTTAAAGCTGCTGTACATGAGTCTTTAGCCACTGGCATCCCTATAGCTGTCACACCATCATGAGTACCACCTTTTAACCCAGGAAACCATGATATATGTCATGAAATACAAAACTTACTCTAACCCCCTTAATAGAGGCAAATGGCTCATTTAGCCAGAGAGAGGATATTTCTTATGTGAGCTTTCTGTGTGATAAGGGAGGCTCTTTGTGGATATGTGTATACAGGCAAAGCTTTTTATGAATATGTGGGCTCCAAGGGGCGGGGGGGTCTTGAGGTCTGGGAATCTTCAGGACATATTTCTGTCCATGCTTTTATTTGTGCATCCATTAAGAAAAGATTTTAGTATGACCTAAGAATAGCTGTTTCTCAGCGTCTCATGAGGCATTAGCTCTGTGGGAGGTCTATAGCCATGTGCAGAAATTTTCCCCAAGATGGAGTTTAGGGGACACCATGATTATAAAATGGGAGCATGAAAAAAATGTGGGTCTCATGTAAAGGTTTTAGAGTTAGTTATTATGGCCCTGTGCTCTGTGGGTCATGAAGAAGATCCTTAAGTCCTCAAATGAGTCCCCATTGAATTATGCCACCAGGCTCTGTTCCTTTGCGTTAAGCACGTGTCTGTCTATATGCATCTCTCACCTCCCATTCTCTCTGTCGCTTTATCTCGTTGGGGAAAAGTCTCTTTTAAAAACACAGCTAGGACAAAAAGGGAGTAAGTAGGAGTGCTGGAAGCTTGGAAGAGAGCCAGAAAATGTAGATTTGGCCTGATGAGGTCAAAACTACCAAGTCTGGGAAGGGCTGGTTCAAGAGCTTGCTTGCTTGCTTGCTTGCTCTCTATACTCAGTGTGAGAAATTAGGCCAAGAAGCATCTGTCAAACCCAAGAAAGCATAGAGCCACAAGTGCCCTTATCCTTGTGTCTTCAGGATGAAGCTTGATATTTGCTCAACATTAAGCATCTTAGTACATAGAAATAAGTAATTTGGGACTCCTCTTAGGGAAGAAGATAAGACCTGAATAAGCCATGGGCTCATCCTGGCCTGAACTTCAAATATATCTGGGCTTTTAGCACTCTGAAAGGGGGAAAGCTTCTGAAAAGAGGATAAGGGAAGAGAGTAGAGATCATATGTTGTTAATTAGAAAAGAAGGAATGAGAAGAATGCCACACTTCAGCTTAAGTTCTCCTTGTAGGTTGATGACAAGTCACATGTAAAGTTTAAGATGAGAATTTTCAAACTCATCCTTCTGCCCCACTGGAGCAGCTCCAGCTATATGGTAAAGAAGCAGATGTAGCAAAAGAACAGGATATTTCAGGCTTTGAGTTTCAAAGGGCCAAACTGAAGTGTAGATTTGGTCCTTTGGTCTTATAAACTCTGAAGATTGAAGGGTTTGTGGCTCTCTGGGGCTGTATTTCTCAGCTTGAGTAGAGGCCCTGTTTTTTCAGGTGTGACTATAGGAGGAAAAAAAGAGAAATCAGGTTGGGTAGGCCCTGTGAGGGAAGAAAATGGGCTTTCTCAAGTACAATGTTAGAGATAAGAGGCCATTCCTGGATCTGCCAAGAATCATTGGTTATTTCACTGAAATTGCTACTCAGAACTCCCATATGGGACAATCTGCAAGTCTCCAGACAGAGAGAAAATGTCTTCCCTGGATAAAAAGGTGCTAGATACCTAGATCTCCTCTGGATAAAAAGAAGAAGGAAGACGCTTGACTGGGTATACCTTTGCCTAGGGAATATATATAAGGAATTTTAATAACTTCCTGTGTGGAATCTTGAGGGACCTTGGGTAGCCAGTATAAACAGGAGGCATTTCAGTTGATTGGATTTATGTTTCTGAAATCAGGAAACAGGCCAATACAGGCCTATGTTTAGCTCCGTTCCATGGGTTTGGAAGTTGGAATGCAAGGAGATGCCGCCTCAGATTTCATCCTGTAATCCGTGACCACTCTGTCTTTTTGACTTTTATCTAGCTACTTAAAAGACAATATGTATATATGTATATACATATCCATTTCATCCTCACAATAACCCTGGAAGGTAGAGACTATTTTTATACTCACTTCAGGTAGATATTGTTCCTCAGTTGAGAAAATTCAAGTTTAGTAATTGACACAAGGTCAGTGGCTAATCAGTGGCAGAGTCCAAACTGGAATTCAGAACTGTCTCCAAAAGCCCATGGTCATAAACACTATATTAAAGTGGTTCCACCCCCATAAACACTGTATTCTTTGTGTACTGGGTCCTTGTAAAATAAAAATAATACCTTGAATAATATCTAGTTTGCCCTCTTTACAGGGATGTTTCAAGGATATATTGAGAGGATAGCTATTTCATTCCATGAGCATTTATTGAGTGTTATGGGTGAGGCATTGTTCTAGGGTTTGGGTATTCAAAAGTAAATAAGATGAGGTTCCTTCACTCTACGAGATTATCATCTGGATATGAAACTGCCTTGAAAAACATAAAGCATTGTACAAGTGCCAATTTCCTATGATATCGTTTTATTGCACGTACAGTGAAGGGAAACTAATAGCCATAGGTACAGCACAAGCTAGGGTGAAAATCCCACATGGCTTTCAGCTGCTCCCTACAAAACTTGGCAACCAGCTGTTGCCAATCCCCAATGAGAAAGAAAGGAGAGGAAACAGGCAATAATTTGAAATGTGACTGTAATGTAATGTGATTGCTCCTTTTTCACAAGCATATTAGGACATGAACATCCAAAGGAGTGATGTCCTCTTCAGAGGAGCACCTTGGGAAACTAAATCACTATACATTTATTGCCATGATGTTGCCATTGTTCAAAATGTTTTCTGGAACTCCTCTTTAACAACTGAGTTCAGAGCCTGCAGTACATTCTTTTGAATATCTTCAGTGGTGATAAGTCTTTGTCCTTTGAGGGTGGATTTGATTTTATAAAACAGCCAAAAGTCATTCAGAGCCAAAGCTAGAGAATAAGGTGGGTTATCAAGCTCAGTAATCTAATTTTTAATTAACAAACAACCCACTCCCTCTCTTGTTCATTATTTTCCCTGCCCAACTTCTTCCTACCTGCCCCTCTCTCCATCTCTCCTGCCCTGCCCTCCCTTACTTGTTTTGCATGGTTCATCACCTAGTGCAAACAGAGGTTAAATGACTACTGCCAAGATTAAAAGATTAGGTGAGAGTCAAGCTAGCATTAGATTCTATGTCCCCTGAAAATCACAGCATGAGAAACCAGCTAACAGGGAAACTTGATCACAAAGGGGCCTAATTAATGGAAATGGATGCACAAAGGACCAGGGGTTCTTCATCCCCAAAGGTCTTTCCAAATCCTTCACAGATGACATTATTAAATATGCTGCATGATGGCAGCAAGAATTCCCTGTGATTTGGTACTTCTCTCCAGACAAATCGAACTGGGCATTGGCCAATATCTCTGAAAACCAACTTTCCAAATAGGGTATAAGTTGGGGCACCTAGGTTATTCAGTTGGTTGAGTGTCCAACTTTGGCTCAGGTCATGATCTCATGGTTCATGGGTTTGAGCCCCACATCAGGCTGGGTACTGACAGTGTGGGGCCTGGAGCCTGCTCCAGATTCTGTGTGTCTCCCTCTCTCTCTACCCCTCCTCCATTCTCTCTCTCTCTCTGTCTCAAAAATAAATAAACATTAAAAGTAACAAAGAATTGGAAAATTTTTTAAAAACCTTAAAAAATACAAATAGGGTATAAGTAGAAGGAGGTAAAAACTCTCTATTTCTTATCCACTCTGGAAACAAATCAACAGCAATACTGTAGGGAAGCCACAGGCTGTCCCTGAGCAACATTGTGAAGGCAGGAAAATATGCATCCTTGGCAACTACTTTTACAAATCTTTACCCTCCCCCATCACCACCTTCTCCCTATTTCCTTGTTCTCCAGTGAGGGAGAAGTATGTCTGACTCATGCATTCATACTAAAGGGTTATACATATCATCTGCATTTTATTTATTTCTGAGAGAGAGACAGCATGAGCAAGGGAGGGTCAGAGAGAGAGGGAGATACAGAATCTGAAGTAAGCTCCAGGCTCTGAAGCCAGCTGTCAGCACAGAGCCTGACGCGGGGCTCGAACCCACAAACTGTGAGATCATGACCTGAGCCAAAGTCGGATGCTCAACCGACTGAGCCACCCAGGCGCCCCTTCTGCACTTTAAAAGAGAGTACCAGAGCTGTGATTATCCCAAAGGAAAAGAGATCATACCAGCAGAGACTTTTGTTGCATCAATGAGGGGGATACTTTAGGCAAGGCAAGGGTATGCCAAATCACCCCAGAGAGGCAATAGCCACCACTCTGTGTGTAAAGTTATGCCTGGAGTGAGCTCTATTGTAGGCTGCTTTCCCTGAAGGGCTGGCCACTGTTTGAAGAGCTGGACTTTGAGTTACAGAATTTCAGAAGTGCCAAAGCCCCTAGAGAGGAGGCCAGTCTCACATTTTGAAAACTGGAGCCTAGGTTAGGTGTAAGGGAGGAGCAGGGTGAGGAACCGCCTGCTCCCAGATCACACAAGGAATTGCACGGCTCTATGTTGGGGCTATAGCCCAGGTCCCTGGCTTCCCACTACACTATAGCACATTGCAGTGAACACCTGACTTTTCTTGGGCCTCTTCTGGCCAGCAGTTATTTTCAGGAATGCCCAGGCCCTCATTCAGTGTACTCCCAGGGCTTTTTGAAGTGAGCCACAGTTGTCATGCTAGTTACCTCTGGCTGTTGGTATAAGAAACTGTTGTGTTTCCTCAGGGAAAAAGGGAGTGAAAGAAACATCAAAATCCTGTGCTCTTTCCAGAGACCCAATAGCTTCTCTCTTTGAGGACAAACAATCCTATTGGGAACTCAGGAACATTGCTTTTGAGCCCAGACAGCCAGCATCCCTTCCACAGCAACTCAAGTTTGTATTTGCTGTTGAATCCCCAAGATGAACTATTGGAGAAAGTATTCCACCAATTATGTTTCCATGGAGCCCAGAGCACATGGCCTTGATTAGAATGAACAAGAGCAAAGCAGATTTCTCCCTGTGAAGGTCTGAAAGCAACTTGAAATTTGGCCAATATTGTTCTAGCAGCCAATGCCTGGCTTTCAGCCGCTGCTTGGTAAAATTTCCAAGCTCAAGGAGATGATACCTAGCAGAGTAGGTGGAGGTGCAGAAGGCTGAGCTAGGGAGGAAGAGAACCACAGGAGGACTGTAGTTAGAAGTGTCATGTTATGGCTTCCCCCAGCCCCTCTGTCCCTATGTCCCTACTCCAGGTGTCCCTGCACACCGAGGCAGAGCTGATTGCCAACCCATCACAGTATAAGGGCTACATGGTAAGACTCTTTGGATACTAGGTCAATTCCCACCTCCTATATGAAATCTTCCCAGACTATTCTATCTCACCAGGAAGCCTCCATGGCCTGTCAGCTCTTTTGGTAAGAATGAAGCTGCCTACAATTGACTACATCTCTCCACCATTACATCCAGTTTTTCACTATCCAGTGGGTATATTAATCTCTTCCTCCTAGCTATACTGTGAGATTCTTGAGATCAGAACCTGCCTTCTCCTCCTTTGCATAACCCATAGTGCCTCATTCAGTTAAGGCCTCGTAGGTGATTGACCACAGAGGAGTCTGGATAGGGCAGAAGCACAAACAGTCCCTTCAGCTTTTGCTGGCCTTTTCCATCCAGGTTGCCACCCTGACCTGCACTATTCTGGGCAGGAAGAACTACAGAAAAGGTTGGCCCCTGAAGAAGCTACTAAAAGGAAGGTAAGTTAAGCATAGGTGAGTGCTTTAGCAGGATATGACAGTGAGGGCAGGCAAGTTTGGCACAGGGCAGGGAGAAGGACGTTATGAGAAAGAACTTAACCCCCTGTTTTTATCTAGAGATTACTTTGCCTGGAGGAAAACCTGTGAATGAGAAGGGAAGTTACAAAGAATCTGACTTCTTTAATCCGGATGTGAGCACCATAGCTCTAATTTGGGTACAGCTGGGAGGCCAAGCTTTGCTGCTGTAGCTGTTTATGTGTGTGTTGAAGGGGGTGTGCACTTCTTAATGTCCCGGATTTTTTCACACTGTGTCCAGCTTGGATGCTACTAGAGAAACTGCCTTTGCCACATCGTCTCTGAAATGTCACTAACAGGTCCGAGTCCACAGAGCTCCCACCACCAATAAGATTGCATGAGAATAATCCATTGACTGCCACACGCTAAGTGGAAACATATGACCTATCAATCAAATGATGATCAGTTTTTCCTTGAGGATTCAGAGTATTAGTAGGAAGGGGGCCCCAAGCTAGATGCAGAGAACTGAAAATAACACCTTTACAGACAAGCTGGAGAAAGAGGTTGGTTTCTGGTTTGGTTTTTTTTAGTTGTGCCAGGAATCTCTAAAGAATCCGGGACATTAAGAAGTGCTCTGACTCTTAAGGATTCCTGCAGGACTTCCCAGCAATAACAGAGCAAAAATGATTCTGTTTCCTGGGCAAGTGTCACACACTCCAGCAGGGTTTCTTTGCTGCCTCTTATTAGCCTGGCTTGTTGAGGCCAGAAACCTATGTCATTCCCTCAGGCTGGGGCTCTGAGCTGTCTAAATTGCAACCAGATTCCCTATCAAGCAGAGAAGGTGGCCTGATCTTGAAGTTTTATCTCCTTTGTATACCCCATAGTGCCTCACACGAGACAGCCCACTCATTACTACCTACATCACCACCTGCAAACCAAGAAATAATGAGCTTGTAGCAGCACAAGGAATAGAAGTCAGGAAAAAGGGAACATTTACAAACATTAATTAAGGGAATTTCTCAAAAAAATCTTTAAAATAAGGGTGCTATGGCATCTGCCTGGGGTGGCTTAAATGTGATTCTGTTTCTTAAAGTTCCTTGTTGCCCTAGGATCTTGTCATCTAAATGTCCTCCTTCTTAGAGATCCAGAGGAAAAACAACTTAATCTGAAGGAGGTAATGTCTTAGCCCTCATTTTCCCTCTTCTCTGTCACTTATGCTGTTTTGCTCCCCTGCTTATTTCAAACACCTTTCAGCCCTGATGGCTTTGTTGAAATGTACAGGTGCTTGTTGAAGGTGGAAGGCAACATTAGGAATAATTTCAGGTATGGACTGGTGGGAACCCTGGTTTCAGGAATTCCTAGAATTTAAGCCTATCTTGGTGGATGGGTTGAAGTGGGTTGAGGGGCACCTTTAGGTGTCTCTATATCTATTCAGGTATCTTTTTTCCTTGGAAGGAAATAGACACATACTTAGCCACATGAGGACATACACAGCCTTCCCAAGCAGACTACTACAAAAAAGCTGAATGATAGAACTACACCCCTTTCATGGAGGGCAAGTGGTCAAAGAAGCTAAGTTCAAAGTTTTCTAAATAAAATGGTTTTTAAATAGCAGTGCTAATTACAGAATTTTGGAGTTAAAAGGGATTAGGAAACACCTACATCTGTTCCAGCACCCCTGCCCTTAGTTCTTTAGAGAATATGCTTATTTCCTCTCTGTGCATTGAAGACAGAGCTGCTACTTCCTTTCAGTGTCACCAGAACCAACACAATTCCTCATAATGAGGTACCAAACATCCAAAAAAGCTGCCGCCAGAGGGAGACTATGGCTGACTTGAAGGTGGAACCAGAGAGCAGTTTGAGCCAATAGGTAAGACAGTAGGACTTAAGAAATCTAGTTGTCAAGAGGTGCCTGGATGGCTCAGTTGGAAGTGCATGTGACTCTTGATCTTGAGGTCATGAGTTTGAGCCCCACAATGGGTGTAGGTAACTTAAATAAATAAATAAATAGACTTTAAAAAATCCATTTGTCCATCCCCAGGTTGGGGTGCTGAGCAGCATGAGGCAAATTACCTAAGCACCTCTATAAATCCACTTGGATTGTAATACCTTACATGTGCTATACTTTCTTGGAATTGTCCCAAAGTCCTTGTGGGTGTGTTTAGATAGCAGGATAAGGCATACCAAAGCAGGGAAGACCTTCTGCTTCTTAAGTTCCTACCACAATTCATGTGCTGTGAATTTACCATTTATACACATTGTGGCTATCTAGCTATGTACAAATATGATCTCAACATGGATCATTGTCATGGCTTAGGGACATTCAGAGGCAAGGTTTGCTCCATTTTATTTCATTTCATTTTCTCTCCCTTTCCCTCTGTCCTTTCTTCCCCATACCCTCCTCTCTCCTCTCTCTCTTTCTCTCTCTCTCTCTCTCTCTCATTCTTTCATCCTTAGTTTCTCTGTAGTTCTTCTCAGCACCTCTTCTAGGAGCAGAAACTGAAAGCATTTCTTGGAAATTCATGCTACATTCAGCATGGCTGGGTGGAAACAAGTGTGCTAACTTGGCTGCAATGACTCCCGTGTGGCACAGAACTGAATGGCCTGAGGCCTGGCCACCTGACTTGTCAGGTCAGGGAAGCCCTGCTGTTCTTACACTCTGCCCTCCATTGCTTTGGCTCAGCTCAAGACAGAGTGCAGTGGCTGGGCTTGTGTACTTTGGCAAGGCAGCACTGTTGTAATAGGTCAGGATGAGGTTTTCCTCAAGCCACTGTACAGTCCCCTGGGAGATTGTGGATGGCCCAACCTAGCTGAGAATTCACTTCCTCTTAAGACTTCATCAAGAAGTTGTAAAATACTCAATGACTTCCTTAGACATTGGAAGGAATACAGCTGCTGTCAGGCTCAGAATACTCACCAAGGGAGGCTTTCCAAGAAGTAAAGTTTTCCTAGGTTAATGAAAGGCAGTTAACTCAGCAGCCTAGGGAAGAAGCTAAGTTGGATGGAGGCAATTAGCCAGAATGGGTAATAGGCATTCCCCATTTCTACTGACAACAGCGTGAGAGGAAGTGCTCCTAAACTGAAGTGTATGGGCTTTAGAGGAACTAACTTTAAGGGACAGTCTGGATTGCTGTCAGGCAATGGACCAGGCTTGGAGGAAGACATAGACAGCAATTCCAGAGTGGATCTTTGGAAGTTTGGAAACTAGATGTGCATACCTTTCTTGGAGTGCAGAGATCACTCTCCAATGTCATATTTGGTACCTCTGATTGAGAGGGCAACTTGGATGGGTTGGGCCATTGTGCCCAGCCAGAAGAGACTTCTTTTTGTCTAGTCTCACACAGAAAATAGGAAAATACTTTTCTTATTAGGAAGATTTAAGGAAAATACACTAAACAATCTGTAAAATTTCTTCTAGCTCAAGGGGTTGCTGATAATCAGCATCTGCTCAACCAGGATGCATGTAATTATATGTCTGATCTAAGAAACTAGAAATTTCTTGCCCAGCATTGCTCTGTCCTTCTGGGTGAGGGAGCGGCTTCAGTGAGAGCTAAAGATGAGGTTTCTTCTTCTTCTTCTTCTTCTTCTTCTTCTTCTTCTTCTTCTTTGTTTAACTTTATTTCTGAGAGAGAGAAAGAGAGAAACAGTGTAAACAGAGGAGGGTCAGAGAGAGATACAGAATCTGAAGCAGGCTCCAGGCTCTGAGCTAGCTGTCAGCACAGAGCCTGATGCGGGGCTTGAACCCACGAACTGAGAGATCATGACCTGAGCCAAAGTCGGACGCTTAACCGACTGAGCCACCCAGGCGCCCTGAGGTTTCTTCTTATCTGAAACAGGAAGCACAGAGGGTCAGGCATTCTTGGGTTCTTTAGGTCTTCATTCCAAAAACTTCTGCACTAGCTGCCCATCTTGTGTCACTCCCATACACTTTGTCATTCATTATTCGTTAACCCCTGGCATGCCAAAACATTTTCTCTTCCATCTCTTTCTTTACTTACTCCTTAGATTATGCATGTATTTCTAACTATTTTACTGGTATATGCATCAGTCAGGATAAGATAGGCTATGATGCAATAACAAATAGACTCTTACAACTCAGTGACTTGGCACAACTAAAGTTTTCTTCATATACATATAAAATCTGATGAGAGTCATCAGGGGCTCTCCTCCAACTTGGACAACTTGGGAATTCAAGATCTTTCCATTCTGTGTTGGTACCATTTCAACATGAGGTCCAAGTTATCTGCAGCAAGATAAAAGCGGGATAAAAATATTTTAAGGGACCAACTAGAGAGAAATATACATCATTTCTTTCACATCCTGTTGGCAAGGATGCAGTCACATGGGCCCCACCCAACCGCAGGGAAGGATGGGAAATGTAACCTTCCTGTGAGCCCAAGGAAAAGAAAATTAAACAAGACTTGGCTAATATACAGCACTGTCTCTGCCAGAGTTTATGCCTTTGCTTTGTGCCTACTTTTTCATCTTGGTGTATCTCCTCTAGTGGAGCACCTTACTTCCTGACTCCCACACAGAAGAGGATGGGTGTAACTAGATAGAAGTGAGTATGAACATTATCTCAGAGCTAACCTAATAAGTGGAACATCGCACGCCCAAGGCCACAGTAGCAAGTGAAACTAATCTGCCTCTTTCTCTAGTAGTAAAATGGGATGTAATATGTATCTTGCAGTGCTGTCAGAATTAGAAACACTTTATGCAGACACAGGTAGGAAAGGGATGCCTTTACAATCTTCACTTTGCCTCATGAAGATTCATGGCAAGTGGGATGGATTCGGAAGCTTTCAGGCTCACTTTTCCAGGATGCAGTGAAGCCTGCAGCATGTTACAGTGAGCTATTCCCTCATATGTGGACTAAAGATGGCTGCCTGACTGTCATTGTCAGCCTGGGTATATATATTTCACCCTTATGAAGGGATTGGCCTGCATTCTGATAGGCATGCCTTGGTGAGGAGATTATCTGGGTTTGCCCAGGAAAGAGTAAAGATTTCATTATATAGCAATAGGAGGTTCCACAGAGCTGTTTTAAAGAATGACAATACCTACTACCATTTATTGACTGCTTGGTATATGCCAATGACTTTATATGTATATTTACATCTAATCTGCATAAAATACTCCCAACTTAACAAATGTGGAAATCTAAAGAGAGGTTAAGAAAGTTGCCCAAGATCATGCAGCTAATAAGTGTGAGCTAGGATGTGAATTCAGGTCTGTCTGGCTTATAGTGGCCCATTGGTGAGAGATACAGAGTAAGAGAAAGGAGTGCTTGGAAGAATGAACCTTTCTGCTTCAATTACATATTTTCTTCCTCTGCTCCGGCTCCAGTTTAAAGTCCCTTTTTCTCCACTTTTCTTTGTCTTGATAGAACAGCTCTAGCAATAAGTAATGTAGAGGGCAACTTGGTTTAAAAGAAGTCTCCAGACCATAGAGACATCCACTCAGAAAAGCTTTTTGGACCAAAGGTAATCTTGTCCATCATAAATGAACAAATTATTTTATTAGAGAAAGAGCATATAGCTAGAGAGGCATGAGAAATTAGTGAAGTGACCTTCAGTTGTCAGCTAGCAGACCCCATCATGAAGCATTCTTTTGGTGACATAATGCACAGTTGTAGGGGAAATGCAGTCCTGAGCTGACCTTGCTGAACTTTTAATGGGGCAGAAGAGTAGGAAAAGGATGAGAAAGTTTCTGCCGCCAACCCAGCAGTGACCAGATAGGAAACTTGCTGGTAAATAAGGATTGAGCTACCAGGGAAGCCTCCATTGGCCCCACATGAAGCAGTGGCCAGGGAATGAACTGAGGCCATTTTGGGTGAGGGATGGAATACTGTAAGGAGGATGTCAAAATTACAGGGGCCTGCAGATATGTCTAGTCTAACTCCCTCATTATCTCAGTGAAGAAACCATGGCTTAAAGGGAAGGGGTGGGGGACTTGCCAGAAATCACACAGCTGACTAGTGTCAGAACCAGGACTAGAACTTGGGCATTTGGACTCTAACCAGAAGGCTCTTTTTACCCGTCAATACTAACGCAAGCAACCAGTATTAGAAAAGATGGGTCCTCCTAAGTGCACATTCAGAAAGGTAGGGAAGAGATTATACTTTGGGAAGACTACTTGTGCTAGTTTGCTTTGCCCGGGGACTGTACAGATTGTTTCTGGAAAACCTGCTATTTTTCTGCCCATAAGTCATCCCTGCTTTTAGCATACCCTCATGCCTCAGAAGGATAATGGGAAGAACCATCCTTCTATCTACCTACCCTTTTGGTCTAAAATTTTCCTACCCTACATTCTCACAACTTACTGTTCTGAAAAACTAACCAGTGTCACTCCAGACCAGCTGCCTCAGCTGCCTCCCTCCAAAAGGCTGAGGTTGTTTGTTCTCCTATAGACCAGAATTTTCCAAAAGTCATATGTGGACCAGTTCCTGTCTGTGACCATGTTTCCAGTGATCTGTGTTGAAATTAGTGAATCAGGACAATGCAGTGAGTTTTTTTATGAATTAAATTTATTCTGTGACCTTCCTACCTTTTTGGAATTAAAGTATCATTTTTATCTTTAAATGAAATAATAGAAATTTTGGCTTGTTTTGGTTTTTTATTTGACAAAATAAAAACCAACCAACATATGCCATTCCAAAATAAATGGTTTGTACTCTTCTACCAAATTCTGAATGCCGGGGAGCACTGATGTAAGCTACCCAGTCTGTTTCCAACAACACATCTTCTTCCTCTCTGGCCCTTTTCTCTGCTTGCTGCTTATTTTCTCAACTTTGCTTCCTGCTCTGAAAAGCAAAGCTTCAGATGCAAGGAACAGAGCCAGTGTCAGGTATGAGTGATGCTAATGCTAATCACTGCTGTATCCAATGCTTAATGAGATGCCTAGGGAAAGGCAAACATGTCATGCCTGTTTGTTAATGGAGCTGAGGGTAGCCACAGAATTGTTAATAAATGGATTGCTTCATGATGTGAACCTCACACACCCTTCAGGCTCATCTTCTTAGCTATTGGCAAAGTTAAAAGAAACAATTTGTTCTATTGGGGACATCCCAAAAGGAAATTTGACAATGGCAGATGGTGGAGTTGGAAAGTTGCTTAGGGTTTTTATGACCATTGTCATACTCCCACCTCAATGTTCTAGTCTGTCTAAAAGTAATTTCTTCTCATGATTAGATCTGGGAAGCAAGACAAATGTAAAGCCCATAGAGGAGTAGAAACACAAAAGCTGCCAGGCAAAAGGACACTTTCTCATAACCCAAAGTCGTCTGATCTCTAACAGGCCAGTGGTAACCATAGAAGAGGATGAATGGCATGCCCATGGTCTGATAAGACTATGTGCACTGGTGTTTCTTGGAGTTCCCAGGGCTAGGGTAAAATTAGGGAGATCGACTATATGATTTTCGACCCATTCCAGTACTGCCATTCTGTGGGTCTATACATTATAGGCTGCCAACTACAGTGATCTTTAGACCTCATTAGACTAGTAACTCCTTGAACAAGCCAACATGTTTCTTAAACCAGTGAGTTTTATAATCTCCTGAATTCTTCAAACCCTAAGCACAGCCTTACTGGGCTGCTTAGTGGTTATCCACTTTAGAGAAAGAGGTGTAATTCCCATCCTGTGGTAGTTTTAAAGTAGGATAGAACAGCTGAGATGCTTAACTTCCTCGAGTCCTTGGTAAAATTAGGTGAAGAGTGAGTAAGTAAATACTTGCAAGCAGGCTAGAAATCTGACTCTATTGAACCTGGTTCTGAGAAGCAGACATCAGGGTGAAACTTGGCTTCCACTAGGTTTTGTTGTTGTTGTTGTTGTTCTTTTTCCAATTGCTGGGGTTTCCATAATCCTTATTCCAGTTCAAATACATGACTTCCACCTTACACTGCTTCTTCACTGGTGACTCAAGAAGGACAATAGTTTATAAAATCTGTGAGTGGTTGACAGGGAATGGCACTCGACCTGCAA
The DNA here is from genome assembly GCF_003009895.1 of Hyaena hyaena. Classification (NCBI taxonomy): domain Eukaryota; kingdom Metazoa; phylum Chordata; class Mammalia; order Carnivora; family Hyaenidae; genus Hyaena; species Hyaena hyaena. Next base: position 1,435,928 of record NW_024080708.1, on the reverse strand, counting down.
GACTGGATGGAGCGCTCTCTGGATGAAGAACTAAATGTAAAGATGTTCTCTGTTCCAAAAATCTCTAACTCCCAGATCATCCTTTCTAAAGTAAACTGGCTTGGATACCCCGTAATCATGAACCCACCATATATGTATGTCACTTTCTCAGTTGCATCTGGGGCTCATCCACTAAGAGCTTTTTTTTTTTAATTGAAGTATGGTTGACACACAATGATACATTACCTTCAAGTGTACAACATTGTGATTCAACAACTCTATATGTCATGCTGTGTTCATCACATGTGTAGCTACCATCTGTCACCATACAATGCCATTATAATTCTATTGACTCTATTTCCTATTCTGTAACTTTTTTCTCCATGATATATACATTCCATAATTGGAAGCCTGTATTTCCTTCTCCCCTTTACCAACTTTCCCATCTCCCAACACCCCTGGCAACCATCAGTTTATCTTCTGTATTTTATTTTACTTATTTATTTTTACTTTATTTTATTATTTTATTTTATTTCCTCTGGATTTATAGACCTCTTTCTGCTTTTCTTGCTTGTTCATTTGTTTTATTTTTTGGATTCCACATATGAGGGGCGTCTGGGTGGCTCAGTTGGTTAAGCGTCCGACTTCAGCTCAGGTCATGATCTCACCGTTTGTGGGTTTGAGCCCTGCATCGGGCACTGTGCTGACAGCTAGCTCAGAGCCTGAAGCCTGCTTCGGATTCTGTGTGTGTCTCTCTCTCTGACCCTCCTCTGCTCACACTGACTCTCTCTCTCTCTCTCAGAAATAAATTTTAAAAAACGTTAAAAAAATTTAGATTCCACATATGAATGAAATCATATGGTATTTGTCTTTCTCTGTCTTTCTTTGTCTCTACATCACTTAGCATAATACCCACTAGGTCCACCATATTCTTGCAAATGATAAGATCTCATTCTTTTTTTTTTTAAACACTTTATTTATTTATTTATTTATTTATTTAATTTCTAGGAGAGAGAGAGAGAGAGACAGCGTAAGCAGGGGAGGGTCAGAGAGAGAAGGAGTCACAGACTGAAACAGGCTCCAGGCTCTGAGCTGGCAGTCAGCACAGAGTCCGACGCGGGGCTCAAACCCACGAACCGCGAGATCATGACCTAAGCGAAAGTCGGACGCTTAACCGACTAAGCCACCCAGGCGCCCCGATCTCATTCTTTTTTTATGGCTCCTTAATATTCCATTGCATATATATACCACATCTTCTTTTTCTACTTGTCTATCAATGGACACTTAGGTTGCTTCCATATCCTGTCTGTTGTAAATAAGACTACAGTAAACATGGGGTTGCACATAATTTTTTTGATTAGTGTTTTAATTTTGTTTAGGTAGATACCCAGTGGTGGATTATTAGATCATATGGTACTTCTATTTTTAATTTTTTGAGGAAACTCCATACTGTTTTCCACACTGGCTGCACCAATTTACATTTTCACTAAAAATGCACAAAGAAAGGTTCCTTTTTCTCCACATCCTTTACAACAGTTGTTATTTTTTGTGTTTTTTTATTTTAGCCATTCCAACAGGTGTAAAGTAATATCTCATTGTGATTTGGATTTGCATCTCCCTGATGATTAGTGATGTTGAGCATCTTTTCATGTGTCTCTTGGCCATCTGTAAGAAAAATGTCTACTCAAGGCCTCTGCCCACTTTTAATCACATTTTTGTGCATGTTGAGCTGCTTAATTTTTTAAAATATATTTTGGATCTTAACCTCCTTATTGTGTATATCATTCGTAAATATCTTCTCCCATTCAGGAGGTTGCCTTTACATTTTGTAGATAGTTTCCTTAACTGTGCAAAAGCTTATTATCTTGCTGTAGTCCCAATACATTACTTTTGCTTTTGTTTCCTTTGCCTATATAGACATACCTAAAAGAATGTTGCTAAGGTCAATACCAAACAAGTTATTGCTGGGACACCTGAGTAGCTCAGTCAATTAAGTGTCTGACTTCGGATCAGGTCATGATCTCATGGTTCATGAGTTTAAGTCCCGCATTGGGCTCTGTGCTGACAAGTTGGAACCTAGAGCCTGGTTCGGATTCTATCTCCCTCTCTCTCTGCCCCTTCCCTGCTCATGCTCTGTCTCTCCCTCTCTCAAAAATAAACATTTTTTACGTGTTTTTAAATTTAGTTTTGAGAAAGAGAGAGACAGCATGAGCAGAAGAGGGAAAGAAAGAGAGGGAGACACAAAATCTGAAGACAGGCTCCAGGCTCTGAGCTAGCTATCAGCACAGAGCCCAACATGGGACTCGAACCAGGAACCGTGAGATCATGACCTCACGTCCGAAGCCAGACGCTCAACCGACTGAACCACCCAGGCAAACCAATAAATATTTTTTTAAAAAAGAGGTTACTGCTGTGTTTTTTCTAGGAGCTTTGTAGTTCCAGTCACTTTTAGGTATCTAATTCATTTTAAGTTTATTTTTGTGTATGGTGAAAGAGAGTGGTCTACTTTAATTCTTTTGTATGTAGCTGTCCAGTTATTGAAGAGACTGTCTTCTTTCCTATTGTATATTCTTGCCTTCTTTGTCATAGATTAACTGAAGATCTAAGCATGGATTTATTTCTGGGTTCTCTACGCTGTTCCATTGATGTATGTGTCTATTTTTTAAAGTTTGTTTGTTTGTTTTGAGAGAGAGAGAGTGGGGGAGGGGCAGAAAGAGAGAGATTCCCAAGCAGGCTCTGCAGTGTCAGCATGGAGCCTGATGCAAAGCTCGAACCCAAGAACTGTGAGATCATGACCTGAGCCAAAATCAAGAGTCAAATGCTTACCCAACTGAGCCCCCCAGACTCCCCTCTATATGTCTATTTTTTGTATCAGTATCATGCTGTTTTGATTATTTAGCTTTGTAGTATATCTTGAAATCTGAATTGTGATACCTCCAGCTTTGTTCTTCTTTATCAAGATTGCTTTGCCTATTCATGATTTTTGTAATACCATACAAATTCTAGTATTATTTTTTCTAGTTCTGTGGAAAATGCTATTGGTATTTGATAAGGATTGTATTGAATCTGCCAATTGCTTTGGATAGTATGGACAGTTTAACAATATTCTTTCAATCCATAAGCATGGAATATTTTCATTTGTTTGTATCATCTTCAGTTTCTTCTGTCAATGTTTTATAGTCCTCAGAGTATAGATCTTTCATCTTCTTGGTTAAGTTTATTTCTAGGTATTTTATTCTTTTTGGTGCGATTGTAAGTGGAATTGTTTTCTTCTTTTTTCTTTCTGCTACTTCATTATTAGTGTATAGAAATGCAACAGATTTCTCTTTTTTTAAAGACTAACAATTTACTTTATAAATATTTCTTTCTGAGAGACAGAGAGAGAGAGAGAGAGAGCGCGCGCGCATGAGTAGGGGAAGTGCAGACAGAGAGGAACAGAGGATCTGAAGCAGGCTCTGTGCTGACAGCATCAAGCCCAATGTGGGGCTCAAACTCATGAACCATGAGATTAAGATCTGAGCCGAAGTTGGATGCTCAACCAACCGAGCCACCCAGGTGCCCTGCAAGAAATTTCTGTATATTAATTTCGTATCCTGCAACTTTACTGAATGTATTTATTACTTCTAATAGTTTCTATGGTGGAGTCTTTAGGGTTTTCTATGTATAGTATCATGTCATCTGCAAATGGTGGCAGTTTTATTTCTTCCTTACCAACTTGAATGCCTTTTATTTCTTTTCCTTGTCTGATTGCTACCGTTAAGTCTTCTAGTATTATGTTGAATAAAGGTGGCAAGAGTGGACACCCTTGTCTTGTTCTGATCTTAGAGGAAAAGCTCTCAGTTTTTCAACATTGAGTATAATATCAGCTGTGGGTTTTCAATATAAAGCCTTTATTATGTTGAGGTATGTTCCCTCTAAACCCATTTTGTTGAGAGTTTTTATTACAAATTGATGTTCAATTCTGATGAATGCTTTTTCTACATCTATGGAGATGATCATTTGATTTTTATTTTTCATTTTGTTTATGTGATGTATCACAGTGATTGATTTATGGATATTGAACCATTCTTTCATTCCCAGAATAAGTCCCATTGATTATGGTGAATGATACTTTTAATGAATTGTTCAATGCAATTTGCTAATATTTTGTTGAGGATTTTTACATCTACTTTCATCAGGGATATTCACCTGTAGTTTTCTGTTTTTGTAGTGCCTTTGTACTACTTTGGGTAGTAGGGTGATGTTGGTCTTACAGAATGCTTTGAAAGCTTTCCTTCTTCCTCTTCTACATTTTTGTAATAATTTGAGGAGAGTCAGTGTTAACTCTTCCTTAAATGTTGCATAGAATTCACCTGCAAATCCTTCTGGTTATGGGCTTTTGTTTGTTGGGAGGTTTTTTATTACCAATTTAATTTTGGTACCAGCAATCAGTCTATTCAAATTTTCTATTTCGTCCTTATTACGTTTTGGAAGATTCTATGTTTCTAGAAATGTATCCATTCTTCTACATTGTCCAATTTGTTGGCATGTAATTTTTCTTAGTAGTTTCATAATCCTTTGTGTTTATGTGATATCTGTCAGTTGTTACCTCTCTTTCATTTCTGATTGTATTTATTTGTGTCCTCTCTAACTAAGAGCTTTTAACTGACTAAATTAAGTAATTTGACTAAGGCTTTTTGTTTTGGGAAGAGGGACCAGAGCAGAGCAAATAGAAACATGGAAAGTTACCCACAAAAAATCATGTCTCCAAAGAAGTTGGCCTTTTACCTTCACCAAGACATCTTATCTTTCAGGCTGTTATGGATGTTTGGCTTTAGGCGCAACCAATGTAAGCTAAAAATATTCAGCCTATGTTCTAGACTGCTTCAGTAACTACTTGCTGAGGGATAAGGGTCCCAGATATGTCTCATCAAGCATCTTATTAATGGACATCCAACCAGTTATCCAGCACATGCACTGCCACCAAAGAGCAGTAGTCTCAAAGTACCATGCTATACCAGCCAAGGCTTTTTTAGCTTTCCTAATTGTCCTGTGGTCTGTAGCACCTGGAATTACCAGAATTCAAAACTGAATTTCCCTGATTCAATGGCCTGAACTTAAAGTATATAGAAAAATTTCTGGAGCTATAAATACCAAATTTCTTATAGCATTACGTCATGGGGTAGAGATTGGGAGATTAAAAGGGATCTTTCCCATTTTACTTTATACTATGCTTGTACTGTTGAAAATTTGACAAGTATGCATGTCTTTTGTAATTTAAAATAACTTACTCTCTGAATGTAGATTTGGTACCAGTTTAAACTGGTTGAGGAAGGAAGGTAGACTTAGGCCATAAGACATCTGAGAGGGAGAGGTGCCAAGAGCACTTAAATTTCTGAACCAGGGATTGGTGTGGTCAGCCTGAAGCAAAGCAATGAGAACTCCTCCCAGGTTGGGCTGGGGACAGGAGTTGCAGCTGACTCCTAGGGACACTGAAGGACTTGCTTCACCACCAACAACATACTCCCACCAACTCCAGAAACAAAAGATTAAAGTAGTGAGTGGTTGAGACAGAGTTGCAATGGGGTGAACTGTGAGCAAAGAGAATAAGGAAATGTATCTCCTGCCCTTTATCCCCAACTCAAAACCTACACTTAAAGTTATTTTATACTCAGAGGACTTAGGGGGCAGAGGACTCTTTAAATGTTCTTTTTTTCTCTCTTCCTTATTCAAAAGGCAGCCTCAGTGCCTACCCACCACCCACCCTCTCTGCCACTCCACTCCCTATCAATTTTAAAAGCTCAGGATCCTTCTGGCAGCATGGAGTAGTCAGTTTCATTTGAAGCATTAGCCAATGGCAGTGCAGTCAATTCATTTGAAACTTTGGGGAAAAACAGATTTATTTTCATCAAAGTAACCATGCCAGCTTCTGATCCCTAAAGGCATGCCCAGGTGATGGGTGGAAAATGAATAAGAATCTTTGTATATACAGACTATAGCACCTTTCACATAAATTTAATTCAGGGACTTCATCAACAGCTTGTTGTTTAGCGGTATTGGATTTGGGTTTGGTGTGGGTGGATGCCCACCAGGAGGACATTGCGATATCTTTTGACTTCTGATGACTTATTCAGTGTAAGTCCGTGGCAAGCCACAGGAAGGTGGAACAAGATGCCAGGAAAGAGGTGAACTGCTTACTTCCTTGGGTCTAGTCATTATAGGCCATCTAAGAGACTGATGATTGGCGGAGGGGGCAAGATGGCGGAGAAGTAAGGAGCTCCGTACTTGCACTCGCGCCCATACATCACACAGAAAAGATCTGAAGCCATTGGAAACCTTACAAAACCTGAGAGATTGGGAGAAAAAAGACGCAGAATCCACTGAGAGAGACTTCTAACGTGAGTGCGAACCGGGGAAGATAAAATCGGGCCGGGATCGGAGACTCCAGGGTGGGAGGCGATCCCCCTCTACCCTCTACGGGGAGTGAGAGGGGAAAAGGAGAGAGTCCGAAACAGAAAAACCTCCGCACGGGGGAGAAAAACCTCCGTTGGAAAGACCGTACTTGCCAAATACCTGCACAC
>NW_024080708.1:1139168-1426099 GCF_003009895.1 Hyaena hyaena | reverse complement strand
ATTACTACCCAAAGCAATCTACACATTCAATGCAATCCCAATCAAAATGGCACCAGCATACCTCTCAAAACTAGAACAAGCTATCCTAAAATTTGTATGGAACCACAAAAGACCCCGAATAGCCAAAGTAATACTGAAAAATAAAACCAAAACGGGAGGTATCACCATCCCAGACTTCAGCCTCTACTTCAAAGCTGTCATCATCAAGACAGTATGGTATTGGCACAAAAACAGACACATAGACCAATGGAATCAAATTGAGAACTCAGAGCTGGACCCAAAGGTATACAGCCAACTAATCTTTGACAAAGCAGGAAAGAATATCCAATGGAAAAAAGACAGCCTTTTTAACAGATGGTGCTGGGAGAACTGGACAACAACATGCAGAGGAATGAAACTAGATCATTTTCTCACACCATGCACAAAAATAAACTCAAAATGGATAAAGGACCTGAACATGAGACAGGAAACTATCAACACCCTAGAGGAGAAAGCAAGAAACAACCTCCTTGACTTCCACCGTAGCAACTTCTTACTTGACACATCCCCAAAGCAAGGGAATCAAGAGCAAAAATAAACAATTGGGTCCTCATCAAGATTAAAAGCTTCTGCACAGCAAAGGAAACAACCCACAAAACTAATAGGCCACCAACAGAATGGGAAAACATAGTTGCAAATGACATATCAGATAACGGGTTAATATCCAAAATCTATAAGGAACTCACCAGACTCCACACCCGAAAAGCGAACGACCCAGTGATGAAATGGGCAGAAGGTATGAACAGACACTTCTCCAAAGAGGACATCCAGATGGCCAACAGACACATGAAACGATGCTCAGCATCCCTCCTCATCAGGGAAATACAAATCAAAACCACACTGTGATACCACTTCACGCCAGTCAGAGTGGCTAAAATGAGCATATCAGAGAACTCTAGATGCTGGGGAGGATGTGGAGAAATGGGCACCCTCCTACACTGTTGGTGGGAATGTAAATTGGTGCAGCCCCTCTGGAAAATAGTGTGGAGGTTTCTCAGGAAAATAATAGAACTCCCCTATGACCCAGCAATGGCACTGCTAGGAATTTACCCAAGGGATACAGGAGTGCTGAGGCATAGGAGCACATGTACCCCAATGTTCATAGCAGCACTCTCCACAATAGCTAAAACATGGAAAGAGCCTAAGTGTCCATCAACAGATGAATGGATCAAGAAGATGTGGTTTTCTATACCATGGAATACTACATGGCAATGAGAAAGAATGAAATCTCGCCACGTGTAGCAACATGGATGGACCTTGAGGGTGTTATGCTTAGCGAAATAAGTCAAGCAGAGAAGGACAAATATCATATGTTTGCACGTATAGGAGGATTAGGAGGAAATTAACTGAGGACCATGGGGGAGAAGAAGGGGGGAAATGGTGGGGGAAAGGGATAGAGTCAAACCATGAGAGACTCTTGAATGCTGAGAAACAAACTGAGGAGTGATGGATGTGGAGGGGGAGGGGAGAGATGGGCATGGAGGAGGGCACTTGTGGGGATGAGCACTGAGTGTTATATGGAAACCAACTTGACATTAAACTATTTGTAAGGAAAAAATAAAAAAAAAGAAAAATATTATCATAGAAAACATTCTTCATTAAGGTGATATTTGATCAGATTTCTGAAAAAAGGGAGAGAGCAAATTATGTGAAGGTAAAGTATTCCAGGCAGAGGGAATGGCGTGTGTCATAGCTAAGACTGAGGCAAGAGTATACATAGTGTGTTTGAGGAACAGTAAGGAGGTCAGTGCATATTTTATAGACATACACAGACATTCTATTGTATATGAAAGCAGACAACATACTTCCAACTTAGTTTGTTGCTTATGCTCTCAGAATCTTGGTGGGTTTGTGGGTAATAGGACCCAGGAAGCAATGCAGGAGTTACTCAGTTAAGACAGAGCTGAGCTCTCCAAGGAGAGCAGTGTTCTAACCCTGGAAGCTTAGTGGCATCATCAGTCAAGAACTGAAATTGACTGGACTACATCTATATCAATTCAATTCAAATTTAATATTAAGATTATTTTGAAGTTCAGTGTTAGGTTGGGTTAAATCACTTTAGAAAATGCACAATATTGGGTCCAGTTTCAATCAATTCACTATATGTTAAGAAAACAATAACACAGTTTGTTTTTTTAAGTTTTTGTTTTTACTCCAGTTAGTTAACATACAGTGATATATCGTTTCAGGTGTACAATATAGTAATATAACATTTCCATTCATCACCTTGTGCTCATTGTAACAAATGCGCTCCTTAATCCCCATCACCTATTTAACCCATCCCCCCACCCACCTCCCTTCTGGTAACCATCAGTTTTTTCTCCATAGGTAAGAGTCTTTTTCTTGGTTTGACTCTCTTTCTTTTTCACCTATGTTCATTTGTTTAGTCTCTTAAATTTCGCATATAAGTGAAATTATATGATATTTTTCTTTCTCTGACTGGCTTATTTTACTGAGCATAATACTCTCTAGCTCCATCTATGTCATTGCAAATGCAAGATTTCATTCTTTTTGATGGCTGAGTAATATTCCATTGTATATCTCTATATACTGCATCTTTCTTATCCATTCATCAGTCAATAGACACTTGTATTGGTTCCATAGTTGGGCTATTATAGATAATGTTACTATAAAGATCTGGGTGCACATATCCCTTTGAATTAGTATTTTTGTGTTCTTTGGGTAAATACTTAGTAGTGCAATTGCTGGATCATAAAGTAGTTCTATTTTTAATTTTTGAGGAACCTCCACACTGTTTTCCAAAGTGGCTGCACCATTCAGCATTGCCAATGACAGTGCAAGAGGATTCCCCTTTTTCCCTATCCTTGCCACCAACTGTTGTTTCTTGTGCTGTTGATTTTAGCCACAGGTGTGAAGTGATATCTCATTGTTGTTTTGATTTGTATTTCCCTACTGATCAGTGATGTTGAGAATATTTTCAGGTGTCCATTGGCCATCTGTATATCTTCTTTGGAAAAAAGTCTGTTGATGTCTTCCCATTTTTAAATTGGATCATTCATTTTTGGGGTGTTGAGTTTTGTAAGTTCTTTATAGACTTTGGATACTAACCCTTTATCAGATATGTCATTTACAAATATCTTCTCTCTTTCAGTAGGTTGCCTTTTAGTTTTGTTAAGTGCTTCCTTTGTTGTGCAGAAGCTTTTTTATTTTGATAAAGTCCCAGTAGTTTATTTTTACTTTTGTTTCCCTTGCCTAAGGAGACATATATAGATAGACCTTGCTACAGCCTGTGTGAAAGAGATTACTGCTTATGCTCTACTCTAGAGTTTGATGGTTTTAGGTCTCACATTTAACTCTTTAATGCATTTCTAATTTATTTTTGCGTTTGGTGTAACAAAGTGGTCCAGTTTCATTCTTTTGCATGAACAGCAACACAGATTACAGTTCAGTGAGAATATTTGGCTTCAACTGGTAAAGTGCAGCTTAACAAATGGGTATGGCTAATCCTAGCCTTTGGTTTTTGGTTTGGTTTCATCTAAATCCAAATTCCAGTATTCAATATCCATCAGAGGCCCCTTCTGTAAGCAGATGTAGAGATTCTTGAAGCATTGATAGTGTCAGAGATATGAAAGTGGGGGGGGGTGTTTCTTTTTTAAAGATTTTATTTTTAAGTAATCTCTACACCCAACATGGGGCTTGAACTCATAGCCCCAAGATCAAAGAGTCACATGATTTACTGACTGAGCTAGTCAGTCACCCCTATATGACAGTTATTTTTTTTAATGATTCAGTAAATAGTTTTTCCTATGTCAAATGTTTTGAAACAAAACTTCTAAGAGGATGGAACTTCAGTTAACAATGTGATTTAATGGTTTGTATTTGTGATTTTTCATTTCATATTTTGGGGAAATTTATTTCCAGTTACCTGACCAGGCAAAACCTAGGGAACACACACTCTGACTCTGGTTTGCTGAATATACTTGCCACCCCTCCTTCCATATTCTCCAGTATCTGCCTCATCCATCAAGTGTCTGTAGAACTAAGCATCAAAGGTAGGAAACTGTTCCCTCAAGGGGGGGGGGGGGATTCCCAGAATTTAGAATTCCAAATAGTTCGGTGCCTTGCAAAGTCTGCAGTGAAAATGTTATTTTGGTCTCCTTGGATAATTTCACATCATGTGAGTACAGTAGAATGTGAATGGGTTTGGAATCAAGATGAACTGGTTTTGATTTTGCTTGCCACCTATCATGTTTGTGCCCTTGAGTAATACACTTAACACTTCTGAGCCTCAGTTTCTTCATTTGTAAATAATAGTTAATTTGTTAATAATAGTACCTGCTTTCCAGGACTGTTGTGAAGACCAGAAAAGTTCATGTGTATATAGTTTCTAGCACATAGTAGGTACATAGTGTTAGTGCTAATGACAATGATGAGATTTTTCTGCTAAAAGGAATAGATTAGCAATTTCTGGATTTGAAAATTATATGTTGTTAACTGGCTCTTCAGTAAACTAATGATTTCTGGAATTAATAGCCACAGTTGATGTTTACTCCAAGGATGATCAGCTTGAAAATTCTATAGTGACTCGATTTCTCATAAATAGACAGCCCAGGTCATTTCAGCATCCCTACCACAAACAAAAATCCACTTTAGAGACCATTTATCTGGTTTGGCTGCTTCTGTCAATCTGATTAAAAGGTTATTTGCCAGATTTCTTTGCCATATTTGTCAACCTTACCTTGATTCTTTGGCTCAGAAATGGATTGGAAGAGAAGCAGAAAAGAAACTCCAACTATTACCCATTTGGCACTACTTCTTTGACACTGTAATAGAAAATGACTGGAGAAACTTCCAAGCACATGCCCAGGATTGCCAGGCTGTGTGAATACCCAGCTGATGTCACAGGATGTAGATTAACCAATTAGTTACTTTAAAGAGGAAGACCTTGGACAAACTCTAGAAGACAGCTTATTCCAAATTGTTCTATTGTAATCAGGTAGATGGATTCTATATTAGACTTCTCAGTAATAGTCTGTTTCATTGGTTAACATTCAACATATTAAATTGTCCTTTGGAAACTAAGTTTATCTCTATGTCACTGACCAGAGAGAGGGACAGGGATGACAAGCCAGAATTGCAGTTCCACTGAACTTAATGTTACAACTGCCTATAACTGACTTTGAATAATTCAATTTTCCCAAGATAGAGAATATCACTCTCGTGAGTGTCATAAATAGGTGAATTAGCATTCACTGGCATAAGTACAAGAATTTTAAAATCAGTTAACTTAATATCATGAAGCATTATTTTAAGAAGTTAGTCTGAAAAACTGTTACCTAGATCTGGCAACTCTTAGCAGATTCTTATTCTAGATCTTTTCACAGTCAGAAGATTAGGGTGAGAGGATTTGAAAACTGTCCAGTTGCTATGTGATCCTAAATTGATCCATAGATTGGTAATTTCAAATCTTTCTCCCATAGGGGAGAAGAAAGCTGAATAAATATATCATTCATATAAGCATGATTTACTTCCTTGTAAAGTCTAAAGACTAAGTCCATTTAGAAAGTATAAGTCAGGAAATTCTTAAGAGTGTAGACTAAATAATCAAAAGTTGAGGCCTTTCCTTTCTACTGATGTGATATAACTAACCAACTGAGCTCGTCCAAAAAATAGTTTGTGTAGCTTTTTCAGTCAGTGCCAAAGAGGAAGGGAGAAAATGCAAGATCATGGAGCAGACTAGAAATTATATTGCTACATAAAGACCTAATTAATTGCTAATGATTCATTGGCTTCATAATGGAAAGGGGTCAGAATTTATTGAAGTGTAGCACAAAAGTTATTATGGAAACTTAGTACCTTTCAATAGCAGATACTCTGTGGATAGTCAATGGTTGAATTTAATAGTAACTATGCATCTGAAACAGAGAGGAAGTTCTAGTCCCAGCTCTGCAACTAACCAGCTGTGCAAATTTGGAGTAGATAATTTCTTCTCTGGGATTAGTTTTCCAGTCTGAAATAAGAAAGTTGAACTAAATTATATTTGAGGTCCCTTCCAGCTTTAACATTCTATAAATCCATTTATTGGGAACACAAAAAGGAATAAGAAGATGCAAAAACTGTCTATTTGGGGTCCTGTAGGTGGGATATTTGGGTAGATGACAAAGAATGTATATCATTGTCATCAACCATCAAGCTCAACCTGCATTTTTATTAATACATGTGAGAGCGTTTGCTAAGTTCTTGAGACATTGTGTCAACACTGCTATGAATCATTGAGTTATTCTCATTGTTATGTTTATGCCAACTACTACTCTCCATATGTATAATCAGAGTGCAAATCCTATCTGGTATCAAAATCCCATGACTTATGTGAGATAGTAAGGTGAGAAAGACCACAAAATGATTTACCTTGTTAATCTGGGAGTAATCTTGGAGAGATCTAGAAATTTAGACATACTAAATTTAGACTTTACCTTTTCTATAATATATAGAAGCTGGCATTTCTTTTTCTTAAGTTTTTTATTTATTTTGAGATAGACAGAGATAGCGCAAGTGGGGGACGGGCAGGGACGGGGGGAAATCCAATGCAGGGTCCGTGCTGCCAGCACAGAGCCCAATGTGGGGCTTGAACTCACAAACTGTGAGAGCATGACCTGAGCAGAAACCAAGAGTCGGACACTCAACCAACTGAGCCACCCAAGCGCCCCAGAAGTTGGCATTTCTTTACTTCTACAGCTAGTGTTAGGGACATAAATGAGAGGATAAAAATGTTTTCTTCACGCCTTTAATGTGTTTTCAATTCAATTTTCAATCTCTTGACACAATTTTCTATTTGTGTCAATAGAGAAGGATGGTATGCTTGGTTACTGAAATATTAACATTTGGCTTTAGAATTTGGGGTTGGATTTTGTTTTAAGAGGTATTCCTAATGCTTAGGGACTTCACACTACAAGCCATATATTGAAGCTGCATTGGAAAGGGCAGATGTAGAAATCACTGGAAAGTTTAGCCAGCCCCTTTTGCTCCTATGTATGCTGAAAATGACATCTCTCAGAATGATCTTTAGAACTAGTCCAAGAAGGGCTTCAGCCTTTCCACCAGCCTTAATGCCTTTTCTGATCACATCCACCAGCAGGTTTTGCTATAACTATTGCTTTCAAATGTCTTTATGTCTAACTCTTGTGGAAAAGCCTATTTTATAAGTTGGTGTAGAAAGGAGAGAAATTGGGTTAGTAATAAAAGGGAGTGAAATTGCATGATTCTGGTAATCCATTTGTCCCTAATGAAGAATTGACTAAAGTTCCATATCATGGTGTGATGGGGTGAAAATTATTAGTGTGTGTATGTTAACAACTTTCTCCATGTCCCAGTGCATCAAGGAGTGGTGGTTTTTGTTTTCTCAGATTTTTACCGCTCCAAACTCTTCCTCCTGTGTTTGGAAAATTGATTTTTGGCCTTTTGTGATGAAGAATCAAGAAGAGAGAGAGCAGGAATACAGGAGATGCAGGGGGGATTGATTTAGGCTGAATTCTAAGTCAATATACATAATAAAGTGCTTGGAGGAAGGGCAATATTGAGAAAAGAGAATTGTTCTGCCTGAAGGTCCAGAAAAAGTTGGGGGGGGGGTGATGAATTAAAGAGAAAGACCCTAGAGACCTGTGTGTGGAATATGATGAAAAAAAAAAAAAAAACAGAAGAGAAAATGGGATTTAAATTAATTTCTCTGAATTCCTTCATGGTTTTTTATTAGTGTAAGAATATGAATTATTTTGAAATTACTTTTGGTTGCTAGACTGTACCTTTGACTAAGACACTACTCTGACACTTGTCAACAAGGGTCTTTACTCCATAAAAGTTTCATTAATTTTATAAAATCATCTTTCTCTGAGGTTGATTGCCTTGCCCCTGTAGATATGCAATGACATTTCATAGCAGATCTGACAAATTGGCTTTTCCCAGTAGCTAACCATCAAAGCCCTTCCTGAGGCCTAGGTCCTGGTGAGATGAAGTATGGTTGCAGTAGCATTATCCCTCATCCCTGACATTTGGTTAGAAATTGTAACTTTCCCCAGTACTTCGACATCAATTTTCTCTTCTTCCACCTTCACAGCATCCCTATGAGGTAGGTAGGACCAGGATGTATATCTCTACTGTCCTTTGCCAGCAAGTAACTGGCAGAGACCACAAATTCTTAGGCTCCTAATCTCTATTTTTTATATGTTCCTCAGAGAATTCAACAATAAATTGTCTGCAATCCAAAGGATTACTGGATACAGGAGATTCTTGAGAGCAGATGAGGATCATGTTAACTGTCCATTCTTTTAGGTTCTCTGTGCCAAGTCTCTATAGTAAGCCAAATCAACAGAAAGCAATTTACCTTAACTATAACATCTTAGTCTTCTGAGGGTAAAAGACTCTTACTGGCTTAAGAGGTGACATTTTACAGTATTCTTCTTCTTCTTCTCCTCCTCCTCCTCCTTTTCCTCCTCTTCCTCCTCCTCCTCCTCCTTCTCTTTTATCCTCCTCCTCCTCCTTCTTCTTTTCTTCTTTTCTTCTTCTTCTTCTTTTCTTCTTCTTCTTCTTCTTCTTCTTCTTCTTCTTCTTCTTCTTCTTCTTCTTCTCTTCTTCTTCTTCTTCTTCTTCTTCTTCTTCTTCTCTTTTTCTTCTTCTCTTCTTCTTCTTCTTCTTCTTCTCCTCCTCCTCCTCCCCCTCCTCCTCCTCCTTCTCCTTCTCTTTCTCCTTCTCCTTTTTTTAAGGTGAAGGAAAGACATTCTCATTTGAAGATTCTATCTATATCTTTTGTAAAACCACATTGTCCATTATAGTAAACACTACCTATTATACAAGGAATTACATGATAAATTTCTCTTAGAATTCAGTGGCAGGGAAAAAAATCTGTCTAGGCAGATGAACTCACAGGCCTTTTTTTTTTTACTCAATAAAGAACCATGTGACTCAATTTTGTTGTTTTCCTCCTTTTTTACCTTAACTGCCAAGAAACTCAGGTGTAAAATTTCATGAACAAATACAGTGACTTATCATGGGGCTATCTAAAGCTTCTAATTCTGTTTCTGTTTTTAACTTTATTTATTTATTTTGAGAGAAAGTGTTTGTGCACACACATGAGCGGGGCAGGGGCAGAGAGAGAGGAGAGAGACTCCCAAGGAGACTCCACACTGTAGCCCAATGCCGAGCTTAATCCCACAACTGTGAGATCATGACTTAAGCTGATATCAAGAGTCAGATACTTAACTGACTGAGCCACCCAGGAGCCCCTCTAATTCTGTTTATTAAAACCTCTTGTCTGCTTTTAATTTGAATTAATCTGATCTGTTTTTATTTGTTCTTAACATTTGAAGACTGCTTACGTCTATTTTAAGGAGGCATGTTAGGAAATCATAGAACGAAAGACTTGAGTGGGAAGGAATCCCAAAAGATCATTTATCCCAATCCTCCATACAATGGTAGAAATATCAGCTACGCTTCCCCAGAACATGACTATTCAGCCTCTGTTTTAATACCCCCAATAACAGAGAACTCACTATCTTTGAGACCCAAACATTCATTTTTGGACATTTCTGATTACTAGAAAGTTCTTCCTTATGTTGACCTTGTGCCTCCAAGCTTCCATCACTTGATCCAGATTCTATCTCTGGAGTAGATTCTATCTCGACATAAAACAAAGTGAAACTCTGTTCCCCATGGTATCCTTTCACAGATATCAAGAAAACAAGAATAGCCCCTCTTAGTCCCTTAGTCTTAGTACACAAAGAAGCATAGAAACACTCATTTAATTATTCAACAAACACTTATTGAGTGTCTTCTATATGTGTCAGGCATTGTTCAGAGTACAAAGATGACTCAAACATGATTCCTGCTCTCAAGAGGCTTGTAACATTTATTATTTTCTCTAGACCAAAGTATAACAGAGACAAGTACACAAACAGCTATAAAACAAGTAAAACATTAAAGAAGTATAGGTAAAATTAGTATAAAAATCAGAAATAAGGACATATCACTGGAAAGAACAAAGAAAGCTTTATGGAAGAAGCAATATTTGACAAGACTTTCAAGGATGGGTTGAATTTGGGCCTCTAATGGTGAGAAACAGGGGAGAAATTTCAGATAGAGGGAAAAGTACAAAAAAGGCATGACATCAGGAAGGGTCAGGGGAAAGAGCAAATACTAAGTCTGGGCTAGAGCATAAACTGTAAGAAGGATAGAGAAAGTTAGATTGGAACTTATCTAAGGAATTTATGAAAATGTAGAAATATTAAAAATTTTAGAACAGGAAAATTACAAGTCCTGAACTTTAATTCCAGAAAAGTACACTGAAATACAGAGATACAGAGGAAAAAAATTACTCCTCTGGAGTAACAAAACCATTTTATGACACTCTTTTGGAATACTATCACTATAAACCATTAAAATAATATTGTATTTTCAAATTATAGGCATAAAAGAAGATATTCCATATTAATGTTTGTCCTGTGAAGTTAGTAGGAAGCCAACCCAAATCTGACCAATGGGGCAGGTTCTACAGACTCACAACCATCTCAAAAAATTGACTCTAAATTGCTCCTGGACCAAGGAATATCCAAAAGAACAAGTATGTCTTGCTTCTTAACCACACTAAAAATGTCCCAATGAAGTTAACATACTGCCACTTATAAAGAACCTAGCTCCATCAACTAGCCCCTCAGAGGGCTCCCAGCAATTGCAATTTCTTTTCCTTTGATTTCTCATTGCAGGAAGGCATGGTCATGAGAAGTTTACTTGGAACTATTCCACATGATGACCTCCATCACCCCTGAAGCAGCTGAAGTCAGTGAGCACCGGAACAAAGTCCCTTTCTAGCTAGCCTACACTCACTGGGTATACAACTGTCCCCACAATGCAGATTTCATGGTTCTGAAGGATAAAGGTGGTGACAAAAATAGTAATCTGAATTAGTTCTAAATTCTAATCTTGCTCTGAAGTTTCTGGGCTTAGTTCTCTTCTGACTTCTCTCACTATATATTGGAGTTCTTATTTGGATGATGGGCACAGTGAAAATATTCTTAAGACATCCTCTGAAGTTAGGCCTCTTCCCAGGTATGTCTGAGACTAATTTGATAAATGTAACTAAGGCCATGTGCTATAAACTATAAGTGAACCCATAGGGCTGGTAAGAATTGGAGGTTTGTTTTCCATACATTTGGGCTAACTCAACTTGGGAATATTTATATCTATGGATAATATCCTCTTTGCATTGTAAAGGTGATTTCGTGACCAAGGGATCTGCAATCTTTTCTCTCTCTCTCTCTCTGGAACACGATGTCCATATAGTTATCTAGCTCAAAGCACTCTAAACCAAAGTATGCCTGCCCACATACATGGTTAGAGGTCTTATCCCAGGATCTCTAAGAAGAAGTGTTCTTAAGGGTCAGGGGTTGTCCTTGTTAACTTAGATCCCTTTTTGACCTTGGTAAGAGCAGTTTCTCTTCTACTAACTAGATGGTGATCATAAGAAGATGACTTTTCTTCTCTGGACCCCAATACCCTTCTTCACATTTCAACGGGGTTGATGATATCTAAGGCCCTTCCAACTCTATGATTCTATGTACATATTTATATTCTTGGAATTAGATCACCTTTGAAAAATTCTTAATGGCATCTGGAGCCACTCTAATTTGCAGTGACCCAAAGTGAGAATATAGATTAATGGTCACCTCTATTCTAATGGACCTTAAGGTCCACTACTGCTTGCTTGCAGCAACTCCAAACTGGAAAAGAGGTGAGATAGCAGGGCTTTTTACAAACCACTCCAGAGAAACCCAAGCAACACACAAACAACAGATATATCATGTATTTTTTAAGGTGGCTTATGTCTGTGTCTGTGGTCTACCAATAAATTATCTTGACCTGAAAAGATGGCTCAGACCAGAGAAAGGGTAATAGAGAATTATATTACAGAGTTTCCACTATTTTAATGGGCTAGAAGCAACCAACTAGATGGGAAAAGTGCTTAATTAGGTCAACCAACTATAATTGGAGAAGAGGTTAAAATAAAATGGTCAATCCATTGTGGTCTTTTGTCTAATTAATGCTTACTTGAATCAAGTAGGTTTTTAAGTTACATCCAATTGATGTCACATAGGTGTGACCACCTATTGCACAAAATATTACCATTTGGTTGTTTGCCACCTTCCACTCCTTGCAAGTTGATTCCGCTTGGATTAGGGACAGGAATGTGGTGAAATGAGTAGCTTGGTAATAAAGTTGTTTATACTAAGACTAAGACAAGGTAGACAGAATGGGAGTCCTTGGAACAACACTTTTTGGTAGAGTAGCTTTATGTAGTTATGGCTCTCTGATCAAGTATAACCATCTTCTATCTTCTCCTGCTTAGCTACATTAAGTGAAGTAAGGAACAAGTGAATCACAGAAAGTTGCCCACATTTGAAACAGATTCAGCCTCTACACCAAAAGTATGGATTAACAAGGCCAGCAATAAAAGTATAATGGACTAATTTGAGAATCAGCCAACTTAAGGTATCATTTGGTTGAGTGGATGTTATAATAACATGCAGTAATATATCAAGTTGAGCCCAAACAAGGAGAAATTAGAATAAAGGATCTAAATGGAATTTGAGCAATTATAATTTCCTATAAACTTTTCTGTGATTTCTAAATTTTCTACAATTAACCTGCATTGCCGTTGAGATCACTAAGAAAAAAATCTAAAGGGACTTAAACAATGCCCCATGGGATGACCATTTTGTTAAATTACATGGTAGAGTAAAACCTCAAATAAGCACAACCCAACTTGCATTTCATTAGCATTTGGCTTTCTTTTTCCAATAATCTATTATTAGAAGAGACAAAGCACAAGAAAACAAGCAAACATAAGAGAGGTAATAAATTCAAATCTGCTTGGAAAAAAAACACATTGTTTAAATTGTTTTCTAAATATTTATTTTTTTTTATAAGGAATATAAGCTAGAAAAGAGCTGTCAGGAGAAAAAAAATAATTTTGGTCCCTCTTAATCACCAACTCAAGCCATTGTGCTAGTAGCAACAGGTGAAAAGAGAAATTATCAGTTGTATATAAGAAGTAGGTTTGGGGGCGCCTGGGTGGCTTAGTCGGTTAAGCGTCCGACTTTCGCTTAGGTCATGATCTCGCGGTTTGTGGGTTCGAGCCCCGCGTCAGGCTCTGTGCTGACTGCCAGCTCAGAGCCTGGAGCCTATTTCAGAATCTGTGTCTCGCCCTCTCTCTCTGACCCTCCCCTGCTCACGCTGTCTCTCTCTCTCTAGAAAAAAATAAAAATATTTAAAAAAAAAAAAAGAAGAAGTAGGTTTGACTTCACTATGTAAGTTAAAAGGATCATGGGAGTAGAGTGTTTATCTTCTCCACAGATAATTAAAATGCTAAGGCAGATTAAAGAAAGCTTAGTTTTGGTCAATGCAGAAGGCCTTAATGAAAAAGAATCCGAGAAAGGATGGAGTGGTTTTAGATAGGGGTTCATGACAGAATCAAGCAAAATAAGATGTGATCATGCATGAGACAGGATTAGTAGGCTATAAAAGGTAGGTTTGGTTGACATACTGGATTTGAGAAATACCAAAGAAGGAAATAGGAGACAGGATCAGGCAGAGAGCTAATGGATCACCCTCAGTGGGTCTCTTGCTCAATATTTTGCAGGCCTAGCCCTGGGACTATAGTTCCTTGGCTAAAGGACTGGACTGTGTTTGGGAGAATCCTGA
Organism: Hyaena hyaena; assembly: GCF_003009895.1. Lineage (NCBI taxonomy): Eukaryota > Metazoa > Chordata > Mammalia > Carnivora > Hyaenidae > Hyaena > Hyaena hyaena. The sequence goes on along the minus strand of NW_024080708.1, from coordinate 1,412,353 downwards.
TCCTTGGAGCCTATAGCTGCAGCCCCGTTCCCCTCCCTCGTCTTCAATGATCCTTCTATTCATACTAGAGGGCAGGGCCACCTCCTCTAGAAGTGAAGTCCTGTTTTTGAGTTGGTGTCTTTCTCGGAAACTTCCCTTAGGTCTAGTCTCTCTAGAATTCTTAAAAGCTAGCTTTTGACTGAGACCTTGCCTTGAGTAGAGGATATTTCATGTCTCTTTCTCCTCTGCCATGTCTAGAAAAAGGAATTAGAAACTCTGATCAAGGAAGCTGAAAGGCAACTTCAGCCTTTTCTGCATCCTCTTGAACGGCTTTAGCATAGTACATAGACTACCTGAGGGTGAGAGAGGTTAAGCTCCTGTGAAGAGTCTGAGGGTGCTTTGACTGAAAGTGGAAGGAAAACTGCTGCAAAGAACTTCTGACTTTAAGCTTAGATTCAGAGTGAGTTGATAACGGACAAAATTAAATATGAGTGAGAAAGGTATCAAATTATGCCTTAGGCATTTCTTTTATATAAAAAAAAAAGCTTGTTCTAAAAGAATTAACTGCTTTACTGGCTGATATGTTTGGGTTCAGCTGTTTTAATAAAGAGATTATTTTTTATAATAAAAGGGAGGAAAAGTTTGCTTAACTATTTTAAACATGCCTGTGACTTAAGTCTTATTGCTTTGGCCCACGTGACTGTGGCAAGCCACTGCCAATAACCCCTTGAAAGTAGAATTTGGAAAACTAAAAGCACAAAGTAAAAACAAATGTTCAAAGGGATTTATTTTAGGGGCCAGGATAGGGGCTTGAAAGGCAGGATGGACAGGAGAAGGGAGAAAAAGAACAAAACAAAGGGAATTGCTCAATTCAATCCACTACTTCTGTATCTTTCATCCTGACAATATCTCTTACATCTCTTCCATCACATTCAGAATATAACCTTGAGGCCCAGTAAGATACTCAACTATCTAGCAAGGACAATTCAATCATGCTGCTTAAGTTCTCCTTACTTAGACAGGAAAAGAGACCATGGCAGTTGTGGAAAGATTTTGAATAACAAGCAATAATAAAACAAAGGAACTTCTTCATAGCCTTCAATTATCCAAACAACACAATTAACCAGACTCTTCTTCTCCCCGCTATTCCCTAGGCATTCTAGTCAACTGAGGTCAGAGTGGACTGGGATTCAGATGTATGTTTGCTAGAAGATTTTTTTTTTCTTGGCACTAATCTCATAGTATCTGAGTTATAAATTATGCTCATTAAATACTTTCTAGAGATTTAAATGAAATGAAAAAGGAAACAAAGTGCCTCCTACTTTTTTCTGTAAAAATAGAGACCTTCTTATCTTAATCCAAGTTGGGCCTGCTATTTTGGAATGACTAAACTTGGAGGTGGTTCTCTCCCCTTCCTAAAGGTCCACATCCATTGCAGTTTACATTCAAGTGGCCTTTTTGGTGATAGCTGTGTAGTGAACAATATTTATTAAATTTATTTCCTGGGGGGCCCCTCACACTGGAATTTGGCTTGAATAACCCTGTCGACTGGTCATTCTCAGAGGTACAGTCATTCACTAATTTCTTGCCCAGGCAGAAGAATTTGTTGAACTGGAGTGAGCTTTTCCATTGCCTCACCAAGAGAAGATTCCAATCTCGTAAACCTTCACTCCTGGGTGGGAGAAAGAGAAAACAGTAAGTATACCTTCTCCATCCTAGGTCTTTCACAGGATTTCAATATGAATGATCCAAGCCACACAATACCACTCTACACGAAGAGCTTACAAATTGCTAAACTTTCCTGGATTGCTGAACAAATAAACATTATTCTATTTGTCAGGTTTGCCTAACTAGATGTTGCTATTTACAAGGGTTTTTTGTTGTTGTTGTTTTTATAAATTTAACAAAAAAGGGGACATGTTAATATATAAGTAATCCTCAACTTGCTAATGAGATGTGTCCTAAACATTTATAAGTCAATGATTTGGAACTTGGAATGCCTTGCTCCATAGAAACTGTGTTATATACGTGGTAGTTAGGTTTCTAGGCCAGTCCATAAAGGCTGATTTAACCCACATGGAGCAGTTATATTAGAGCTCTGGCAGAGGTCCTAGGTCCTGAGAGCAGAAGGAAAAGCATGCTTTATTCCCATTATTTGGGTCCAAAGAAAACCCAGAGCAAAGGCTTAAAAGTGGAGGAATCTAAACTGACTCTTCCATTCCCATACTTGTTTTCACTCTTCTCCCATCTCCCAGGAATCCATTGCTCTTGTGTTGTCCCAAGACCTCCACTATGACCTTCCTTCCATTTTTCATTACTGTCAAACTTCCTCGTTTCTCCTGGCCTCAATCAAAATGAAAGTTCCAAGCTTTTCTGAACATCTAGCTCAGTTCACCTCCACTCTGCTATGAGTGATTAATCCCTGCTTACCCTCCAAAAGGTATGTCTATGATTGAAAGGCTCATTAACCCCAAATGAAACCCAGTTGGTGAAATTTGAGGGAAAGTAACCAGATGAAGTGATAACCTGTAGGAAGGTTTGGAAAGTGGTGAATATTTGGGGACATGAGGAAGGAGATACTGGGTAGATAGCAGGGCCCTGCCTGAGAGGCAGCCACTGTAGTCAGTTCACCAAAGCTGTGCCTTTGTCACAGCATCTCTCTTTCCTCCCTGTCTGGGGTTACCCAGAGAGCTCTCTAAAGGTTTCAGAATTTCCCCTAACAGTTACCATGACAGCAACAGCAGGTGAGAGGTAGTTATTGGTGTTGTGGGTCTTTTGCAAGTTGGGTCTATCTCACTAGGAATCAGTCTAAAAATTCATAGAACATTGGAAACATTGTGGAATAGGTGGTGTTACTGGATGACATCAACACAGGACATTTGATGAGAGATGTGAGATGTCTGAGAGCTCTTGGATTTAGGTCAAGCCTTCTGATATTTGTCAAGGGTGCTTTTCTTGAGGATTTTTGTGATTTGCACAGCCTGCCAAGGCACTGTGGTCAATTAGCATGTTGATTAAAGCATAAGTCCTAATGAGGCCAAGACCAGAGGTCAAATCCACTTTGGGGTCAATTGGCTTCAATCTGTTTCATATACTCACAGCCCACAGAAACTTGCCCTCTATCAAGGGGGTCCAGATGAGTGTGTATAAATGGCCTAAGCCACATCCATCTGTGGTGCTGGGGAAGCACTAGAAAGCACAGAGCCAATGATGGTGAGTCAGTTGCACTGTCTTCTGCAAACTCCAACACATTCTTAGGAATGGATAGGTTCTTGCACAGTGCCTACAATGGCTAAGCCACCCCACCAAAGGGAAAACACTTCAAGAGCTTCCAAAACCTTGCCTGCTGTGAGAGAAAGAGAGACAGAGAAAGAGACTGTGTGTTTATGTGTATCTGTGTGTTTCCTTCCCTACAGGAAAGAATGTTCCTGGAAATTAAGTGAATTTGTGTCCCAGATGCCTATCTGGTTGTATTGACCAATAGGAAAAAACGGAACCAAGCTTCAGGTGGCAGGATAGCAAGGGGTGATATAGGGGACTTCAGGGAAGCCACATGCTCAGTACAGAAGCCTTTCTGAAGCATTATTACTTATAGAGGGTACCTGTCATAGTTGCAGAAATGAAGATGCACTAAGTTTCCTTGGGAGAGAAACAGTTATAGAGAGCTGACAAAGTCAATAGAGGCTAGTGGAGAAAATGGGAAATATGTGGATGCTTTTGGTAGTTACTGCTACAATTGTGATTATTCTGAAACATGCTAAGAAACAAGAGAGCAGGAGTGTGTGGAGATGCCCTAATGTTTACATTAGAATCTTGTGATTTCCAAAGATATGTTGAGAGAGCAATGGGTATTGGGGTCAAAGTTCTCATAAAAGAGAAAATAAGAAAGCAAGATAGAGAAGAGATACTGACAGGAACCCCAGAAGACAACGGATTCCTCAGAGACAAATATATGGGGGGAATTCTTGATAATTAAGCTGTTGTTGCTACTTTGAAATCATATTCTAGTAGGGGAGGAGGGATGGGAGAAATGGTCTTGAATTCAAGCCAGGCATTCAATGAGTAACCAGTCTTAATTTTGGTTGCAATGCCAACCTCAGAAGGGATCAAGCACACCTCCAGAGGAAATGACATAACATCTCCTGAAAGATGGTCTTGCCAATGGATCCTGGGGAAAAGGGATCATCATAATATTGCTATGTTGCTGAGATAGATGTAAATCTACAAAGACCTGAGGTGGCTCATCATGTGGTCCAGGTGCTCAACAATGAAACAGACAAGTGCACCTGCCTGATAACTGGATAATGAGGCCAGCCTTGTTAACATTCAAATATGTTATCAGAGCAGGAGGCAAGGGTCTCTCCCAGGCCAGGGCAGCCGACCTCCCTCAGATGTAGCTTGCTCTGCAATGGGCCTCCCCACAAGGTATTTGCTCAACTCAGTGGAGCTTGGAAATTCACCAACTCCATCATACTCTGCCAACAGAATGTAGGCTGAGACTGGCACCCATGCCAAAGGGAGCCCTGGCTTTGAAAATTTGGCAAGCTCCCGTGGTCTGTTTTCCTGCTGGCCATTACCTTATGGCTTATTTCTCACCAGCTGCCTTTCTGCTTTTCTTCTTTGGAAGGCTGCAATCTCCACTGGTTGCAGACCATGGCCTACTTGTCTGTGGGACAGGAAAGACACAAAAATAGTGAAGAGAGTGGAGGAGAGCAGACATAGGAAGACTCTAATTAAGCCTGAACTCTACTTACCCATCTTTGCCCACTGGCGGGGGCACAGGAAGGGGTTTTGTGAAGCCTTTTTTTCCAACCAGCCAGAAGGTCTCTTCTGTGCCTTTGCCCTTATTATAGAAAATACAGAAAATCTTAAACATGCTATAACTGATTTTCCTAAAGATGTCCTTCTGGTCAATGGGGTATAAGCATTTAGTTTGGCTCAGAAATTGCCTCTGCTTTCCCCTATCACCACTCCCTGGACTCTTCCTTTCTACACAGCTTCCTTGCTATTTATACCTGAGGCTCAGGCAACCTCCATAAGCTGACACAGCATGCAGGTGAAAAGTGAACACCATTTCAAGCTGTCATCCAGATGTTTTGTCTACCCACTGCCACACAGCTCCATCTTTGGGACATGTGGCTTTTTGGCTTCATAGTAACCAAACATCTGAATGCTGAATTCAAGATTTTGTTTCTCATTTTTGCCCTTATCTTTTGGCATTATGCATCCTGTTGTCTTTCATATCCAGAGTATGCATATTCAGAGTCTACATCTCCCAAGCACTTGCCATACAAAGGCTCTCACAATACCCCCAAAATGGAATAGAAATGGAAAGCAGGATGTGCGACTTTAAAGGCGAGGGCATCCTGGCTGCTTTGAGAAGTCTACATTTCTGCAGTGTTTTTTTCTTCCTTCCAAGGCATTCTTATAGGCAGAGAGAGACTCCAGGGCCTCCATCTACAACCCAGTTCTTTGGTTGTCAAGAACCATGGGTCTGAGAAGAGAAAGGGAGTGCAAACTCCAGCTGATCATTTTCTAACTCTGCTTTGCTCCCCTCTTTCCAGTAAACCCTCCTCTCAAAGTGTTTCACTCTCCTCCTCTCAATTCTCTTTTATATGTTCTCTCATTTCCTCCAATCCATAAGAAAAAAAATTCTCAGTTTACTAAGACTGAGAAAAGTAATGGGATGTGGTTCCAACTCATTAATCTGAAATGTGGTCTCACTCTCGGCTGATCTCATTTGGAACAGTTCTAAATTGTTGAACTTAGAGATTCCAATTAAGTTTGCCCCCCTTTAAATATCCAATCCATTGTTCTCTATTTTACATCACATATATTCATTCCTTAACAATAATGACAACAACCATAGTAATAATAAGCACATTTAACAGGTGAATCTCAAAGCATTTCACAGATATTTGGTTCAAGGCTCTGATAAAGGCCACTATAGGAAAGTAGGAGGAGAATACCACAACAGACCAACCTTTGCTAGTTGGCAACCAACTCACCCTAAACCTCAAATAATTGGACTGTTTGGAGCCACTCTGTTTTCAGAAGAAATGAACAACTTTAAAATATACTAATATCACTCATTCTTACATTTATTCCACCCTTACTGAACTAGGTTTGGAAATACAGAGATGGCTCTGTCCTTCAGGAGCTCACAGTGTACTTAAATAAAAACACTGTCAGGCCATGCTGTGGGCTCTAAATAGGAGCAAAACTTTTCTGCCTCCTAAACTTTCTTATTCACAATACCTAGTGTATTGTCTCATACAGAACAGTTGCTCAGTAAATGACTGCTCCATTAACTAGAAAACTCAAGCCTTGAGCACTTGGAATACTCAAGCTGTCATTCAGCCTCTTTTTGCTAAAACATACTCCTAAAGCTCAAACTTGAGGGTCCCAACCCCCAGGCATATTTGGCTGTTTTTCTTGAGACCTAGAGGCTATCAGGACGGCATGCCAATCCCCAGGGGAGCTTTGTAGATGCCAGAGTTGTCCAGATATTTGGGTGAGTCCTGGGACACACCGGGATACCAAAACTAATGGTTGCAAAAGAGAATGGGAGTGTTATGGACTCAGGCAGGTTTCCAAATAAAAGAGTATGCAGGGTAGCCCCAGGGACTCTCTGAGGTTTTGGAGCCCATCCAGGAGAATTCTTAGAATCCTAACTCTGTTTACCCACCCTACTTCCAAAATTCTGCTGAAGAGAGAGAAAATGTGTGTGTGAGGGGGTGCAAGTATGCAATAACCAAAACCTAAAGCAAATCCTTTGGCTTGGTATCAATCCCTACAGAGTCCCAGAGACCCCCCTCTCCTAAATAATAGCATCTTACTTTGGCCTGACACCTTTAAGACATTTTGGCATCTCCCATGTTTTTTAACTCTCACAAAAACTCTAGAAGGTGGGTTTATTATTAACTTCATTCTGCAAATAGGGACACTAAGTTTCATGGAAATTGAATGACTTGTCAATAAGCAGGCATAGCTGGAACTTGAAACCAATTTTACTAGACTCCAAGTTTTATTTATTTTCTTTTTAATATTACTTAGCTATTTTTATTGAGGTATAACTGACATATAGCTTTATATTAATTTCAGGTGCACAATACAATGATTCGATATTATAAAACGATCATCACAGTAAGTCTAGTTAATGTCTTAGACTCCAAATTTTAAATGCTCTTCCTTCTATACAATACAGCTTTTCCAACACACTGGAGTCAAGGGGCAGGTCTGGAGGCCAAAAAGCAACTGTTGGGAATTTTAAACCTTGTGATTAATGAGCTTCCTGATAATCACAGGTCAGAAGAGGCCTCTATGTGAAGAAATGAAAGCACAGAGAGGATAAAGTTACTTGCCCAGTGTCACACATTGAGTCATTGATGGGACAAGAATTACAGACCAGACCTTCTGACCTTCATGACTCTGTCAATACAGCCTCATTATTTCTTAGCTCAATTGCTGGTGTGTGTGTGTGTGTGTGTGTGTGTGTGTGTGTGTACACATACATGTGTGCACATGCTTACACGTGTGTATACTTGTATATGTGTGTGTTAGGAGTTGAGGGTATGGGTGGAAGAGGTTGAGGAAAAGAGAGAAATCACTAATAAAACAGGACTACTGCCTAGGGGGCTATGAATCAAATACTATTTAGCCCCAGAATTCAGAGACAAGGTGACAAGTGTCCACCTCCAGCAAGGACATAAACTGGCTGAGAACAACCATTTGGGAAAGTCTTTTTGAAATGTAAACCTACCTAAGAAGCCCTAGTAAACATATCTGATAAGCCTAGATATATACACAGTCTCAGCAAGAAGCTTCCAACTTGTCAGAGAAATGGTAACTTAAACAGGACTCATGTAAGAAAAGAGGTAATAAGATGACATATCACCAGGCCATTAGGAGAGCAATATTAAAAAAAGCAGAATCAGCCAGTTAAGCACTCATGATTTGTTGCCAGTACAGGAAAAGTGGGAGTTGGAGTGGACAGTAGGACAACTCTCCAGAGAGGCTGAGCTTGTCACTTCTAAATGAGCCCTCCCCCAATCTACCTCAGTTTCCTCAGTCTGATGGCTTTCTTTGTAACCCTCATCCACCAAATTGCTCAACTGCGCTATGTATTCTCTCATCCAATCCAATCCACACCTTTGATTTCACTAAGGGAAACAACTTAAAGTGTCATCACTCCAAGGAAGGAGATGAAATAGGAAAATAGTGTTGTTGGTAGTGGATCCAGTCCTTGAGCCCAAGAGAAGAGGCTCTGATGGAAGAATTTCAAACATCAACCAGTTGGAAGGAGAGGATGTTTTCAGCCATCATCTTTGCCATCACACCTGGTGGTCTATCAAATGTGGTCCTTCTGACCCATGTCCTAAAGCAATTCTTCCTTTCCAGCAACACAGACTGAATGAGGGATGGAAATGTTGACTCAGAATTTCTGAAATGTGCTGGTGATATGGTCTTATTGGGGATATACTGCATGCCCCCAAGGGACAAGGAATCTCCTGTCCCCCAGTCCCTATTACGTAATGTCCAATACCTGCCTCTGGTAGGGGACAGGGGACAGAGGCAGAAAGGAGCTCTCATTTTCTCCCTTCCTTCTTTGGGTCTTACTTCCTATTCTCTTCTTTCTTATTGTGCCTTCCTTTCCCCTGGGGCTCTCTCTCTTCTCTTTCAGTATCTCCCTCTCAATCAGGAAGCCTCTACCACCTCAATAAGCGAGACCTGACAGGGCCTTAGGGGAAGTCTCTTCCTGCCTCTTTCTCCAACTTGCTGTAGCATGTTCCCAGATTCCCTGGGTTAAGGGAAAATATGAAGCTAGAAGGGGCCCTTTTGACATAGTCTTGCTTTTGTACTCAGAACACCCAAAGGTATAATTACTTCTGACTGGAATTTGGGGCATAATATAAACCATAAAGGCAGGTGATATTTTTTTCTTTTCAGTTTCAACAGTGTTACCTCTTCAGGTCTTCAGCTTTTAAATGAGGGAATCTGTGCCCAGCAATACAGAGAGGAAAGTGCCTCAGGAAATAAAGCTGCCTTTGTCCTCCTCTACTGAGAAATGACAATATATAGAGGGATTACAAAAGCCTTTGAGTGATTTGATTCACTGTTAAAGTAATATTGCTACTCCTATCATCTCACTGACTTCTCTGCAGAGGTGGGAAAGAAACCTCTGTCCCCTCATAAATGACTCATTCCACCTGCTAGAAGATATTAGGATCTATTGGAAGAGACACACTAGAACTAACCAGAAAAGAAATTGATCAACTAGAATCAAGCCTTCCAAAACTTTAACTTCTGAAAACCTTTCCCATGTAAATTTCTGCCATTTGAAGAAAGCATGCCAATGACAGAAACAAATTATGCATCATTCAATACCCAGGTGTTGCTTTGCCCAAGCATAATCACTGAGAAAATAATTTTCCTGCATAATGGTATCATGGAAAGGGTACTGAGTAGGAATTCAGGCTTCCTGGCTTTTGGCCTCATTCTGCCATCAAATGCCTGTGTGACCCTGATCAAATTACTTCACCTCTCTGGGCCTTGGTTCTTCATCTCAAAATAAAGAAGTTAGATGTTCAGATATCTAGAGTCTCTTACAAATGGGGCAGCCAGGGGCTCTGGGTTTATTCTGAGGAAGATGAAAATAATCCAGTAGAGATGGAAAAGAGAAAGAGAGAGAGAGAGGAAGGAAGGAAGGAAGGAAGGAAGGAAGGAAGGAAGGAAGGAAGGAAAAAATACTGGAGGGAGGGAGGGAAAGTGGGAGGAAAGGAGGATGGAAGGAAGGGAACGGGGAAAATCATTCTAATCCTGAATCCCAGATCAAATGATAGTCCTAACAGAGAGAAAAGGTGCTGCAAAATGTCTTTCATGGGAACTGACTTTATTCCCCCCGGTCCTTTGGGAAAGACATAAAGCCTCTCTGTAAATGGAAGGTCAATGGTGTGAATGAAAAATTTAAAAGGGTGGCCACTGAGCAGGCAAATAGAAAACCCAAACTCACCAATAACTTTACCTTATTGAACAATGTCTGGAGCTGCCAAAGAGTAAACACAATGGAAGTAAGAAAATGTAAATAATAGGGCAGCTCATTGAAAAACCAAATTCTGGGCAATTCTTTTAGAAAAAAAGATACAGCTCATAGTCTGAAAAATTCAGGAGTCTTAACAATCCCCCTTATTGTAGCCATAGTTAAAGAGAAGAAAACCGAGGCAAAAAGGGACAATCTCTTGGGAATGGCAAACAGGGCTGGATATTCTGCCCGAATTATAGCCCTACGTCCCAGACATCCATGTAAACTCTTTCAGCAGACCATGACCTCTCCAGAAGCAGGTGTGTCCAAGTGGTTTGATTTAAAGAAAAAACAAAAGGACATTATACCCTGAGCTCTGTCCTTCCTCGAAGCTCCACTTCATAGCCCTCACTGAGAGCTCGAAGAATTGTCACAGTGCTGTGACTGACATGAATGCGATAAGCTGTAAAAAGAAAGACAGAAGTGACTCTGGATCCTTTCAGGTAAAATCAATGAGAAAATATTAATGTAATAAATGCCCCTGCTTCTAAATGAATGAGACCCTCAAAAAGTGCCTGAGAGAGAGCGAGCTTCAGTTAGGGTTTCACAGGAGGAGGAACGGGGAGTGATGGCCTTCCTCACCAGGCCCAAATAAGGTGTTAGCTGTAGCACCTATCAGCCTCCTAGACACTATCTCAGATGAAAGGCCATGCAATAGAAAGGTGTTAATTTAACTTGAGGGTTGTGATTGAGAAACCAGCTACCACTACTGTGCTCCCAGCTGAAACGTGACCTCCTTAGAGGGAAGTTTGGCTTCAGCAGCTTCTTTCACAGGCTGCTGCCAAAGCAGAACTCCCAAGGTCTACATACCCTACTTAAGAGACAAAAGGTGTCTTTCTTCATACACATCCATACAACTATCTTTCAGTGTTGCTGTACTTAAAATAAAACATCAATAAAAAAACGTCCCAAGACCTCTGTCAACATTCTGTGGCAATTGTACATTTATACCTTTCCTTTGGGTGAATGCATCTAGCTGTGTACACACACGAATGTATTATTTTCCAACTAATGAGCCCAACCCGGGATAAGAGTGTTCTACATGGAGAACGATGACTAAAAATTTTATGTAATTCTTTGGTGAAAAACAATAATTTATTAACTGAGGTAGAATCCTTGACTTTCCTGAAAACTATTATCCTATGAAGTGAGACTTTGTTCAAGTTGGGTCTTAAATAAAAGTCCAAGACATTCCCACACACACTTGAGAAAATAATTCATTCAGAAGCTGAGAGCAATCAAAGTTGGAAGGCGTGGCTAAAAAGAACTGCAAGAAATTTCTGCTTTGTGTACTCATAATAATTTTCGTTCTCTTCATAGTTCAGTACTATTGTTTGTGTCTTTCTCAGTAACTCATGCTCACCCAAAATCTCTCCTCAAAAAGGGTTCCTAAAAGCCACATGTGCATCTGGGTGTTCCTAGCCAGCACTACGTGTGCCATTCCACTAGCATCTGGTCGCCAGTCATAATCCTACTAGTGGGGAACACATAGGCCAAAAAAAAGAGAGATAGCTCATTCCAACAAGCATCCAGTTGTGTGGCAAGGAGAATCATGCCAAGACTGGGTCACTAGTTACTTCCATTCCAGAACCAGTTAATTCAACTGGGCATAAAGGAGATATTGATGAAATTAATTTTTCAATACCCATGACATGTCCTGATCTCATATACAACATGAGGCTCCCTCTTTATAAATCTTCAATCAAGTGTGGAGCTTACTCCCATATTTCACAGCTCCTTTAGTGCTGTGACATGTGTATGTTTCTTTGTATCCCTCACAATGCATTACTTGCATAGTCAGTTGCTTAATAAACACCTGCTGTGCATGATTCACTCCATTTTCTTCTTCCTAGCTGATCACTGGACAAGGTGCTACCTAAATCTGAAAATTCAATTTCTGCTCTCAGCTCTGTATTTCCAATATGTAATGAGTGGAGTTTCCCTGGTGCAGACCAGAATATGACTTCAGTCTTCTACAAGCTTACATCAGTCCAAAGTACCATGCCAAATCTGCATTGCAGTTCCATGATCAATTTCACTTCATCTTGAGTTGCACTTCAAGAGCAAAGTCATATGCATGCAGCAGTTCCTGGATGACTACTTCCATGGCTTCAGCCATGTCTGTAGAGTTCGAAGACTTTCCCAGATGTCAGAAAATTTATTCTGACAACAGCTTCTAAGTTCCGTGCTGCCTCCTTAATCATAGCCGCACAGGCTAGATTGACTAAGACTGGACCCATTGTGCAAGCCTGTTTCTGCACATGAGTGATGAGGAGTGGGGTCAGACAGGGCACCACCCACTGTGATACAGGCCACCATATCATCGGGGACTAGTTTGTGTATATTGCTGGAGATTGGGACGAGCTTGTCTTGCCTAGTAGCAGCCAGAGCCAAGGCTGCTAAGAGCTTCAATGTTTTTAAAACATAAAATCCATGAAAACTGTATATAGAACCTATTATTGTGTTCTATACTTTTCCTATATTAGCATAAACAAATTGCTTTGCTCAACCATGATAAAGGTAAAAGCACATTGTGATTCTGGCATTGCCTTAGTAGTGGCAGTACATAACCAATAAAGAGGCACCAGCAACAGACAGATGGTATAATGGTTTGTGCAGTTTTATTCTCAAAGAAGGGGGGAAGAAATGGTATCTTTGATACCATGGATGTTTTGATAGAAACTAAAGGTTTCATATATAGGCAAATTGGAATTAATTATTTCAGATTTCCAAACTCCTTAGGCTGAGGAATTATTGCTAGCTCAATTCAAGGAGGGCTCTTTGATAAAATCAGAACTCCCGGGATCCTGACTAGTCCAGAAAGAGGACTAGAGCAGCAAACACCAGTGTTATAGGAGGCAGCTTACTCTGGGTATGTCTCCAGAAACTAGTTGAAAAACTAAAAATGCCAGTTCCTTACTTATTTTTTTCAACACGACTTCCCCAACCCCACCAGGCTGGCCAATTTTTTTTTTCTTTACCCAAAGGACACTTTTAGTTGCTTTCAGCAAATTGACTGACTATTTCAGTGTCACTTAGCTACAGCTGCATTTCTAGAACAAGAAAGATACATGTTTAATCCAACATCACCCCCTACTGGCTTGCTATTAGAGACCAGGAAATATGTGTATAAAATCTCCTTAATCTTTTCAAATTATGTTTTATTTAAAAAAAAAAAACATTAAAATCTCCTTCCCCCTCTTGAAGAATAGTCAGTTTTCCAATCCGATCCCATCATTTAGTTACTCACGTAACCCTGTTGATTCCATCCGAGAAGCTGTGTTCACAGTGTCTCCAAACAGGCAGTATCTGGGCATAGTGAGACCCACCACTCCTGCAACAACTGGCCCTGTAGGGTAGCAAGGGGAGGAATGTTGCTGCATAAAAGCACAAAGTTGCCACCAAATAGCTCTGGGAATCTGAAGGAAGTGCAAAATGAGTAATAAACCCTTTGCCCTACAAGAAAGCACATTTATAACGATGCAAACATGACTGCCTTTCTGATTTACACTCTTGTTCTAAGTAACAGTTACACCCAAGATGCTTATATCTGTCAACAGGGACAAAAAAGCATGAATCCCAAACCAAAAAGGCCTGGGCAGGGACTTGGGATCCAAGCATGTTTGTTGAAATAAAAAAATGTGACCCTTTCATATGTCTTAGGATTGGAAGGAGGGATCTCATGGGCATATTTATTTCCCAAAAGAATTACTGCTAAGACAATTGGAAAATCAGGGTGAGGGAGGAGTCAAGGAGGATGACTCCCAAGGCTAACTGGAATAACTAGGTGAATGGTAGTACCATCAACTGAAATAGAGAATAAATACCAGAAGAGGAGGAAGCCCATGTGGGAAGAAAATAATTCTGTTTTGGATTTGAGTCTAAAGTCCATGGGGACCATTCAGGTGGAGATTTCAGCAGCAAGCTTGATAGACAAGGATGAAGCTTAAGGGAGAACACTTGTGCTGAAGGTGTGGAGCCAGAAGCCATCAGTGTACAAATGGTAGTTAAGCATAAATGTGAATGAGAGACGAGCATGTGAGGAGAGAAAAACAGTGGATGAAAGACTGAGCCTTGGGGAATATCAACATTCAAGGGACAGAGAGAGACAGAAGAGATTATCAGACAATGGTAGGAAATGGAAGCCAGGTTGCAAAACAGAAATCAAGAAATGCAGATAGCAAGGAGACCACAACTCAGAGCACTGCAGAAAATGGGGGAGCAGCCAGAGTTAGAGAGTAGGAATTGCTCAAAAGAGCCAGTAAATCACAAGGAGAAAAACCATTCAGAGAGTGAGGAGTCTGTCATAAAAGCCAGTTGAGGGAATGTTAGGCATAAAGTAATCAGGGGCATAGTACCCTTTTTCTAATCTTCCCTTGAGGCAGATAGGAAATGTTGGCTCTAACAAGAAAGGTAGATTGAAAGGGTTTGGGACCTATGACAAGAACTGCTGCCCACCGGGGTAGTGCAGGTGCTGGTAAGAGAGTAAAACTTGGGTAAGCATAAAGAAACTGTGCAGCACTAGATACCTGGGTAAAACAGCTGACAGTAATCAAGGAAGTACTACCCTCCCCCACCTTTTCTACCCTTCTCTTGAGGCACATGGGAATGTATTTTCTTACTTTAGCTGGCCGTTGTTACCTGAATGCAGGCCTATTCGAATCCGGACTGGCACCTCTGGCATGTGTCGCATCTTGAAGGTACCCACAGAGCTCAGGATATCTAGGGACATGTTTGCAATCTCAGCTGCATGCCTACTGCCATTCCTCTTTGGGAGGCCTGAGGCCACCATATAAGCATCTCCAATGGTCTCTACCTGGGAATCAGAGGAAATAGAATTAACAGGCAGATAACGTGTGTGTGTGTGTGTCCGTGTGTGTGTGTGTGTGTGTGCATGCATGTGTGTGTGTGCGTGCACACATGCCCATGTGTCTATGTTTCACAGAGCTTAAGGAATATGATGGAGGCTTACTTCTTGTAAAGTGAGGAAGACAGAGCAAGACTGTCAGTGGTTCAAGGTCTGGCTGAACATTAGAATTATTTAAGGAGCTTTATGAAAAAAAATACTGATTTATAGGTCCCACACCGATAGATCTTGAAATAGGTACAGCTACTTTGCATATTCCTGGATGACCCCGGAGAACTATCAGGCTCCAAGTAATTCCTGGGGAAAGGGGAAAGGGAGATTTCTCGGACTGCCCATGGACTTCCATGGAAGAGCTCCCTACCTAAAGGTGCATATGGCACTCTTCTAGCAAAGCATTTCTCTAGATGATTTCAGGTAAATGAACTGGGGCAGCCTTAAGGCAAATAGAGAGAAAGGGAAAGGAAGGAGGTATAAGAGATTGTTCCTTCTGCTTTGCCTTGCTAATATGATGGGATTAGTTTTTCAGTTCCTTGGGTCTGGGAACTGGGTCTTTTTCCACCAGCTAGCTCCTCCTCTTCTGGTGCTACCTCTCTAAGGTGCATGTGGCAGTAATGCCCTCAACTGCTTTGTAAGGGGCAGGTAGGGCTGGACACTTGTAAAGAAAGGAAATATGTATTCCTCGTCTCCCCAACAGAAGTGTCCTCACTCTTCTGGGTGACTAGGAGGTTGAAGCTTTTCAAGTAAATCCAAAAGATAAGTAAGCTGAAAGGATTTCCGTGAAATGTGCCAGTCTGGCTCTACTGGGATATGTTTGGGTCCAGTTAAAATCCATGTTCTTCTAGACAACTGCACTCACAGAGTGCAGTAGTTAAGACCATGAAATTCTGATGTCATACCCCCTTGGTTAGAATCCCAGATATGCCATTTACAGACTGCATGGCTTTGGCAAGCCACTTAACTACTCTGTGCTTATTTGTAAAATAGAATAATGACACTAACTACCTTATAGAGTTTTCTAAGGACTAAATAACATGATATATGCCAAAGCACTTAAAACCTGTCTGGTAGATGATAAGGGCAAGCTAGCAGCAGCAGCAGCAGCATCAACCATCATCATCATCATCATCATCATACTAATATGTCTTGACATAAACCATGGGATGGTGGCTATGACTCAGCTCCAGAGACAGTTTAGTAATCAGCAATAGGCCCCTCATCATGACTTTATATATAGCCAATAACAATAATGCTTTGAACCCATGAGGCTTTGTACCTCACCCTGCTTCCATCCAGGGCCTCCCTTACCTGGTGCAATTTGAGAAAAGGATCCCTACCCTCAAATATGCATGCCTGCCTGCGCAGAGGAAGGCAATGGGTACGATGCAAATGTTACATGGGAAGGAGAGACTCACTGACTGGCCATTATCAAAGAATAGTGGTTGGCTCTTCCCCCAAATGAGTCAGTCACCCAGGAGTCTCCACAGATATGGATGAGGATATTAGAAGGTAGAGAGCAAGAGCACTGCCTAGTCTTGGTGTGAGACTGCTGTGGGGAATTGTGGGAGACATGAGCCAGCAGAAGGACACAAAAAGGACAGAGGACATATAGAAAGAGGTCTGGTTGAGAATGGGTGGTGGCAGAACAATTGAAGCTGAAAACAAAGCACCAACTTCGTAATTCTGCAGTAACCTTCTCACTTCCATTTCAGATTATCAAGAGCCAGGGAAAGTGATTCCAATTTTATAGGTAAAGAAAACGAAAACACAAACGGGTTTGGTGAGTCACTTCTAGTTCAATTTTTATTTCCTTTGCACAGTTGCTTTTAATAAAGAGGACTGAAAAATTAGATTTCACTTTTGGATTTTGTATAGCCCTGGTCTATCCTGGAAACAGCCTACTAACTCCCTACTGCAGCCATGAAGTACCAAAAGATCTTATGGCCTCATTCCTAGGACTTCCAACAATTGTCTGAACAGTATCAGCTGCATCGATTAAACCAGTGGCTGTGTTACTGCCCACGCTGAATTATCTTTGATTTTAGTTTCAACTGAATTAGCGTTTGGTGATTTGTTTTTCTCTTCAAGCTGCTTGAGCTGAACAAGTTAAGACAGGTAGTCTGATTCCATGGATTTTTCCTCCACTGTGGTTTCCATGTGTGCTTCTTGATTAGTTTGCAGCTCCTGCTGATTGACAGGTATGATGTCTATTTCTGAGCCCTATTTAGGTGGCTTGGCCTAGCCCTGAGGCTCTCTACCTGACCTGAAAGGGCCCTGTCTAATCTGAGATAAACACATTGCCCTGTGTATGATTTGAGAGTTGGAACATTTCAGACTACTGTGAAGGATCCAATGAATGGAGGTACTCATTCCACAGCTCTACCTTAGTTCCTGGGACAGAGAAGCTATCTGAAGTTTGGGATGCCTGGGGCATATTTCTCCATCAATAAGACAAGTATCCATGTTGCAGACAACATGGAAATGGCATTGCACAGCTGTAAGATTTTTAGTCATTTTCTCCCTCAATAAAGACAACACATAAAATCAAGGGTAAGGAAGCATAGCACACAAAATGAGTGAATGTAGTCATCTGTTCTCTGCTCATCTTCTGCAACCTTGATAGGAAGAGTGGAAATTGACAGCTGGAAGGACAGGGAGAAGGTGGGAGCAGGCAGCTGCAACCTCACAATTAATGACTTCCCTAGACTACTAGGTAGGCTCTTGGCTACCCGGTAGCAATCCCAAAGAGCCTCAGGTCTATTAGTTCTTTGACGTATGTAATGCCAGAATTCCCTCCTATATAAAAACAGTACCTAAGGGAGCAAACAACATGTATTAGATCTACACAAGCTTTACCAAGAGGAACTCTAGAGCAGTCACCAACTAGGGGCAAAACATCAGTGCATCTTCCGCTTCCCCTTCAGTACCTAGCATGATACTGCCTACAGTGTGGTTACTTAGCCACTGAAGCACAATAAACCTTTTTGCTCCAACCTCTTCTTAGTCTCAGTTTTAGAAAACAGCTCAGAGGAAATCTAACTAGCAATCTCTTGCTAGGTTCATACTGTTATTTTGTAAAGTGTGAAATTGTATGCATTCTATCTGACCTTCATTTCTAATAAGGTACCCATGGAAGTGGTATACTATTTAAATTTTACTTCCTAGACAACCATGTTCAGTAAAATTCTACCTTTTAATTTTGGAATGCATACTGATGAGCCTCATATAAAAATTTTCTCTCTAGAATATATAAGTCTCTGCTAAGTAACTTACCTTGTAGACATCGTGACTGCCAATGATGGCATCAAAGAGTGTGTACAGGTCATTGAGAAGATCCACCACCTCAATGGGCTCACTCATGGCAGAGATAGTGGTGAAGCCCACAATGTCACTGAAGTACAAGGTAACCAAGTCAAAGCCCTCAGGTTCAACCGTGCAGCCCTTTTTGAGGGAT
Organism: Hyaena hyaena; assembly: GCF_003009895.1. Taxonomy (NCBI): domain Eukaryota; kingdom Metazoa; phylum Chordata; class Mammalia; order Carnivora; family Hyaenidae; genus Hyaena; species Hyaena hyaena. The sequence goes on along the minus strand of NW_024080708.1, from coordinate 1,393,975 downwards.
TCAGCAACTGACCTAAAAAGCAGACACAGCTATTCCTCAGAGGACACAGGCCTTCCTGCATGCCACACACACACATCTGCTAGAACATAATTTCTCCAAAAATTACTGCCAAGTAAATGATGAGGAAGAAGATGTCATCTGGATGAAAACATTAATTCTTTAATTTATTCTATAAACATATATTGAGTGTTTATGATGTGCCAGGCACTGTGCCAGATGTTGGAATATAGCACTGAACAGACAGTCTTGATGTGTCTTTTTGTGGAGTTTTCTCAGCCAGCTAAACTTCTTCATCAGCTGTCCTTTCACTCGGGGAATGTTCCTAGGTGGTTGCTTTGCATAAGACTAGTTCCCCTGATTATCTCCTAGAAGATCACTTTACAACATGATAAGGTGCCCTGGAAATTTTGGAACTGTATTAACAGATAAGGCTTTGATCTAAAGAAGGAAAACCCTAGAGAAACAACTCTGCCACTTTCCTTTAGGAACTCAAAGAACTGCCTCCTTTTAATTGGTCAACTTCCAGGCAAAGTCATGAAGTGACACATAGAAAAACTGAAGCACCAAAAACTTAAATGACCAGTATGATCCACAGGTAGTGGGAAATTAGGAAGTGTGCTCTTCTCCCTTGGTTTCCAATTCATCTTTGATTTGAAGGTGTGACTCAAACCTACTGGGAGTAGAGAGCATACAGGACAGGGGGAGGGAGCAGTTAGTTGATGGGTAATTTTTTTTCTATTTTTAATAGAACACACTGTTACAAGGATTCACACTCCTCAGGTGTTCACACATACGGTGGTAGCATCTGTGTTAGAAGCTTTTCCGTTTTCTGTTTTTCAATTTCCAGCTCTTCAGTCCGTTCCCGGATCAAATCTTCCAAGTTGCTAGAATATTGCTCCAACATCCGAAGCATAGAATCAATGATATTTGTCTTCTTCCCTTTATTGAAAGTTTTAAACTGGAGGTAAAACAGAAAAAGGAGCCAGGGAATTCTTAACCCCCAAACTCAGAGATGATGGATAGGACCCCTTATCAAAAATCCCTTCCTCCAAAATGCTAGGGCATGAGAAGTAAACCTAGGTATAAGTAGGAAAAGTCATCACTCAACTTCATTGTTACCCTGGTCCATTCCCAAGACTTTTTTCCCATGAGTACTTCTTCCCTTACCCTTCTAGTTCTTTGAAGTCTGAGCAAATGTGTTCTGGGAAGGATTCTTTAGCTCCCAGGTGCTGTCACATGAATAGTAGCCACTTCAAAGGCAATAGGATCTGGTCTTGAGCCCAGGCCATTTGTGAGTGGGATAAGAGGAAAGAGGGCAGGAAGCACTGTTCTACTCTTCTAGATAATCAACCTATGAAATCATCCTTACTTCCAATGCCACTGTGTTACCAGTTCTTTGACAGTAGGAGGTTCCTTGACTTCTTAAATATGACCCAAGAGCTACATGGTAAGATCTACCCCTATTTCTTAGCATGGGGTCCAGGAATAACGATGTCCCCTAGCACCTGCCCTTCATGTCAGTCAGGGTCATGTAGAAATTCAACTGGTCTTGTGCTATTCTGTGCACTGATCCTTTAGAGGTGGCTGCATGCCACAGATTTTTCATGTGCCCTCCTGAGACCCTGTTCGTCTACAGAGACAGGGAGCTTGGCATAGCACTGGAATCACAAGAGGGTAGCCCCTCCTTGCTGATGTGGTCAGCATGCATAAGGCTGTGTTTACAATAAAGACTGGTGGTAGTTTTGCGGAGCATACATCTAGAGGGAACCTAGCCCCATGAACCCTCTTATTCAGCTGGGTCACACTTAGCACTCAGTGCCCCAAAGCTGATACCAGGAGTTTCTTTCTGAGCTTGGTCCATGTCTACATGTCTACCAAGGTCCTACAGGTAATTTCAGTAGCCAGCTCAAATGCTTAAGGCTCCCCCTACTGCCTAACCCAGGGAGCCTCTGTCTTTTCTTCTTCCCATTTAAGTTTGATTAGCTGCAGGGAGTTGGCAGGCTCTCCTTGTCTTTCAGTACCGAAACATTTCAGTAAAGGCCCACCAATGTCTTGTTTGAAGGCCGTATGATGTGCTCTCCTTCTGTCTATCACCAGCTTCTCTGCTGCCTTCTGAAATAACATCTCTAGCATCAACACAAGTGCAAATGCTTTTTCTCCTGCCTCATGGTAAGTTTTCAGAAATGTGACCTTCATGGTCCTTTGCCTTTTCCATACTACTGAACACCTGTTTGAGTGTCCTCAAGAAACCCAGCCAAGCTAATGGAGGTATTGTTAGCTGGGGACATGGATGACTTCATATGCAGGGCCCCTCTGGCTTTCAATCCAACTGTTTCTTTTTTCCGCCTCAGATACCTGCCACTCACAAAGCATCTCAGTGCTGTACTCCAGCCAGGCTCAAAAGCCTCTCCACCAGAGCTGACACAGCACTCACAGAAAGCACCCTCAGTTTCGGTATCCTGTAGTTTCAACAAAGCCCTAAGCAGCATGTTCTTACATAGGAACTGCACTTTAGATCCCTTAGCAGGGCTCTTACTGTCCTTACCTCACTTCCCCCTTTTCACCCCCCAACTCTAAGGAAAGAATCAGCCTCTTTAGAAATTCAGTATCTTAAGGAGAGAAGTTACCATTTTCCGTGCACCCTATTGCCTCTAGGAGTTCCCTAGGAACCTAAAAAGTCTCCGGCTTTTGTACTCCCCATTTGCACTTTCTTCCATCATGAGCATCATTTCAAGCATCATTTATCTCTCCTGACCCTCCAAAACCACCTGGCATCACTTAAAAGGTACACTCAGCAGAGTTCTCCGGAATCTCCAAAGCAAACATGACTCTATGAGGATCCACATCTCTTCCATGATACTTATCTTTTAACAGTCTCAATGCCATTGCCTTGCAAATGCCCAGTGGTTCAATTCTATTCTGAAAGGTTGGCTAGGTCAGAATGTGGATGGTCTGGAACAGAGGTTCATATACAGAAGAACATTAAAACCAACCATTGCTCTCTTGGAGGATGTACTGGGGATGCTCCAGTATCAAAAGCCTCCAAGTAGCCACCCCCATGCTTCTTCCCCAAGAGGAGTGATTTTCTTTCTTGCAAGAGATTCCTTTAACAATATGATGAGAACCCAAAGACTTAGTTTTGGGTAGGCTGGCTTTGGGGCCACTTCTGGGTAGTACTAACATTCAGAGAGTCCTTACCTGGTTAAATATTTCATCAAAAGTTGGTCGCTGTTCTGCAGCTTCAGCCCAGCACTGCTTCATTAGCTGGAGACATTCTGGAGGGGCATACTCAGGAGGAACCACTGGTCTGTACACAGGAGGAGGTTTCTTAAGTCTGTCTATGATTTCTGTGCATAAGCAAGAAGAGAAAGTTTTGTAAATCATAGAAAAGGCACCAGGATTTGGCAAAGATCATATAGTTTTAGCCAAGAAAGGGGTTATTTGGGAAAAATTACAGAAAGACCATTTCCTTTGCTTTCTCCTTAGGTGGCATGAATATAAATTATATCTGAGCAAAGGATGTATCATCCAGTTGAGGAGGGGGCAAGAAAATAATCAGTTGGGCTATTAGTACCATTTAAGTACAGCTTTATCCTGCTTCTGTTAGGTTTTAAACGTGGCCTGACACCAATTCTAACATTACACTTCCAATGATCTGGCTCCCTTCACCAACACCCAAGTCATCTAAACTTTCCAATCCTCACAGTAGACCCACTTAGCCCCCCTTGAAGGCCCATGCCTAGCCGAGATCCATGCTGTGAGCCCTGCCTACCCCCTAGGGAAAGAGGATTAAGAAGTCCAGTCAATAGTTCAGGACCTCATCTGGATCCTCCTGACTGCTTGTCCTTAAACTCCATTTTCAGTGGAAAATTTACTATGTATCAGACTATGGGCTAGTCACACTGAATGCATTCTTTCATTAGATTCTCACTACAAACAGATGAAGTAGGAACCCTTATTTTTATTTGACAGAAGGAGAAAATGAGGGACAGAGAGAAAGTAAATTGCTCAAAGTCACAAGGCTAGTAAGTAACAGAATTTGAATTTGACCCCAGGAATCCTCACTTCCAAATGCCTCAGACTTCAAGTGGGAGTTCCAAAACTCCCTGTTCAAGACCCAAAAACCATAGTGACTAGAGATCTAGATCAGCCAGACTGAGAAAACTCCCTAGAAGTAGGAGCAAATAGTTAGCCTCCAATGTCCTCAGCAACCCACACTGACCAGCCTAGCCTTCTGCAAAACATTCTTAAAACACAAGTCTGGTCACTTTTTTGCTTAAAACCCTTTCACACCTTCTTATAACACAGAGGGTAAACTCCAAGCCCTATCTCTTAAGCTCATTTCTTGTCCCCAATCCCCTCCCAACACCCCCAACTCCAGTATTCTTATCATGAACCAAACCTTGCTTGCCTCACCAGTGTGCCCTTCCCATCCCTACACTGGCTGTAACACTCCAAAATAGTGATGCTTCATACCATGGTAAGTGCCCCCTTGTTTCCATGGAAGAATTTCAGCTGTTGCCTCTCACTTCTCAGTCCCCTGTGACATTACACTTCTGCTCCTTTAGCCTAGGTTGGCCTATACCAGGAATGGTTCCTCTATTGAGGCACCCTGCTCTCAGTGTAATAGATTGCATGTGAACCAATCCCTTGGGGGTGTGACTGTTCTCATCTACCCTCTGGTAAAAAGAGTCCTTGCCCTTTTACTAGAATACCATTGAATTGAATGGGTTACTTCTCTGCTTAGGCTCAGCATAATTAATTCATACCCTTGAGGACCTAATAGTTCAATTGAGGAGATAAACAATGACCAACAATATAAGCCTTCTAGCAGACAAACGCACAGGTATGCACAGAAGGGGACTTGGCCCACATGAAAGAGGTTAGACAAGGCTTTCCAGTGGAGGTGACAAAAATTGGATGACACAAAGTGGGGAGAAGGTGAGGGCATTCCAGAGACTGAACAGCACTCTTGGAAGCACAGAGATAAGAGAGACTAAGGAAGCACAGAGATAAGAGAGACTAAGGTGATTTCAGTCATATGGTTTCGCTGGAGTGTAGGGAGTGACAAAAGATAAGCTTAGCTAGGTAGCTAGGAGCCAGATTATGAAGAGCCTTGTATGTCATGTGAAGAATCTGGGCTTCATTTGACAAGTGATGGGAAACACTTAGGGGGTTTTGAGTAGATGAATGATATGGGACTCTGAGTAGGGCAAAGGATAGCTAAGTATTTGGGGTTTCTTTGTTTTGTTTGCATTTTTTAATTTTTACTTTGAAATGAATTTAGACTTCCAATAAAGTTGTAAAACAATTATAATAATTGCCTATATACACTTCACTCAGTTTCCTCTAACCATAGTACAAAGGAAATTAATATTTGGTACAATACTATTACTACTGTCCTAGTACTTATTTGAATTTCATCAGTTTTATTACTAATATCCCTTCTATATCCCACAATCCAATTCAAAATCCCATATTGCGTTTAATTATTGTTCTCAGTCTCCTTCAATCCATAGTGGTTACTTATTCTGTCACTGTGCTTCATGACTTTGATACTTTTGATGAGTATTGGCTGGTAATTTTGCAGAATGTTTCTCACTTGTGGGTGGTCTGATTTTTTTCTCATGGTTAGATTCAGGTTATGAATTTTTTGCAAACATTCCACAAGGGTGATATTGTACCCTTCTTGGTGTATCATGTCAGGGGGTACATGATGCCTTGATCAAGGCATCAAGTGATCACTTTGGTTAAGGCGGTGTCTGCAGTTTCCTCTGCTAGTAAACATATTATTTCTCCACTAAGTATCTAGTGGGTTCATACTCTTAGAATATGCCAATATCCTGTTTCCCCTCAAATTTTTGTCCACTGAGTTTACATTCATTGATGGATTTTGTCTGGCAGCAAACATTTTCATGAAAAATGAGGATGAAAGCCTATGGTATGAAAATATGGAAAGACTGTCTAAAGTAGAGGAGCCTTCTAAAAAAAGAAAAGGGGGACCAACATAGGTTCTGTAGGTCCTTGGCTTGCATCACAGTTTGGAAAGGGCCAGCTTCTTGTGTTGGGAAATTTCTTCCAAATTCCTAAATCTGTTTGGCTCCAAGTCCCACCTGTGTATACCACAAGCTATTTGCAGACTAGCAGGCAGTTAGCACAGACACATAAGAGTGTTCACCCTTGTGGCAAATTACAACAGCCTGGGTTAGGCTGATGATCTGGGTCATGGTGGGCCCCCGGTGCCCTTTTCTCACCTCCCACTTACCTTTGGCAGGCAGATCCATCATGCAGAATGGGGTGCCCCGGACCATCACTTCTTGCATGATGATGGCAAAGCTATAGACATCTCCTGCAAAAGAACCTAACCTGCTGCCCTTCGGGGCTCTCAACAGTTCAGGGGCCGTCCATAGCAACTCTGAAAAGAAAGCATTGTGTACTGAATGCAGGACGGATTAACTGACAGCATCTGCAATGCCCTCAAGGGTTCCAAGGGTGCTGTTTCATTGACCGCTTTATATTTTTATTAGACAGAATGGCATGCTAGTGCCCCCCGCCCCCGCCCGGGGTCCAAATCTATGAATCTAAGAAATCACACACAGAGAAAGCATACTATTCCCCCCACTCCAGGACCATGCAGGCAGACACAGCAGAGGTGTGGGGAAGGGCAGAGAAGCTCAAAGTAGCAAAACTATCTGGCACTTGTTTTCTTGCTCTCTTGCGCCTGCAAGTAGCAATTGGCAGGCTTCCAGGGAAAGGCAAGTGCACAGCCACTCTGGTTGCCATGGATTTGCTCTTTGCTGAGATCTATATGTGCCTGGTAATTTGATTGTGCCGGAGCTCAAGGATTCACAAGTTGCTTTCTCCAGGTCTTCTCTAAGAGGATTAGAGGATCTCCAGGCCCCCTCCATTCCTCACAGAGCAAAAAGGTGCAACAATCCCTTCAAGTAAGTTCTACAAATATTTATTGAGGGTCTACTATGTACCAGGCACTATGCTAGGTACAGGGATGGTGCTAGAGATGAATTAGATCTTGCTTCTGCCCTCATAGAGTTCACAGACCAGTGGGCAAGACAGACCTGTGAACTCCAGACTGCAATACAAGGCAGGGTCACTTAAGTGATGTAGAAAGAAATACACATTAATAATATAAATGGACTAGTCAAAAGTTGGAGGCAGCCTTTTACATTGAATCATATGAAATTGCCATTTCTGTGGGTCAAAAATGGTTGAATATTGTCAATTCTGTGAAGTTCGAACTAGAAAAAAAGAAAACTGAGCTGGTCAAATTAATCCAGGAAGGCTTCCCGGAAAAAGTTAAATCTTAAAGGAGGTTGTTAAAAAGGTCAAGGATGCAGTTTCCTAGAGCTGAGAGGGTAAGGGCTTTGCAGGGAGAAAGAACAGTGCGTGCAAAAGAACGAGAAGTAGAAAGGAGCAAATTGCAGATGGGGGTGGTGGTAAGCAGATTAACTTGGCTGAAGAGAAGGGCTCTGTTAAGGAATAATGAGAAATGAGAAATGGGCTTGATGAAGTGGGGGAGGGAGAGTGGCTGGAAGAATGAGGGCAGAAGGTGAGAGTCCCTGAGAGCCAAATGAAGGCATTTGGAGTGAATACAAAAGGCAGTAGGGGTGCAGGAGCTGGAGAGGGATTTGATGAAAGCTGTGTTTGGAAGATTAATCTGGCAACCTGCACAAGCTGGATTGAAGAAGGAGAGAGGCTGGAGTCAGGGAGACCGGCTAGGAAGTTATTACAGTGAGAGCCAGCGGCGAGGGGAAGGGGGCTGGAATGAGGGTGGGAGCGGCAGCACAGGAAGGCTATAACGAAGGTAGTGACAGAACTGGGGATGGGATTGATGTGCAACTTGGAGGGGAGAGGTTTGGAGTAAACAAGGGGTTGAAATCCAGGAAGGAAGGCTGGAGAAGAGTGTCTGCTGAGGGTGAGGGGTGTCTGCAGGGGGAAAGTGCTGGCTAACTTTTCATCTCGATAAATTTGGAGTATTGGGAAGGGAGCCCATGGGACTAGCCCCTGGGAAGCAGGACAGAGGATGGAAAGGTCAGAGGTTATTTTGATTTGTTAGTGAAACCCAGGAAAGAGAAACTCACCCTGGAAATTCCTGTTTTGATCCAATCCTGATCAAAATGGTGGAATAGGGAATTGTGGCCTCACTCCCAGTCATGTACTCACCTTCTCTCTTCGGCCCCCAGGTGTCCCCAGCCTTTGTCCCACACCCCTACATTCTCCTGCCCCCATGATATTCTCTGATATATTTACTATAGTGGTTTTGCCATTATGCCTTCTTGACTAGGAGGATTTATATTTGCAAATAAACAAAAGATTGAATGTTACATTGCTGAAAAGAATACATTTCTGATATGGTTTGGAGGGGAAGGCAGGGTGGGGGGTCAGTATCTTGGAGCAAGAAAAATGCAGCTGCTGCTTCTGTTACCCTCTCTCCTGCACATTTAAAAGCACAAGAAGGGAAAAGAGAGCAAAAATCTCTGGTAAAAAGCAGGGTTATTAAATACAATCATTCCCAAATAGTATTTTCAAAAAGCACTTACATGTATGTTGTTAATGGCTAAAATGAGGCTTTATCTGTGCTATACTTACATAATTGAAAGTGGACAGTAATGAATACACTTACAACCTACCCCCATTTCCCCATCCCCACTCCAGAGCCAAGTAAGAGCCACTACCTGTCATTAGACTTGAACTCTCAGGAAAACTAGAAAAATTACTTTGGCTTGTTTTGTATCTGCTGAAGCCAGTATTAACTCTAAGCCTTGCTATGGTGATAAAAATCAACTGCGGAGAGCCAGCATGGTGAAGTGCAAAAGAACATAGAACTGAAAGTCAAGAGACACGGGTTCACAATCTTAGCTTGGTCGTCTTATCAAACCTCAGCTTCCCCATCTGTAAAATGGAAGTTGAGCCCGATGATTTGCAAGGACCTCCCAAATATAAGATTCTATTAGCCCTGTCATCTAAGGGGGAAGCAGCAAGGTTCATTATTTCATTTTATTACATCCATTCACTAATTAAACCAAAGTTTGTTCTGCCAGATGCTGTGAAAGGCACTGAGGGAGGCATGTCTGTTTTTTTGCCTTCACAGAGCTTATAAGCTGGGTAGGGAGAGAAGACAGCATGCCATACCAACAAAGTATGGTATTACAACAAAGTTCAGGGGCATCTCCTTGGCTCAGTCAGTTAAGCATCTGACTTCAGCTTAGGTCATGATCTTGCAGTTCGTGAGTTCAAGCCTCACACTGGACTCTGTGCTGACAGCTCAGAGCTTGGAGCCTGCTTCGGACTCGGTGTCTCCCTCTCTCTCTGCCCCTCCCCTGCTTGCATTCTCTCTCTCTCTCAAAATAAATTAACATTAAAACTTTTTAATATAAAAAAATAACAAAGTCCAAAGCCCTAAGGATCATAAAGAGGGGAGCTTAGTTGAGCAAAGGGGGCCATGGAAAATCTCTTAAATCACTGGTATTTAAGTTAAGCCCTGAAGAAGGAGTAGAATTTAGCCAGATTCAGAAGAGTGTATAACAGAGTGGGAAGGGAGAGTGTCCCAAGGAATGGGCACAGCATGTGTGAAGGCCTGCAAGTAAGAGAGCCTGGGGTAAATAAACAACTGGAAGGAGCTCAGTACTGCTAGAGCACAGAGGTGGAGAGGGAGTGATTAAGCACGAGAAGTCCACAAGGCCCAAACCACACAGGGCTCATAAGCCATGTAAAGGAATTTGAACTTTATCCTAAGAGCAATGGGAAGCCATTCAGTGAAATTTGGCATAGCTGTAACATGATCAGATTTGCAGTTGAGAAAACCCCCCTCTGGCTGCTGTGGGGGAAGAATGGATTGAGCATACAGACTGCCATTGCAATTTGGAGAGTGAAATGAAACAGTAAGAAGGAGAGACAGACCCGACACACACACACACACACACCCTATCCTTTCCCCACTCTAAGACCAGAGTTTCTTAAGTTTTCAAGTTGCCAACCTGTGAATTAAGTGGAACTCTGGGAGTTTTTATCTTTTATCTTTTATAGATGACTCATCTTGACAAGAAGCTAAGTACTTGCCGATTTGCAGCTGTTGTCCTCAACCACCTAGCATTAACACCAGGCAACTACTCAAGATTTCAAATTGGAATTAGCCAAACAATAACCATAAGACTAAGTTGACAACAAGAACAGATCCACAAAAAGAGGGGGTGGGACGGAGAGACAGACAGACAGACAGACAGACAGAGAGAATATCACATGGTTTTTACTATGATTACCAGGAGCTTCAAGTCCTCCAAACCATGGATGGGAAAAGAAAGGAAAATGTTATCCTAAGCCATGATTTAGCTAGATGTAGGGGCCAGTCTCCCAAAGACCTGAATTAAATTCCTGACACTGCTGCTAAGTAGCTGCAGGGCTTGGGCAAACCTTGAGCCTTAGTGATCTCTTCTGTAAAATGAGAAAGTTGGACTGGATGCCTCCCTAAAGTTCAGTATTTCACAAGTTTTATAGAGCACAGAGATGATGCCACTGATGGTTGAGCTGTCTACCTCTATGCATGTGGTCCTTTCTGTGTCTTTCAGTCTTTGTCTCTCTTCTGTAGTAAAGTCAGCAGTTTGAAAACTTCCAATGACAAAGACTCTTTTAAGAATATATGTTGTAATCTTGATCTGTCCCTCTGTCTTTTTTGGGGTTGTTGGGTTCTCTGTGTTTTTATGTTGCTCTTTCTTCTTTACCCTTGCAGTGCTGGTTAAAACCTTTAATGCCCAAGATTCCTATATGTATTTAACTCAATTCATTCTCTCCCCTTCTTACTATTTCTCTTTTTTCCTTCTTCTCTTCCATCAGTTCATTCCCTCTTATTTTTCACTCACCCACTCCCATTCCCCATCTCAGATTTCTCCCATTTCTTTGATCTGTTATGACCCCTACAGGCATTGTTTGGTGCTGCCACTGGGACCCTAAACAGAAGACAAAAACACAAAATGGGCGTTTACGGGCATGCCTACTTATTTACTAGAAGGCCATAGTTCTGTCTGAAACCATCCCACACAACCCACAGAGTATTTACTTGCTGGGAGCCCCCTCCTTGCTTCTTTCTCTCTGACTGAGACAGTGAGGGTAGGCTCTAGTGACATCCCATTCCAGCATGTGCTTCGTGGGGGTCCAGCTACCAAATCACCTCCCATTCAACCTGACAAGTATTTATTGAGCACCTACTGTGTGCCTATCGCTCAGCAAGTTCCTCCAGAGACTCCTGGGGTCTCTAAACAATACCGCCTAATCCTGCCACAGCAGGAATTCAACATTATTGTACTGGCTTTGTTCTGAAGGGTAGGCTGTGGTGAGATTACAGACTTCATTCAACTCCTTCTGCTTGGAAATGAGGCTGAATTTTCAACAAAAGTGGGGAGTTGAATCAGCCTGAGGCTTTAATTCAGTGCATATTCTCATTTGAATTTTGGATTTACCTTGTATGCATCAGAAGGGCATAATATATTGCTTACCTTCTGCAGAAGGTTCCTCTTGGGAGAGTCTTAGCATTTCCAAGATGTCATTAAAGCCATAATCTGTCACTTTTAGTACAAAACGCCCATCTACCACACAGTTCCGAGACTTCAGCCTCCCATGAGCAAACTCTCTGTGGTGTAAGTACTTCATGCCCTGCAGATGATACAAACAGGATTTATTTAGTAACTTATTTAACTATTTTGTGTTTTAGAAGCCAGTTTCTGAGCTTGTCAATGGTATGAGCTATTATGGTCCAGAATTCAGCCCTTTTTTTCTCATATGCAGGCAAGCAAAACCTTGACAATAAGAATTATTTCCGGGTCCCTTCCAGCTCTAAAATTTTATGCTTTGATGAAAAAATGTATCTTGGATGTATAGAGAATTTTCTATTATTGGGAGATTTATTGACATTTCAAACATAGGATGGATCCACACATATATAATTTCCAAGAATTGGAAAATTCTGACTTCTCCCCAAAAGGTCTAACCCAACATTCATTCTTCCACTATTGGCAAGAATGAAAATGGGTACATCCTTTTTGGTGGACAATTTGGCAACAGATATCAAAATTGAAAGCATGCATATCCCGTGATCTAAGGATTCTGCTTCTCCTCTAAAGAAATGCCTGTTCATCTGCACGAGGAGACATACACCAGAATGCTCAAGACAGCTCTGTTTTATAATATTATATGATTACAACTACAGTAAATACCTATCAAGAAGAGACTGTCCAAATTGTGGTGTATCCCAACTGTGGAATATTCTGCAGCAGTTAAAAGCAATAAAATAGATCTGTATGTATGAACAGGGAATCATCTATATACCATAAAGTAAGTGATAAATAGTAAGATGCAAAACTATGTGACTGCATGTATTTTTAAAAACAACCAAATCTATAATGAATGTAAATACACATGAAATGAATTACAAGGTTAATCACCAAATTGTCATCAGTGGTTAACTCTGGGGGAAGATGTGAAAGAGGGTTGAGTAAATGTCAATATTTCCCCTATATATATTTATATCATGTGATTTTTAAGTCTCATTTAATACATTATTTTTGTAATTAAAAATATACAATAAAAAAAGAAAGCTGAATACTGCTGATCTCTACAGCTTGCTGGGCAACTTTATATAACATTCAAATGTGATCTACCAGGACTCTATCAGATGGGTTGATTCATTCACATATAAATACAATTCATATTCTAGTGCAATCATCTCAGAACTGTTTATGCTGATCCTTTTAAGTATCTGGCTCTATTTTGTGGCCTGACACCCCTTTGTATTTGTAAGCTTTACATCTTGTGCCCTCAGAAAATCTGCAGTCCCCAGTACTTCCAAGCCAAGTCTGCAGTGGGTGAGATTTCCCCCAGGGTTGTCTAATGCTTGGCTTTCATTCATCATGGGCCTGAGAGCACTGTCATTTAGAAGCTTCTCCCTTAACTCACGGGACCTTGCTTATAGGATGAGTGGAAAGAGTACTAGAATTGAAATCAGGAAATTTGGATTCTATTATCAGTTCTGCCATTTAATAGTTGCCTGATAAATATTTATTGAGCACTTACTATGTATGGCAGACACTATATAACAAAGTATACCTCATTTAGCTTCTCTGAGCTTCTGTAAAAGGAGACTAATCACACTTATTTTATAGAGAATTGGAATGAGATAATGTCTATAAAGCTACCTTGAAAAGGGTTAGGCCACAATATAAAGGTCAAGATTGGTCAATATGCAGGAATCTCAACAAATCATTGATTAACCAGTTCAGCTCCATAAAAATGCATGTAGACACAATTTGCATATTATTCCAAAGAGTTCATGGACTCCACTAAAGCCAATCCATAGACCCATCCATGAACCCCATTAACTGTCAATAGTCCTTGCCTCAGAGAATGGAGGTTCTGCCTAATAGACCCTATGTGGTCTTTTGATTTCTCATCATGCTAAGTTCTATATCTACATCTATGGTATATAAAGACCTGTCACCTAGTTCTAGACTGAACCATGTTTTAGATGGTGAACCAGGAGATGAGGCTAAGCAGCATCAAAGGAGCTGGAAATGAGTATTTTTCCACATCCAGAAAGCAGAGAAACAGGATGGAAGAACGGATTGCTTAAGGCAAAGAGTGCTCAGTGGCAACAGGAAGTAAATACAAATCTGGCCCTCAAATTGAGGGAAAGGAGAGAGTAAATCTTTTCTATATCAGTACTTTATAACAGCTATGTACAAAGGGACTACGAGAAAGGATGGGAACAGACCATAGAAAGGAAGGTGAAAGAGTGAGATCATCACAATGATCCAAGGAAAATAAAACATCCCCAAAACATTTAAATTCAAATCTATAGGGAAAAGCTAAGATTTACTCAGTCTTTCCATTAACCTTGATGAGATCCAGCAAGAGTGATGATTTAAACATCCAGTCAAGTTTCACATCCTGATTTGTCAATATGTCTTCCAGGCTCCTTCTGGAACAGAATTCTGTCACAATGGCAAACATCCCTGAATCATAGAAGAAGCCCAATAAAGGGTTAATATTTTCATGACGCAGGTCCTTCATCTGGAAACAGAGGGAGACAGGAAGGTCACAACTCTCCTGTCACAACTGGGGACTAGAGTTTAGGGCACATACCATTCTCTTCATCCTTCCTATGACTGGTTGCTTCAATAAGCTGAATTTTGGCCCCCATGATCTACAATCTCTAATGTTAGTCCTGTGATTGTTATGTTATATGGCAAAAAGGAGATTATTCAAGTAGGCCTAATCTGATTGTATGAACCGTTCAAACCAGAAGAGGAGGGAGGAAAGGGAGTCAGAGAGATTCAAAGTGTAAGGAGTCAACACTCCATTGTTGACTTTGAAGATGGAGGAAGGAGGCTACAAGTCAAGGAATATGGGCAGCCTCTGGAAGCTGCAGACAGCTCTCAGCTGATACCCAGCAAGGAAATGGGGACTTTAGTCCTACAACTGTACAGAACTAAATTCTGCTGACAACCTGACTGAGCTTAGAAGTGATATACCCCCAGAGACTCCAAATAAGGGTCCAGCGTGACTGATACCTTGACTTCAGCCTTGTGAGACACTAAGTGGAGCACCCAGCTGAGTGCACTTAGACTTTTGAATCTACAGCATACTGAGATAATAAATGGGTGTTGTTTTAAGCCATTAAGTCTGGGCTATTTTGTATGGCAATAAAGGTTCTACTTGCCAATTCCATTGTGTCTGTTGGGGGAAAGGGTTACCCACATAACCAAGCAATTCTCCAACACCAGCTGGGTGTCCTATAATTTAATTCTGACACTATCTGTCTGGAGATAGCATCCGATCACAAGCTAAGGATTCAGTTCTACAAGATTGCTCCCATACACACACTCTTCAGAAACCAGTCACAAATCCAGATCACCTGGGCTTCTGACAAACTAGGAATAGATTGGAGGTTCCAATAATTTTCCAGAATGACTCACAAAACTCACAGAAACATTTTACTTACTAGATTAACAGTTTATTATAAAAGGATATAATTCAGGAACAGCCAGATGGAAGAGATTCATAGGGCAAGGCATGGGGGAAAGGTGTGGAATTTTCATGCCCTCTCCAAGCATGTACCACTTTCCCCAAATCTCCATGTGTTCATGAACCCAGAAGCTCTCCAAACCCTGTCCTTTGAAGTTTTTATGAAGGCTTCATTGCATAGGCATGATTGATTAAATCATGGACCGTTCATGATTCATTCAACCTCCAGCCCCTCTCCCCTACCCAATTGTCAGGGGGGTGGGACTGAAAGCCTCAACCTTCTAATCTAATGGTTGGTTCCCCTGGCAACCAGCTACCATCCTTAGATGTGCTGCAAACATCTCGTTAACATAACAAAATACACGTTTACCATTCTTCTCACTAAGGGAATTCCAAGGATTTTAGGAGCTCTGTGCTAGAAATAAGGATGAAGACTATATATATAATTTTTTTTACTATAAATCACAGTATCAGAGGCAGTAATAGAAAATTAATGCAATGGTTAAAGTAGGAGATTCTAAAAAGAGATATCTCTTAGCATATTGTAAGTGAATATTAGGCCTGTGGCCTTCCTGACTCTTTGAGGACTCTGGAATGGAGCTCAGTGAGCCAGGAGAACTAAAAAAATTTAGAACAGTAATAAATTGTCTATTTGTGAATATTCATCTATCCAGTGCTTTTTAAAAATAAATAGCCTACATAAAACTCAGGCCAAACTCTACAAAATTTGTTTCAGAAGAAACATCTAGAATTTTTACTACATTTTCCCTTTGCATCATTAATTTTCTCACTAATGAGAGAAGCCCACATGTCCAAGGCACTGGACTACATGCTAGAGTTGCAGAGATACACAAAATGAAAAGAGCTCACATTCAACGAAGGGTATTAGACAAATAAGCTGACAGCTATATTTTACTGTAAAATGTATTCTTATGGAAGGTTGCATGGCACACTGGGGGAGCTCAGATGTTAATTCAGCCTGAAGGACCAGAGAAAGCTTCCCTGAGGAGGTAATGTCTTGACTGCCAGGAAGGACAAATAAGAGTTGACCAGGTGAAGGTGACAGAGTGGGAGGGGCTAAGAGTGAGAGCATGTTATGTTGAGGAAATTGAAACAGGTTTAGGGTGGCCAGAACAGAGTGTAAGGGAGAGAATATGAGACAAAAGGCTGGAGAGCTAGACAGGAACTACATCTCATGGGTCTTTGAGAACCTTGATGTAATATTTGAAATTCATATTCAAATTTATGGGCACTCAATTGCTATCTACTATTCCTACTATTTAAAAGAGATGAGAGGGGAGCGCCTGGGTGGCTTAGTCGGTTAAGCGTCCGACTTTCTCGCTTAGGTCATGATCTCGCGGTTCGTGGGTTCGAGCCCCGCATCGGGCTCTGTGCTGACTGCCAGCTCAGAGCCTGGAGCCTATTTCAGAGTCTGTATCTCCCTCTCTCTCTGACCCTCCCCTGCTCACGCTGTCTCTCTCTCTCTCCTAGAAATAACTAAAAATATCAAAAAAATAAATAAATAAAAGAGATGAGAGGGAAAGGGGCTTCATGATCACTTCTAGATTTCTACCTGGATTCCTGGATAGATAGCAGTTCTATATATCAATATAGGGGCCTCATGGATGGTGTAGTAATGGATATGTTGGTATCCCACCCATATCCCCTTTACTGTGCATCCCTCAGCTGCTGTGAATGTTGGCTCATAACTCACAGCTGTTCCATTCTCAGGAAAATTGTCCTAGAGCCCAAGCCAAATGGAAGCCAAATTACCTTAAAGGTTAGGTCCCACCCACAGACCTTAGCCAATTATTGACTCCCTGGGGATGGTACAAAAGTCCCACTCCCTGGCCTCAAGGTGGGGCTCATGGTATAACTTGCACTCCCACAATTTCCCCATGAGATCATACTGAAGCTAGTCTCCAGCTGAGATCACATACTTGCTGAGCTATTATTTCTGCCCTATTTTGCTTCCCTCACTCCCTTTCTCTTGAAGCATTCTCTCAACGAGTCATTTGGACAAGAATCTGCATCTTAGGATCAGCTTTCAGAGAATCTGACCTAAAATAGATGGGAAAACAAAATTTTGGTGGTGGGGAAGACCGATTAATTCAGTTTTGGAAATGTTAAGAATGAAGTGCCTGTGGGACATCAAGGTAGACTCATTCCAAAGACAGTTGTATATTCAGGGTTTGGAGGTCAGGAAAGAAGTCTGAGCTGGATCACTGTTAGGAATTTACCCAAGGGATATAGAAATGCTGATGCATAGGAGCACATGTACCCCAAAATTCATAGCAGCACTCTCAACAATAGCTAAAACATGGAAAGAGCCTAAGTGTCCATCAACGGACGAATGGATCAAGAAGATGTGGTTTATCTATACCATGGAATACTACATGGCAATGAGAAACAATGAAATCTGGCCATTTGTAGCAACATGGATGGACCTTGAGGGTGTTATGCTGAGCGAAATAAGTCAGGCAGAGAAGGACAAATATCGTATGTTTGCACGTATAGGAGGATTAGGAGGAACTTAATGGAGGACCATGGGGGAGAAGAAGGGAGGAAATGGTGGGGGAAAGGGGGAGAGGCAAACCATGAGAGACTCTTGAATGCTGACAAAAACTGAGGACTGATGGATGTGGGGGGGGATGGGCATGGAGGGGATCACTTGTGGGGATGAGCACTGGGTGTTATATGGAAACCAACTTGACAATAAACTATTTGTAAAAAAAAAAAAGAAAGAAGAAGAAGTCTGAGCTGGATAAATAAACTTGGGAACTGTAAGCATGTGAAGCATGGTATATGAAATTAATAGTAGTAGATAAGATAACCCAAGGAAAGCCTATAGAATAAAAAGAGAACAGGAAAATATCAACATTTAAAAAGTGGAAAGAGGAAGAACATGCTGCATAGACTTAAAAATAAGGCCAGGGAAGTGGAGAAAAAACTGTTTAGAACACTATTATGAGCACCACAGAAAGAGTTTCAGGAAACTGAGGCAAATGACAGAAAGAGTTTTAGGAAAATGTTATCTATCAATACTAGAGAAGTCAGATGAATATGAAGACAGAAAAGTAGCTGATAAATTTGACCATCAATAAATTATTAATAATAGAAACTTACCCTATAAATATGTTTACACAGATATACAAACAAATATATATTCTACATATATTTCACAAATTCTACATATATTTCATGTGGGAAATAAGGGAATGATTAAATCACAAATTATTCTATGTTGAGCATTGAGAGTACAGTGGGACATTTATTGAGAGGGAGTACATTGGCTTAGAATATGAGCCAACTTCTCCAACAGGGTGATCCAAACTGAGGTTAAATTATCCCTGGTGGGAATGGCAACTATTGATCATTAAAGCTGCTTTTTGAGAAAGACAGATACCATATGCTTTTACTCATATGTGGAGCAGGAGAAACTTACCAGAGGATCATAGGGGAGGGGAAGGGGAAAAATAGTTGAGGAGAGGGAGGGAGGCAATCCATAAGACACTCTTAAATAATGAGAACAAACTGAGGGTTGATGGAGGTGGGGGAGAGAGGAAAATGGGTGATGGTCATGGAGGAGGGCACATGTTGGGATGAGCACTGAGTATTATATGGAAACCAACTTGCCAATAAACTATATTAAAAAAATAAAGCTACTTTTTAAGCATAGAAGCCTGGCACCCATGACAAGTCACTTAGTACAAATGCAGCTTAAACCAGCTAAGACAGACATGAAAATTCAGCCCACACATAGCAAAATGGGCCCTTTCTATTAAGGTTTTATTGTACCATCTCTTTTGGAGCAAACAGCCAAAACTATAGGTTCTAAACCTCTTTTGGAAGACAGAATACAAAGTAGCTATGTCTGCCAGCTATTCGACACAAATCAATTTCCTTTTCTTATTGGGAAAACATCTAGTCCACATTTTATAGTCTCCCCTGGAGCTAAGTGTAGCCATATGTCTGAATTCTATGGAGTGAAATGTAAGAGGAAGTGACATGTGCCATTTCTAGGCTAAGGCTTTTAAGAAGTTAATATATGCCTTTCATGTTATTTTTCACTTGTACAGATGAATGCAGATGATGACAGTGTCCTAGGAGATGACAGAGCAATAAGATGGTCATATCTTATGATATGGGTCCCTGAATCCCTATACTGGAAGGAAGTCAACAAAGAACACCTGTCTTGTACTGGTAACCTTAGCATGGAAAAAGTTCAGGCCTAGGTTTTCCCTAAATCTTTGCAGTCATATGTCCTCAGCTACAACCAATAGAGAAGAGTCCACATAGGAACCAGGTAGATACCTACATGCAGTCATGTCCTCCTGATATTCTGGACAACCCCAAGAAGCAGAGAATCTTTGGGACATCTTTTTTTAGCAAGGTGGTTATCTCAACATTTCCTGGGTAGTCATGTACTTCACCCTTTCAGTAATATGTTCCTAAGTGGTTACCACCAAATGTTCAAGAGTTCAATTGTCCTGTTTCCCAAGATATTTGTTAGTATTGCACCTGACATGAAACCTTTAAGGATTCAATCTGCAGAAACTGGTCCTGAGTCAAGTATTATTAGCTTGAGTGGTCTTAAAGATGCCTTTAACTGTTGAAAATGTTTCTGAGACATCATAACATCAGCATAATTCTTACTTGCACTGCAGCTGCAATACCATACTAGTGGTAAGACTCTTACGAAAATTTAATTCTCCACATCAGTGCCTGCCATTGATATATCAGCCATTGCTACTTATTTTCGCAATAAGATTTTCTCCCTCCATGGAATAAGTGGTTGCTTATGTCTGTTTCTTCTATTTCATTTTGTTTTGTTTTGAGCTATTGTTCAAGACCCCTACCTTTGTATCAACCTATTCACTCTTTACCACCCAGAGGTTAATGGGTGTTAACCAGGTATTAGTAGAAGATTTCTGGTGCTATGTTTCCTGCTGGTAACACTTTATTAATTAAAAAAAACAAACAAACATGTAGAGTACCTTGCTATATGTTAGGCAGTGAGCTTAAGGGTTGGTGACAAATGGTGAACAAAATATTATATGATCCCTGACCACTTAATTAAATAATTACATGAATAAATGTAAATGTGTAACTCTGACAAGTCCTATAAAGGGAAGATACATAATGTAAGTATGCATAATTGGGGCTTTGACCAATCAGAGAGGTTGAGGGAGGGTTTCTGGGAAGTGACAACTGAGCTGGGAGTTAAAAGATCAGTGGAATTAACCAGACAAAATAAGAGAGAAAAGTGTTCCAGAGATTGGAATAATGTGTGAAAAAGCTCTGTGCTAGGAGCATATCAATCCAAGGACTGAAAAAAAAAAAAGCCAGTGTGGCTGACACAGAGAGGGCAAGGGAATATTATGGTATGAGATAAGGCTGAAAAGGCCATGGAGGATCTAAAACATCATTTTAAATAGATTTTTATTGATAGTAATAGCAATTAGAGGGACTTTTATACCATGTAGCATGTAGTAAGTCATGGCTACTAGCATTCCTGATACCACAACATTAAAAAGCCAGATAAATTGCAAAAATGTCATATTTTAAAAGACAGTGAGGATATGAAGAAGCAAAAAAAAAAAAAAAGACCTAAAATTAAGGGAGTAGGAGCCCTTCTGAGATAAGCAGACTGATGCCAGCCATTTTCTTCTTCCCTGGGGACATTTGCTAAGCCTTAGCACAGGCTGAAGATCAGGTTTAGCTTAGCAGAAGGGTTTTGCTGGGAAAAAGAGAAAATCAGCAAAGTTTCAGCCATTGTAGAGTACTGGCAGGACAATAATCTTCAGGAGACCTAAATATGAGCTGGCTCCCCTGCACACATAGTATATATTCTGAATTTGGAGGCTATAGAGAAGACTAGGAAGCTTCTATAAGGTGGACTGAAATCTCCTTTACTCTCCCAATATTTAAGACACAAAGTTGCCACAAATATATGGCTGGTAATATATGGTTTCCTCAAGATATTTGCCAAATGTAGAAGCATCATAGGGTGAGGGTAGAAGCCAAAGAGTAAAGATCAAAGGGTATGAAGCATAGTCTGAACATACCAATCTTTCAAAGTGTAGAATAGAGAGCTCTGCAGGCTTTTCAAGGCACATGCTTGGGAAACATAACAGGACTAGAGATGTACTGAGTTTAATTAAAATTACAACATATTTTCAATTCAGCTCAGTCTATGATTAGATTAATGTGATTACTCCCTCACCCTACCTGTTTAACAGATGAAAAGAGAAAACCCTCATTGGTAGAACATATTACCTGGAGCCGATACAGTGTCTTTATATAAAATATCTACCCACATAATTAAAAAATTACTAGATATTTGAAGAGACAGCAACAAAGGAAGACAGAAGACAGTGGAACATGTCTTTAAATAATCCATAGACCAAAAAACCCCATAAAACATGGACCAGTATTTTTTAAACCATGAAGGCAGTAGAGAGTGACCAAAAACCACAAATGGAGGTAAAGTTAAGCCTGGAAAACACACTAAAATAGGTAAAATTGTGTTTGTGTTTGTTTTGTTTTGCTTTGATTGTGATGATGTTTTGTGCACCTCAAACTACACATGACTTGAAGGTAGAAACTGCATCCTGGCAGGTTTGAGATGTCAGAAGGCAAAAAGCCTAAAAAACACACTAAAATAGGTAAAATTGTGTTTGTGTTTGTTTTGTTTTGCTTTGTTTTTTGATGATATCTTGTGCACCTCAAACTACACATGACTTGAAGGTAGAAACTGCATCTTGGCAGGTTTGAGGTGTCAGAAGGCAAAGTTTGGAGCCAACAGAACAGCTAGAAAGTTAGGGAATTCCTGGAAGGTGATGCGCTTTAGAGCAAATTCAATCCCAAAATATACATATAAAATTTCCTCAAAACTACATGTATCACTGTGAGCATTTCATAAAGTATATAATTGTGGATCATTATGTTGTACACCTGAAATTATTATAATATTGTATGTCAACTCTACTTCAATTACAAGTTTTAAAAAATCTGCCCAAATCTTTGGCTGAATGTTAATCTTTGCATGCTTAGGGAAAATCCCAGGGACCTCATAATAAAGCAACAACTAAACCTGTAAGTATGGACCAGAGATTTTAGGTACTGCATAGCACATGGGAGAAGAAGTTGAAAATTTAGTCTAGCCAAGATAACTGCCTGCAAATACAAAAAATTATTCTTCAGAGCTATATAACAGAATCCAGAGTTTCTAAAATGTATCACTCAGAATATTCAGTAATCAACCAACAAGCCTTAGATATGCAAAGAAGCAGGGAAATGTGACCTATGCTCAAAAAAAAATAAAAGCAATCATTAGAAATCAACCCTGAGATGATAGAGATGTAGCAACTAGCAGGAAAGAATTTTAAGGCAAATATTGCAAATATAGTTGAGGGGTTAAAAGAGAACATATACAAAATGAACATACAGATAGGGAACATCACCAGAGAAACAGAAACTATAAATAGGAATCAAATGGAAATTCTGTAGCTGGTAAATATAACAACTGAAATAAATAATTCACTAGATTTCCTTAGGAGATGACAGAAAAGTCAATAAACTTGAAGAGAGATCAATCAAAAATACACTAATCTGAAAAACAGAGGAAAAAAGATTGGGAATAAAATGAATCAAGTCTCAGGGATCTGTGTGATAATACAGATGGATACAAGAGAGAATGGAAAAGAAAAGTAAAAAGAAATGGTAGCCCCAAATTTCTTGAATTTGTTGAAAGATGTCCATTTATTTTTTTATTTTTTATTTTTTTTACTTTTTAAAAATGTTTATTTATTTATTTATTTGAGACAGCATGCAAGAGAGCAAGCATGAGTGGGGGAGGAGGGGGGAGAGAGAGAATCCCAAGCAGGCTCTGCACTGTCAACCTGGAGCCTGATTCAGGGCTTGATCTCATGAACTGTGAGATCATGACCTGAGTGGAAATCAAGAGTCAGAGCATTAACTATCTTACACCCTAAAGCAAATGGCAAGTAGCAACAAAATGCTAAGCAGCTCATTTATACCAAAGACCACTTATTAGGTCCTACTTAAAAGCCTTTGGTAGAAACAAAAGGCAACAGGGCATTTTGCTCCCCTAGGAGATCTTTAAGATATTCCAGTAGTGGTCTGTAGGAGTGAGGTAGGTGGGGTGGAATAATCCTTGTTCTCTGATGTCCTTTAATACCTAATAGCAAGTGCATTCTAGGAAAAGGCATCTTGCAGATGTGAGGTAGGTATGCAATATTCAATTACATTTGAGTACTGCATTCTCATTTTGTTTGAAGCAGTTTCGCCTTCCATTACTTGTCTCATTTCCACGGATTCTGCTCAGTCAGGTGGTCCATCTTTGTAATTTGTATATACACACACAGACATCTGATAATAAGAAAGATGTCCATTTAAATATCCAAGAATCTCATTGAACCCCAACAGAAGAAATACAAACAACCTAGGAACATCACACTCAAATTCCTCCCATTTGAAAATCAACTTAAACAACTAAGAAGCTCAGTGAACCCTAAACAGATTAAAAACAAAGAAAACTGTACTTAGACCCATCATAGTCAAACTCCTGAAATCTAAAGATAAACTTTTAAAGGCAGTCAGAGAATATATTTTTAAAAACTTTTCATGATTTAAGTAAAAATTTCACAGAAAATCAGAAAAAGGGACATGTGTGAAAAAAGCTTCAGGTAACATCAAACCCAATAGTAAAACATTAAATCATTTTCCTCTCGGGCCAAGAGCAAGGCAAGGATGTCTGTCTTCATCATTTCTACTCAATACAGTGTGAAAGCATCAAAACACTGATGAGAAAAATTAAAGAAAACCCCATGTAAATAAATGAAGATCTATACCACATTAATGGACTAGAAAATTCAATATTGTTAAGATGTCCATCACCCCTAAGTTGATTCATAAATTCATACAGTTCCTATTGAAAGTTCCAGAAAGCTTTGCTTAACTAATAGAAGCTGACTCTAGGATTTATTGAAAATTAAAATGAACTACACTATCCAAACAATCTTGAAAAAGAAAAAGCTGGAGGAGTTTACACCACTTTACTTCAGGACTTGCTCTAGAGCTATGGTAATTAAGCAGTGTGATATTACAAGTTGACTACATTAATTAGTTAATGAAACAGAGTAGAGAATCCAAAAATATGCCTACACATATAGAGTCAGTTAATTTTTACCAAATTGAAAAGCTAATTCAATGGAAAAAAGAAAGTTTTTTTTAAAGCAATGTTAACAAAACACTGGATATCTCTATGGAAAACAATGAACCTTGATCACTATCTCAGTCCATACACAAAAAGTAATTCAAGATGAGTCATAGTCCTAAATCTAGACTCTTGGAATAAGCAAGGATTTCTGGACAATAAAATAAAATAATAAACTGAACTTCTTCAAAATTAAAAATTTTAAAAACAAAACAAAATTAAAAATTTTGCTCATCCAGAGATGCCACTAAGAAAATAAATAAGCCATTTTAGCCACTCTGACTGGTGTGGGGTGGTATCTCAGTGTGGTTTTGGTTTGTATTTCCCTGCAAATCAGAGGACTCTAGATGCTGGTGAGGATATGGAGAAACGGGCACCCTCCTACACTGTTGGTGGGAATGTAAACTGGTGCAGCCCCTCTGGAAAATAGTGTGGAGATTCCTCAAAAAATTAACAATAAAACTCCCCTATGACCCAGCAATAGCGCTGCTAGGAATTTACCCAAGGGATACAAGAGTGTTGATGCATAGGGGCACATGTACCCCAATGTTCATAGCAGCACTCTCAACCATAGCCAAAACATGGAAAGAGCCTAAGTGTCCATCAACGGACAAATGGATCAAGAAGATGTGGTTTATCTATACCATGGAATACTACATGGCAATGAGAAAGAATGAAATCTGGCCATGTGTAGCAACATGGATGGACCTTGAGGGTGTTATGCTGAGTGAAATAAGTCAAGCAAAGAAGGACAGATACCATATGTTTGCACGTATAGGAGGATTAGGAGGAACTTAACCGAGGACCATGGGGGAGAAGAAGGGGGGAAATGGTGGGGGAGAGGGAGGTAGGCAAACCATGAGAGACTCTTGAATGCTGAGAACAAACTGAGGGCAGATGGGGGTGGGAGGGAGGGGAAGGGGGGTGATGGGCATGGAGGAGGGCACTTGTGGGGATGAGCACTGGGTGTTATAGGGAAACCAACTTGAAAATAAACTATTTTTTAAAAAAAGAAAATAAATAAGCCACAGACTTGGAAAAAATAGTGTAAAACATATATCTGACCAAAGATTTATATCCAAGATACATTAAGAATGTCTACAATTCAAAAATTAAAACACCAAAAAAAAAAAAACACCCCACATGCCAATTTTGTATTAAATGGCAAAAATTTGAATGGGCAATTCACAAGAGAAGATACGCAAATAAATTATAAACATATGGAAAGGTGTTTCACAAGTTTAGCCACCAACAAAATGCAAATTAAAACCACAATAAGATACCCCTTTACACACACCAGAAAGGCAAATATCAAAAGGACAGAATATGCTGAGAATTTAGAGCAAATGGAACATCCATATGTTTCTGCTAGGAAAAATATTATAACCAATTAGAAGAACTATTTGGATGTTTCATATAAAGTTACATTTGTATCTACTCTACAATTCATCTAGTCTATTTTTTAAGGTTTTATTTTCTTAAGTGATCCCTACTGCCAACATGAGGCTCACACTCACAATCCTGAGATCAAGAGTCACATGCTCTTCAGACTGAGCCATCCAGGCGCCCCCCAGTTAGTCCATTCTTAAGTATTTACTCAAGAGGAATGAAAATATATGTCCACAAAAATACTTACATAAAAATATTTATAGTTGCCTTTTAAAAGATGTTCAATATCCCTAATCATCAAAGAAGCGCAAATCAAAACAACAATGATATATCATATCATACCCACTAAGGTGGCTACTCAAAAAAAAAAAAAAATCCAGAAAATAACAAGCCTTGGCAAGGCAATGGAAGAAATTGGAAGCCTTGTGTACAATTAGTAGGATTGTAACTAAATGGTGCAATGGCTATGGAAAATTGTATGAAGATTCCTCAAAAAATTAAAAATAGAGCTACTATATTATTCAGTGATCCTGCTTCTGGATGTATATCCAAAGAATTGAAAGCAGGGTCTCAGGGAGATATTTGCACACCCATATTCATAGCAGCACTATTCACAATAGCCAAGAAGGGAAGGCAAACAAAGTGTTCACCAAGAAATGAGTGAATGACATACAATGATGTATTATTCAGCCCTAAGAAGGAAGGAAATCCAGTCACATATTACTTCAAGGATGAACCTCGAAGACATTATGCTCCATGGAATAAGCCAGTCACAAAAAGACAAATGCTATATGATTCCACTTACATAAGGTATCTACAGCAGTCAGATTCATAGAAACAGAAAACAGAATGGTGGTCAGCAGGATTTGGGGGTAAGGGAAAAAGAGAGTTGTTGCTTAATGGGTACAGAGTTTCAGATTTGCAAGATTAAAAAGTGTTGATCTGTTTCACAACAATGTGAATATGCTTAACAGACCTGAACTGTGTATTTAAAAATAGTTAAGGAGGGCACTTGTAATGAGCACTGGGTGTTTAAGTCAGTGATGAGTCGCTAAATTCTACACCTGAAACTAAAGTTGATTCTTTGTATTAAAAAAAAGTTAAAATGGTAATTTTGTGTTTTCACAATTAAAAAAGAGTATAGTCGCCTTATGCATTACACCAAAACACACACACACACACACACACACACACACACACACAAAAATCTAGAAACTAGCCAAATGTTCATCAGCAGGAGAATGATAAATTGCGATATATTTATAAAATGAAATACTACTCAGCAATTTTAAAAAATGAACTACTGTTACATTAAAAAACATGAATTAATCTTAAAAATACTATGTTGAGAGAGAAAAGCCAGACACATAATAGTACATGCTGTAGTATCCTATTTTTATGAAATCTAAGGACAGGAAAAAACTAGTAATTTATGATGATAGATATCAGAACAGTGGTTGTCTCTGGGGTGGGACAATGACTGACAAGGGAAACAAAGAAACTTGCTAGGATGACAGACACACTCTATATTTTGTTTTGGGGAGTGGCCACAGATATATGCAACTGTCAAAATTCTTTGAATAAAACATCTAATTAAACTGAATAAAAAATCTGTTTTAAAAACAAAGTGAGGGGCGCCTGGGTGGCTCAGTTGGTTAAGCATCCTACTTTGGCTCAGGTCATGATCTCACAGTTCGTGGGTTCGAGCCCCGCGTTGGGCTCTGTGCTGACTGCCAGCCTGTTTCAGTCTGTGACTCCCTCTCTCTCTGACCCTCCCCTGCTCACGCTGTCTCTCTCTCTCTCTCTCTCTCTCTCAGAAATAAATAAAACATTAAAAATGTTTTAAATAAAATAAAACAAAATGATACTGTGTGAAATAAGCTGGCCACAAAAAGACAAAGACTGTATAATTCCACTTACATGAGATAGCTAAATTCACAGAGACAGAAAATAGAATGGTGATTACAAGGAGTTGGAGGGAGTGGGTAAGGGGAGTTGTTTAATGAATACAGAGTTTCAGATTTGCAAGATGAAAAATTTGTGACAATCTGGTGCAAAATAATCTAAACATACTTAGCGCTACTGAACTGTATACTTAGAGATGGTACATTGTGTTATGTTTTTATCATAATTAAAAATAAGAATTAGGAAAAAAAACAATGAGAGGGAACCTGGATGGCTCAGTTGGTAAAACATATGACTCTTGATCTCGGGGTCATGAGCTTGAGCCCTAGCTTCAGCATAGAAATTAGTTAATAAAATAAATTTTTTAAAAAAACAATGAGATACCCCTATAAACCCAGTAGAATGGCTAAAACTATGAAGACTGACAATAACAAATATTGCTGATGATGTAGAGCAAAGGGAACTCTCACAACTTGGATGCAGGAAATCAAAATGGGAAAAGGTTTGATAGTGCTTTATAAACTGAACTGTATACTATATCTTAACATAGAAATTGCACTCTTAGGTGTTTAACAAAGAGAAATGAAAATGTGTTCCTAAAAAGACTTGTAAAAAAAAGAGAAACTTGTGAAAAGCATATTCATAGGAGCTACTTTCACAATAGTCAAAATTGGAATCTGCCCAAATGCCCACTAATAGGAAAATACATAATTAAATTGTGCTATAATCATACAATTGAATACTATTCATCAATGAGAAGAACAAGCTATTTATACACACACAATAATGTGGATTAATATCAGTTGGTATGTTGTATTATACCACTTCTATGAGGTTATAGAAGAAGCAAAATTAATGTAATATAGGAAAAATACCTACACTGGTTCCCTCTTTTAGGGGGGTGGCAGAAATTTACTGAAGGACACAAGGAACCTTCTGAAGAGAAAGAAATGTTTTAAAACTTTCAAAAAAGTTGTATTTATTTTCGAGAGAGAGAGAGAGATTACTAAGTAGCCAGGGTATTAGATGGTACAGGGAATATGCCAATCAGTTGCAGATGACAGGGAAGAACATGAGCCTGGGAGATATGGCCTGATTTTCCTACACATACTTCGGCAGAAATTGGGGCCCTCTGCTGATGCCAGATGTTGCCTTTCAGGAATACCTGTCTCATTGTACAGGGCTCTTTTCTATAGCTGGCTCACCAAGATCTGCTTTCCAGTCTGGCTCTTGGTATCCAGTCCCAACATTTTAAGATCATGGAGATACATAAGTAGTCAAGGCAGTGTTGGATGCACAGTGATAGTACAGCAAGATCTACCTCCTACCCCATAGAAGCACTAGAAAGGAATTAGGGCATTTCACATGGTAAATTCTGGAAAACTCTGGCCTTCTCCCTAGAATTGAGTTACTATCTGTACCTGACATAGCCACACAAGTCAGTAAGGGCACACATAAAAAGATGTCATGAGAATAATAGGAGCCAGTTTCTCACTATTAAAGAATTACAAAATGTAAAGGGGAAAGGACAAAATGAACTCTGTGGCATTCAATTATAATTGGCAGTTTTAATATGAACTCATGGTTTTAGATAAATAATAGATAGGAATACAATTAAAATCCATAAATGCACACTAAGATAAATATATGAATAAATAAATAAATGGTAGAGAAGGTAAGGTTCTTTCTTACAATACAATACCAATGAATAAACATAGAAATAACACTGGAATCAGAAAACTAGTGGGAAAAGTTTGATGAAAAACAAGATAACTACACAACCTTAAAATATCTGTTTACAGATTATGTATTAATCACAATGGGGGAAAAGACCAGTAACTCTATAGCAGAGAAATCTAGTAGATTTTGAAACCACCTAAAACAAGTAATAAAAATTAATATCACCAATAATGGGACAATTGATAATGTGTGTCTCCTAATAAAAAGCACTTTGAAAAGGACAACGCATCGCTCCTATAGTCTTCTGGTTGAAGATCCATAACCTAAATCGAACCATGAGGAACATGGGATAAACCCAAATTGAGGGGCCATCTATCAAGTAACTGACCTGAAATCTTCAAAAAATATCAAGGTGAAGGGGCACCTGGGTGGCTCAGTTGGTTAAGCATCTGACTTTGGCTCAGATCAGGATCTCACATTTCGTGAGCCTCGAGCCCCACATCGGGTGAGCTTGAGCACTTCTCTGGGCTCTGCCCTCTCTCTCCCTCTCTCTCTGCACCTCATTGGATTCTCTCTTTCTCCCTCTCTCTCTTTCCTTCAGTCACTCACACTCTCTCTCTCAAAAATAAAATATAAAATCTTTAATTAATTAATTAATTTTAAAAAATATCAAGGTGTAGAAAAAACAAAGAAGGCTAAGAAACTGTTCCAGATAAAAAGGTAACTAAAGAGGCATGACAACTACCCACGGTATGTGAATCTGGATTGGAAACTGGCCTGGGAGAAATTAGCTATAATGTATTTATGACCATTGATAAAATTAAAATATGAATAATAGTTGTATAACATTATCGTATCAATGCTCAATTTTCTAATTTTGATAATTATACCATAGTTATGTAGAAGAATGCCTTTTTATTTTTTATTTATTTTTAAAAATTTTTAACGTTTTTTATTTATCTTTGAGAGATATAGAGAGACAGAGCATGCAGGGTGAGGGGCAGAGAAAGAGGGAGACACAGAATCCGAAGCAGGCCCCAGGCTCTGAGCTGTCAGCACAGAGCCCGACATGGGGCTCGAACCCATAGATTGTGAGATCATGACCTGAGCCGAAGTCGGATGCTTAACTGACTGAGCCACCCAGGTGCCCCAAAGAATGCCTTTTTAAAGGAAATACACACCGATGTATTTAGAAATAAAAGGGCAGATGTCTACACCTTACTCTCGAATGGTTCAGAAAAAATAATATCAATAAATTTATAAATAGAGAATGAAAAGCAATTAGGCAAAATGTAAACACTTGCTTAATCTGGGTAGGGTATACAGGAATTCTTTTAATTATTCTTCCACCTTTTCTGTAGTTTTGAAATCATATCAAAAGTAAAAATTACCCAAAAATCATGGACACATTCTACCTTGGGCCAATACCTATCTTCTTGTTTCTATATTTCTAGTTAATCAGCTCCCCCAAGTTTGGCCCTGTTTGGCTCCAGACTTTGAATCTAGCTCTCGGTTTAGCATCATGAAATGATTGTGGAATTTCCTATTTTAACTCTGAACTTGGTCCCCCTTTTAGATTCATCTCTAATTATTTTACCTTCAGCTCCAGGCATCAAAACCACATGTAAGAGAAATACCAAACCATAATATCTCATCTGACCCCTGGGGTACATCCTGTCCACCATGGGCCACATATCTTCCATTTCCCCATTTTCTTTGTTTTCTCACTTGTATAGTACTCTGGATGTGTCTCATTCATACCTCTTGGATTGATTTGAACTTGCCTGCTTCATAAATATGAGGAAATCTATAATTACTTTCTAAAACTCCCACTCTCATGAGTCTGAAGGAACCAGAGACAGTCTCTGAAAATCTTTTATGGACTCACAGTTCAAGGAGGGGCCAAGATTTTAAATGGTTTGGGAGGAGCTTGGGCGCCAGGATGGCTCAGTTGGTTGAGTGTTGAACTCTTGATTTTGGCTCAGGTCATGATCCCATGGTCATAAGATAGAGCCCCGTGTTGGGCTCTATGCTGAGCATGGAACCTGGTTGAGATATTCTCTCTCTCTCTCTCTCTCTCTCCCCACCCCCACTCTGCTCCTGCCCTCTATTTCTCTCTTTATCTTTCTCCTCCACTCCTGCTCTCGCTCTCTTTCTCTCTCTCTCTCTTTCTCTCTCTCTCTCAAGTAAAATAAAAAAAAAGGTTTGGAAGGAATCATCATAACCCCTGATGTATCTAAGCACTGCTTCCTTAAAGAAACCATCCAAGGATTCTTTACACATAACTAGTGGGGCTGGGGAAACCACTTTTCTTATGCAAGTAATAATCACAAAATGACTTTTCCAGGCCTGGCAACTGAAGATTTTGAATAATTGTGGGATGTCTACTTAATCATAATAGTTACTATCTTACAAAGAAGCTATATGTCAGGAAATGTGCAAGACGCTTTATGTGTATTCTCTCTTTTAATCCTCACACCAACCCTGAGAAGTAAATTTTAATATACATTTGTTTACAAACAAGGAAAATAAGGCCCAGGGATATAGGTGACTTGCCCAAGTTAAAACAGCTCTTAAGTGGTAGAGCTGGGAATTGAATCCTTCATGTTCCTTTGACTTCAGGGCCCATACATTCTTCCTTCACAGCATCACCCAGTCATATCAAGCCAGTAGCAATCCTGCAGTTTCCCTGCACTGATTTGTTAAGAGGCCTTCCTAACAGTGGTGTTCGTTGCTCTGAAGAAAGGATAGGTTTGAGTGGGAATGTATGTATGTTATGTAAACAAGGGTTTCTCATACCATTTCAAACATATTACTTGCACGTGCTTTGACGGACTTCATGTCTCCAAAACCTCCAGAGGGGACCTTCTTCAGCCACACCCAATCACCCTAGAAAGGAAAGGAAGAGAGGGGTGATAAGACTTAGTTGCCAACAGCATCAGAGCAATGGCCCTTCCATATGCAGGGTTTTTAATCCGACCTTCAACTCAAACAGGCTTTGTTCCTCCCCCATTACCCTCCACCACATGGACATTCTGTGTTTGAGCTAAAAATGAGGCCATGTGAAGTTAAAGGTAAAAGCTCCAACTAACTAAAGACAGGGAAACTACTGCAGGTATTCAGACCCCAGAAAAGCAATGATACCTCTCCATGATGCCTCCTTTCAATAACTGCAGGAAGCACTAGGACATTTTTCTTAGTCATAGCTAAGTGATGGTGGCATCAAGTTCCCTGCGATTAATGGTGATGGTTGGTGGTTGCGATTTTTACTGCCTTGAGGCATCTGTGGTGGGAGATGTAGGGCAGGCGAACGTCAATGTTCTCTACATTTACCTTGATCCATTTTTCTCTTGCGGAACAGGCCATTTTGGGGGGCCTCTCATGCTTCAATCATAAACTAGTTGGCTTAAATGTACATTAAACATTTCTTATTTGGATGCACACATGTACCATCGTGGTAATAGGAGTAATCTAGACTCTTCCAGAAGTCCTTCTGACTTTTGAAGTACAAAGCAGCTATTTCTAAAGCTGCCATCAAGTCAAAAAACAAACATTATGTATTGTTTTCACTTTAACCCCAGATCCTGATAGATGATTTTCTTCTACATGCATAGCCTCAAAGATTCATATGTCATCAAGCCTTATTTAGTTCCTGTCTGACCCAATTTTTTTGAAAAAGCAATACAAATATAGATCCCCTTTTCTCCATAATAATAATAATAATGCCTTACATTTGCACAGTGCTCTTTACTCTTTGAAGTGCTTTCACATCTATTACCCATAGCCTAGAGATTCCATTTTGGGCTGCACCAATTTGTCATTGAGTAGAGATAATAAAGCAGAGAGCTCCGTGCAGTCAAATTCCAAGAATAAGAGAGCCACTCTCTTATTAAGGAATATATCCAGCTGTGGCACTGCATCTGGAGACCTGCCAGAGGCAAAGGCTAATAATGGGAGCTGCAGGTATCTGAGTTACTAGCCTGCATTTTATGTTACATACAGGGCATCTTTTAGCCAAGGAGGTTGATACCCTTTAACTAGAGGCCTTCAGCCACTGAACAAAACTGTGCCAGCCAGGGTCAGCGCCCACAGAGTCCAGCAAGGTAGTCC
Source organism: Hyaena hyaena (assembly GCF_003009895.1). NCBI lineage: Eukaryota > Metazoa > Chordata > Mammalia > Carnivora > Hyaenidae > Hyaena > Hyaena hyaena. The sequence continues at coordinate 1,360,620 of NW_024080708.1, read as the reverse complement.
AGGGTCAGTGCCTGTCTATAGCGGACTGGTCGAGCACAAAACACAGCCTTCCTAGACTCTTGCTCAGAAATTCCGTGAGTGCGGTCCCAGACCAGCTGTCTCATGATCATCTGGAAAGGGTTAGAAAGGCCAATGCTCAGGCTCCACCCCACACTTACTTACTTAAAGTTTATTTATTTTGACAGAGAGAGAGAGAAAGCACAAGCAGGGGAAAGGCAGGCAGAGAGAAAAAATCCCAAGCAGCCTCCATACCACCAGTGCAGAGCCCGACACAGGGCTCAAATTCACGAACTCTGAGATCATGACCTGAGCTGAAGGCTGCTTAACTGACCAAGCCACTCAGGCACCCCCATACTTACTTACTTAATCACAGAAGTCATGAGGGCCAGACACGAGCTCAAAGTTTTAGCCTTCAGAGGACTTTGCCCTTTAGAGGGATCAAAGCCAAGGTTTAAGCTGAAAGAAAAAAATTCTAACTGGGAATTCACAAAATCAGCAAATGTGTGGGATATACCAGTGGACAATGAAGCTTCCCAGCATCTTTGCAACTATATTCTCGACTCATGGTCACTACTAGCTGTTATGGCACCTCTGTGCTATTTAGAAAAGGTGCTTTCGGGGCACCTGGGTGGCCCAGTCGGTTAAGCGTCCATCTTAACCGACACGTTCGAGCGACACGTTCAAGCCCTGTGTCGTGCTCTGTGCTGACAGCTCTGAACCTGGAGCCTGCTTAGCTCAGAGCCTGCTTCAGATTCTGTGTCTCCCTCTCTCTCTGCCCCTCCCCCGTTCATGCTCTCTCTCAAAAATAAAAAGAAACATTAAAAAAAAGAAAGGGTGCTTTCCCTCAAGTAAAAACAAATAGATACATGAGAATATTCTTTTACAGCCTGTGGCAGCCCTGTGATATTGGGCAGGAGCCCTGGCTGTATACGTACAAGCACGCGCCACACTCTCATTTACTCATACATCCTCCAGATACCAGGGACCACATTCCACTAGCAGCATAGATACTCTGCATACCACCAAACCTTGGAGACTCTTTGTCAGGTCTGGAGTCAAGCTATAGGGGAGGAGGTGAGAAGCTGAAATTGGATTTCCAAGGCTATTGGGCAGGAGACAGGAGTAACCTGAAGAAACTCCTGGGGAATCGTTAAGCTAGCATATAATCAGATGCACATATGTTTACCAGTGATTATGTATGTTCATAGTCAAGTGTGCTAGTGTACATGTAGATATAAGAAGTTCCCACTCCCCGCCCATCTCGTTCCAGAACTAGGCTGGGAGAACAGAACTTCTTTGCCTATTCTTGCACCACTCTCATGTAAATTAGTATACATCTGTAATGTGAATAGCACCCTCTTAGATGTGGTGCCCTTGTGCAGTGCAAAACCTGAACGTCAGTACTGGCAGCCCTGACTCTGCCTATACCCAGTACCTGATACCTTCTTCCTGGAGTCAGCTATATTATAGATGTGGGTTAGCTTTCTCTCTGACTTACTAACTTTTAGAGAGAGTTAAGTAGAGCTTTTTTCCCAGCCAAATCACCAAATGTGAGAGCTGGAAAGGGTCTTGGGTATCCCTATACTAATCCCTCCATAATTTGATAAAGCAACCGAAGTACGAAAAGGTTAAATGACTTGCCCAAGGTCAGAAGACTAGGTAGTAACAGAACCAAGGTCTTCCACTTTCCACTTGATTGCTTTTTTCTCTCATGGGCTTTCTTTGGTTTGGGGGATTTGTGTGTGTTTGTTTTACAATTTAAATAATTCTCACAAAGTTTTTAAGAAAATTTTTATTGAGTCTGTGTGTGTCCTACTTAATGAATAATGAGGAAAAGGAAGAAAATGGGCAGGTTTTATCTTCACCACACAAGCACTATTTGTTTTGTTTTTTCTTTTAAGAGAAAGAATGATAAAATAGTTAATTCATCATTCACTTTTTAATTAAGAAGAAGAAACATAAAACTCTACCCACTAAAGTTTTTAGAAGTAATTTAAACTCCATCAATTTTGCACTAAGGCCATGCAGCATTAACTAAGCATCAAGAGAACAAGGTCCTGGGGCACCTGTGTGGCTCAGTAGGTTAAGCAAGTATCTGTCTTTGGCTCAAGTCATGATCTCAGAGTTCATGGGTTTGAACCTGGCATCAGGCTCTGAGCTGATAGCTGGAGCTTGGAACCTGTTTCAGATTCTGCGTCTCCCTTTCTCTCTGCCTCTCCCCTGCTCACACTCTGTCTCTCTGTGTCTCTCAAAAATGAATAAAGGTTAAAAAATTTAAAAAAAATATTTTAAAAAGAATGAGGTCCTAGACCTGGCTCTACCTCAAATTCAAGGGCAGCCTTAGGGCAGTCACTTAATCAAACTGAGCCCCAGTTTTCTTATTGAAAGAGCTGGACAATTCTGTGATGAGAGAAATGGTTGGTGGAAAGGAGACAGGTTTGGAGAGAGTTATAAGCAATATAGAAGAAGGTGGAAGGGGTGCCTGGGTGGCTCAGTTGGTTCGACATCCAGCTCTTGATTTCAGCTGAGGTCATGATCTCACAGTTTGTGGGTTCAAGCCCCACCTGGAGCTCTGGAGCTCTGTGCTGACAGTGCGGAGATTCTCTCTCTCTGCCTCTCCCTGGATCTCTCTCTCTCTCACTCTCTCTCTCTCTCTCTCTCTCTCAAAATGAACAAACTTTTAAAAGAAAAGAAGGTGGGAAAATAGAATAAAAGAGGCTCTGGGAAAGAAAGATATATGGGGAGGGCATGCAATGGAGAGACAGAAATGAGACGAGGAGGAAAACACAGGGAGACGCTGAGAGGCAGAAGGAACAGAGATGAAGGGGGAGGATAAGTTCAGTAGTTTCTCGCCTAGTGTATCAAGGTTGCATTAATGCCTGCCTCGCCCCTCTCCCCAAGACTAGGGCTACTAGAGAGGATCATGACATGTGCCCACTGTATCTGTGGCTCACGTTCTCTCTCCCCAGCAGGCTGCTCATCTGGCTTTCCTCTACCTCAAAGAAGATCTGTGAAATAAGGGCTGATTTTCTGGTGCAGTTCCTTAGGTTATGCATCTCTGCACATAATCTTAGTGAGAATTTTTGTCAGTGTCTCATAATTTTATGGCACATCCTAGAGAAGCCTGTCCTTTGCTATTATTAGTTGTCTGCTACTCCAAGCACAAGCACATTATCTGGAACGTGCAGATCTTCCAATAATAATAATTTTCTTATGAAAATCTGATTTATTTTAAATAGAAACTAGATAAGGAATCTTCTTTAAAACACTCTTAATAGAGGACCGTTTCAGAAGGCACACTGAACCTCTTTGTTTCATCTGTTGATTCAATTAACTTACACTCCCTCCCAGAGGCCTCTTCAGCCTTTGCCAGGCACTTTTCCAGCTTCCGCTCTCTTCCTTTGCATCCTGCCATCAGCCTAATCTTGACTGCATGGCGTGGTATTATTCTCACTAACACCCTCCTTTTGTGCAGATAAAGGCCCCCTTTTGCCTATACAATTCAGATACACTCATGATCTGACCGACCAACAGTCATTATGGGAACTAACTCAACTCTGTGCCTCACTTCCAAAATGAGGAAATATCTGACAGATTCTTAAAGGCCAGTTATATCCGGATGTTTATTTTTTCCTTTCTCAATTCTACACTATAACCTTCCATCTCCACCAAATAAAACATATCACAATTCAATACATAAATTCTTCCACAGAATCAGAGAATCATAGCATATCCGAGCCAGAAGGGCCTTACGGATCTCTTAGTCCAGCAATTTCCAGCCTTGGCTGCACACAGGGAACCTTTAAAAACATACCAATGCCAGAGGTGCTTGAGTGGCTCAGTTGGTTAAGCTTCCAACTTCAGCTCAGGTCATGATCTCACAGCTTGTGAATTCGAGTCCCGTGTAGGGCTCTGTGTTGACAGCTCAGAGCCTGGAGCCTGCTTTGGATTCTGTGTTTCCCTCTTTCTCTCTCTCTGTCCCTCCCCTGCTCATACTCTCTCTCTCTCTCTCTCTCTGTGTGTGTGTCTCTCTCTCAAAAATAAACGTTAAATTTTTGTTAAAATAAATAAAAATATACTAATGCCTGAGCTTACCCCATAGAATCAGTCACTAAGGGTGGAACCTAGGCACAGGTATGTTTTTCAGTTTCACATGGAAATTCTAATGAGTAGCCAAGATTAAGAATTTAGTTCAATATCTCATTTCACAGATGAAAAATCTAAAGACCACTTTAAATTACTGAGCTTTATTTTAGAATCTTAGAGGTGTCAATACCTTCATAAAGCCATCAGCCCACTGAATTTGACATTCAAAAGCTATGTAGGGGCACCTGGATGGCTCAGTCAGTTAGGCATTCGACTCTTGATTTCAGCTCAAGTCATGGCCTCACAGTTTGTGGGATCTAGCCCCGTGTCAGGCTCTGCACTGACAGCACAGAGCCTACTTGAGATTCTCCCTCTCAATCTCTTTGCCTATGCCCCCCAAAATAAATAAATAAACATTTAAAAATCTATGTAATTATCTTGGTTTGGGTCTTTGAGAGAGTAGAGCTGTCAATTCCCCAATACCACAAGCTTACATCTGAAGCAAATCTCCTCTTTGATTAAATTAGCTTCAAGGCAAGATCCAGATGTTTCATGCTACAAATTTAAGTCAAAGTACTCAGGGACACTGAGCAAATATACATCATGCCAATCTTGGTGTCTTAAGCCTCTGTCAATTAATTAGCCAATGGAAGGGGAGCACTCACTTGGAAAATTCAATATGTTGAACTATCTAAAACTCATTCTGTCCTGTTTTGGACTTTCTTTGTAGTTACTATTGAGGTTGAGAGTGTTTGCTGCTTTTGGGAGTATCTTCAAACAAAACAAGAAATCACACTGGGAAAGCATCACTTAGGAGGGACTAGTTTCCCTTTTACCCCCTGCTTAACTCTTTCCTGCTGAGAAGAAACAGTTCATCTCTCTAACTGATGCAAGATTTGTTCTGGTTGCCAAATTCCAGTATCTTAGAACAAGGGGTCAGGGATGGCCTCTTAAAGCTTGAAAGACAGAAACTTAAGTGAAAATTTTCAAAAAAGATTTCTATTGCACACACCAGAGGGTAACTTATTACTCCAGAAGGCAGCATGGGCTGAGAAAAATAAATAAATAAACAAACAATTTTAAAAAGATTTCAGCAATATTTGAGGATAACAGGCATTAGAAGAACAATGAAGAATTTGAAGGGAAGGGTTTTCCAAAAATTCTACACAAACATGTTTTAGACACTCCATTGCAAACCATTGACTAAGGAAGTTGTTCCTTATATTTTTACAACCATATCTTCTAGAATGAGTGACATGGTTAAGTATTTGAACCACCAACATTTTTTCACGTGCACAGTAAATAGATGGAGTCAAAATATCAATGAAATTATATAAGTAACTAGATTAGTTGCTGAGGAAAATCATTTTCCAAAACAATGTCATCCAAACAAGTCCATAAAGTGGATAACAAACCAAACACTGGAAAGACTTACCAAAAGCCTCAATATTTTCACCCAAAGACTAAGTCGTAAATCACTGTCTCATTTTAAAACCCAAGAAGGCAGCAGATTAAATGGCTCTTGGATATTTACCTCATAAATTGCTATGTTGGAGTTTTCATAGGTAGCTGGAGTTAGACTCCCTGAAGAAAAGGAGAGCCTTGGGGACCTTCCACTTTGGACTTCGGAGGTGATCTGGAAGCTTACACTGGCACGACTTCCTCTCTGTGAAAGGAATAGGGAAAAAAAGGTTATATCATTTAAGACAAAACTTTGAGCTATGATATAGATACTGTGCTTATCTAGCATTTCCTTTTCTTTTTTATTCCTCAGAAAGTATCTATATGAGTTGAACTCTGTAAACATGAGAATAATTTCACCTATCCCCCACACAAATTTTTTTTCGGCTAGGATTGCTACCATGTTTGCCTCCATAAATCACAAAAGAAAGGTAAATGTTGACAGGTACTTCCATATCCTAGACAGGATTAGAATCATAGATTTAGGGAGCAAGAAAGAATGGCAGACATAATTTAATCTGGGACCATCATTTTACAGACAAAAATAAGAGGAAGATAAACGTCTCACATTTTGAAAAAAATCAATAGCAGAACTAGGACATAATCCCACCCTTCTGGCTCTCAGGCCTGGCTCTTTTTGTCATACCATCTTGAGTGGCATCCTTCTTTGTGCAGGCAAGATTAATGGCAGAAGGTATCCCAGAAGGCAATAAGATGGTAGAGAGTGAGTAGATCATCTGCCCATGATTTATGAGTCTGATGCTTAAAGAGGCCAGATTCCTTATTTCTTGATTTGTTAACTTGTCCACATAAGTCTGGTAAGAGAGGACTAGGAAGTGCACAGTTGAATGACATGAGGAAGAGTTATCTGCAATCTGTGTTAACCTTTAAAATTGAACATCTTTGTCTTCATCTAAACCAGCAGACTTATTTCACATGAAGAAATAGTAAATCAACAGGTTCCTCCTCTTCTTTTCCATGTGTCCAAATGTGCCTTTTTTAGAATGACAGCAATTCAGAACTAGCAGTTACATTTGGTATTGTCTAGGCTAGACCCCACCCCCAATTCTAACGCCATCATTCTACAAGAAAACAGAGACCTAGTGAGGGATGTAGGGACTGGAAGAAGAATGTGGATGTTATAATTCCTGATCTCATGTTTTTTCTAACACATTGTGCTTCGTTTCACTCTTGCTTGCCAATACAAATAAATCTTAAGTATTTTCACATACTCTGCTCCTAATGGTCTTTGATAAACTGAAGATCGCTGGTTGATTTAGCCCTGGTTTAAGTTCGTTCTATCAAGATGGGACTTCACAAAGGTCCAAGGTAATAGAAAACTATACCCAGCTCGTAATGTGTTGAAATCCCAACAGCCCGTGATTCAGACGAGATGTAAAACTTGACTCTTCACATAACCTTTGCATAAACCTGAACTCTCCTCAACAGAGCAAGGCCAGGGAGAAATCTACTTCTCTTTCATTCTTTATTTTCATATCTCAGCAGGAGAACCTAGATCTGTATATTGAGACATAGACCTCCACATGAAGGGGCAAAGGAGAAAGCAAGAGCATCTGCCAAAATCCACATACATTTGGGCTTCAGCTTTACTTTCTTCTAAAAACTTCCTTTCCTGACCTGACTTCTACTGACCTGCCAATTTTTCTAGACTGAATTAATTTTATATTCACCAAGAGTTTACACTTTCAGACATTCCATTTGGATGGAATTCTTGGCTTGGCTTCTTGACTGATTAGACACAGCCAGCTGCAAGTTTGTGACTACACAGCAATTAAGGAAAATGTATGCTTCCCCTACCTTTTCCCATCAGAACTCTAATACAAGCCAAATGCCAAAAGGGATCTAGAGGCCAAGAGCTGTGTTCTAGGATAATGCCATCCATTTCCACCTGGACCAAAATAGTGTAAAATAAAAGAAGCATTCCCGGGGTGCCTGGGTGGCTCAGTTGGTCAAGTATCCGACTTCAGCTCAGGTCATGATCTCTTGGATCCTAGGTTCGAACCCCTCATCAGGCTCTGCACTGTTAGTGCAGAGCCTGCTTGAGATTCTTTGTCTCTCCCTCTTTTTCTCTGCCCTCCTCCACTTGTGCTTTCTCTCTCTTAAAGTAAATAAATAAAACTTTTTTTTTTTTTTAAAAAGAGACTCTTTAAAAAAAAGAAGCATTCCCAATGAGGCTATCAATCCCTGTTGCTATTCATTTTTCTCACTCATATGGTGAAAAGGGGTGATGATTGGTTTTTTTTACTCTCATTATGTCAAAATTTATGCAAAAGTAGAAAGAAAAGATCTATCATCATGAACAAGATTTTTAAAACTTAGGCATTTTGTTCATCTGGAGATATCACTATTTTGTTAATTATGGTGATTTTGTGAGAACCAGCATGAAACCCAAATACATTTTGTCTCAGTAGGAAAGAGAGAAAGCACAGGTGGAGGTTTTATAGACTTTGCTGGACTATTGAAAGGCCTATACAAAGAGGAAGCTAATTCACCCCAAAATTGATCTGTGTTTGTTGTTCTGATATTTGAGAGCCAAAACATCAAGGCAATTGACATGAACTGTCATTCTGACATGAATACCATCACAAAAAGAGGACTTTTAAAAATAGGTTTGTTGTTTTTTACCATAACTTTGGTACATTTGGCTACATTTGAACAATGACTTCTAATTGTCTATTTTTACTACTGATTACCCATTTCTGGATAAGATATTTTGTCAGAGAATTGAAACTTGTTTCCTTACCATGAGGTTATCATTTGGGATTACTTTAGAGCTGGCACTTCGGCATCTACACTTTCTAATTAAGGTGGGAAATTTCATACAAGGTATATTGAGTATGGCACATCCAGACAAATTCGAGTGCATTACTTCCAGGGTCCTCTGGTGGCTTCAAAAATAAACATTAACTTCAATGCATTTTTATGGCATGAGGATGGAATGTGGCTTTCAGCCATAGTGATAATGTTGGCGTTCAGCAATACATTTCCAGGAACATGATATCAACCTTACAAAAAAAGTGGATGATTTGAACAAGTAAGAGGGTTGTAAGTGAGAAGTTAAACAGCTGAATGTTTCATCAGATGCCAACTGCACAGCCAACTAGTTAGAGCACACACTTCAGTGTCACATTTAGGCAAATTAGTCTGGTCACAGAAAGAATTAATTTTCCTATCTGATACACTCCTTTAGCAAAAGTGAATAGCAAACGGGGACAATCTGCTGTGTTCCCCTTCTCTCCTTACATCCTGCTACCGCTATACTAGAATTCACGAAAACGAATGTCTTCATTTTGACCACATAGACTGGGCACCAAAAAACAAAACAAAACAAAAACAAAACAAAACAAAAAACAAACAAACAAAAAAAACATAAAATACCTAGGAATGAACCTAACCAAAGATATAGGAGATCTGTATGATGAAAACTATAGAAAACTTATGAAGGAAATTGAAGAAGACACAGAAATGGAAAAACATTCCACGCTCATGGATCGGAAGAATAAATATTGTTAAAATGTCATTACTACCCAAAGCAATCTACACATTCCATGCAATCCCAATCAAAATGGCACCAGCATTCTTCTCAAAACTAGAACAAGCTATCCTAAAATTTGTATGGAACCACAAAAGACCCCGAATAGCCAAAGTAATATTGAAGAAGAAAACCAAAACGGAAGGCATCACCATCCCAGACTTTAGCCTCTACTACAAAGATGTTATCATCAAGACAGTATGATATTGGCACAAAAACAGACACATAGACCAATGGAACAGAATTGAGAACTCAGAAGTGGACCCACAAATGTATGGCCAACTAATCTTTGACAGAGCAGGAAAGAGTAACCAGTGGAAAAAAGACAGCCTCTTTATCAGATGGTGCTGGGAAAACTGGACAGCAACATGCAAAAGAATGAAACTAGATCATTTTCTCACACCATGCACAAAAATAAACTCAAAATGGATAAAGGGCCTGAATGTGAGACAGGATACCATCAACACCCTAGAGGAGAAAGCAGGAAACAACTTCCTTGACCTCCACCGCAGCAATTTCTTACTTGACACATCCCCAAAGGCAAGGGAATCAAGAGCAAAAATGAACTATTGGGACCTCATCAAGATTAAAATCTTCTGCATGCCAAAGGAAACAATCAATAAAACTAACAAGCAACCAATGGAATGGGAAAAGATAGTTGCAAATGACATATCAGATAAATGGCTAGTGTCCAAAATCTATAAGGAACTCCCCAAACTCCACACCCGAAAAACAAATAATCCAGTAAAGAAATGGGCAGAAGACATGAACAGACACTTCTCCAAAAAGGACATCCAGGTGGCCAACAGACACATGAAATGATGCTTAGCTTCCCTCTTCATCAGGGAAATACAAATCAAAACCACACTGAGATACCACCTCACGCCAGTCAGAGTGGCTAAAATGAACAAATCAGGAGACTCTAGATGCTGGCGAGGATGTGGAGAAATGGGCACCCTCCTACACTGTTGATGGGAATGTAAGCTGGTGCAGCCCCTCTGGAAAACAGTGTGGAGATTCCTCAAAAAATTAACAATAGAACTCCCCCTGACCCAGCAATAGCACTGCTAGGAATTTACCCAAGGGATACAGGAGTGCTGACGCATAGGGGCACATGTACCCCAATGTTCATAGCAGCACTCTCAACCATAGCCAAAACATGGAAAGAGCCTAAGTATCCATCAACAGACGAATGGATGAAGAAGATGTGGTTTATCTACACAATGGAATACTACATGGCAATGAGAAAGAATGAAATCTGGCCATTTGTAGCAACATGGATGGAAATTGATGGTGTTATGCTGAGCGGAATGAGTCAGGCAGAGAAGGACAGCTACCATATGTTTACACGTATAGGAGGATTAGGAGGAACTTAACGGAGGACCATAGGGGAGGAGAAGAGGAAAAATAGGTGGGGAGAGGGAGGGAGGCAAACCATGAGAGACTCTTGAATGCTGAGAACAAACTGAGGGCTGATGGGGGTGGGAGAGAGGGGAAGGGGGGTGATGGGCATGGAGGAGGGCACTTGGGATGAACACTGGGTGTTGTATGGAAACCAACTTGACAATAAACTATTTAAGAAAAATAAATAAATTTTAAAAGTAAATAAATAAATAAAAATTTAAAAAAAAAACAGCCAGAAATCCTGATTTTTATGCATAATCCCACAATATCAAAATTTTGGCTACTATTGTTTAAGGGTATAAGGGTCAAACAAAAGTGGTTACCCATTTGTGAACTGTGACTTAGACAAGTCCTATCCATTCCTGTTGAAGACCCAGCACCAAAGCTGAGTCTCTAAAACAACCTTCATCCATTGACATGTCTCCTCTGAAGTTTGCCATATTTCTAGTGTCTTTTGTGCAATATGGCAGCTATTAACTCTCTTGTGAGGTATAATTTGTCTCTCTAACTTAACAGTAGTCTCTTTGAAGGCAGAAGCACATGCCATCTCTCACGAAGCATAGCCCAGGGCCAAAACATAATAACAGACATTCAGTGAAGAGGGCCAGTTACAACACAATCACGAGCATAACAGAACCCCCCACGACACTCCATTGTCTTTCTCTAGTTGATTCATTCACCAGACTTTTACAAGTACTTATTATACTATCAACACATATGTCAGGTGCTATGGATCAACAGTAAGAAAACACATACCTCTACCCTTGAGGAACTAGCAACCAATACGAAGTCAAAGCTACACTATTGCTCAAAGTGCACTGCATTGTTTCCACAAAACTGTTGTAATACAGCATTATCCAATAGAAATGTAACCTGAGCCACATATATAACGTTAAGATTTCTAGTAGTCACTTTAAAAAACATACAACATGGAGCGCCTGGGTGACTTAGTCTGTTAAGCATCCAACTTCAGCTCAGGTCATGATCTCATGGTTCGTGGGTTTCAGCCCCCTGTAGGGCTCAGTGCTGATGGTGCAGAGCCTGCTTGACATTCTCGCTCTCTCCTTTCTCTCTGCCCCTCCCCACTTGCACTTTCTCTTTCATAATAAATAAAATATACTTAAACATAAAACAAAACAGATGAGGTAATTTTAATGATATGGCTTTATTTCGCACAATATATCCCAAAGTATTATCGTTCTGACATGTAACTAATACATGCTTTTCACTTAATGAGGTATTTCACAGGTTTTCGTACTAAGTCTTCTAAATCCGGTGTGTAGTTTTCTCTTATAGCACATCTCAATTCAGACTAGCGACACGACAAGTGTTCCATAGTCATTCGTGGCTTGTGGATGGATACCATATTAGTGCAAGAGAACGGGATGCTCCTTACCTTACTGCCAAAGTGGGGATTGATAAACGTCACATCCTCCAAATTCAGTAGAATTCTGTTGGGTCCTTTAATCAACTGGATTTTATTTATACGACGCCTGAAACAAGCGTAAAATCGGAGGGTCACAGGGGGCTGGATATTTTTTTTTCCAAACCCAGGATAAATTTGCCCCATGATAGAAGTTTTAGAAATATAGAAGATAATGGAGAGAACAACCACACATGGATCTTTCCTTTAGTACCCACAGGAAAGAGAAATTGCAACGCTGGTTCTCACCACTTGTGGAGTTACAAAGAGCGAAAGAGAAAAATGAAAATGGCATTGAAGAGGCATCAAAAGGGGAGGGTGAGGATGCTGCATGGGGATGGTAGGTCATACTAATAAAATGGCGATCACACATCAAGAGGACATTCAAAACAACGCCTCCTAATACTTGTATAGAACTCAACACCCTTTCTCATATACCATAGTATATACGCTAATAATACCCAAGCCAAGAATCATTCATCTCCATTTTATAGATGCAAAAACACATTAAAGAAACAAAACAAAATTAAGCCAATTTTGAGATCCCCTAGCCTGAGGCAGCGCTGGGACTCACTCAAATCCTTGGTCCCTGGCTGTGGGCCCAGATTTCTGCCTACAAGACTACTTGTCTTGCAAAGTTGCATCAATGCGTTGCCAAAGCAACAGGTTGAAAAGTGGAAAAATTCAATCAGTTGGTTGCTTTGTCTACATGATTCCAAACAAGTGGGCTGACTGGGGTTTTTTTTTTCTTTTACTGAATTGGTCTCTTGTCTGAGCATTACACAGACACAGTTTAAACCTTATTCTCTTCAAACATGCCCATTAATTTGCAGCGAATGTAATTATTTCCTACAAATCAATTACTAGACACATAAGAATTTATGATGCCTTACCCACGCAGTCAGGTAGGTCATCTCAGTTGAGCTGACCTGGCAACTCAAGGACCCGGAGGGTACCTTGGATTTAGTCTGCATGGTTGTTTTCTTCTGTTTTGTCTTAGGGGCTCTGACAGCAACAGTTTGGCTTCGCTTTTTCCTCAACCCCTTAATGGTCACCCTGTGGAATGTATTAAAGTATTAAAGCCAGCGCCAGAGTGGGAAAAACAACCACTGAATCAAAATGCTTTGTCAAGTTGCTCTAAGGAACTCTGCAATGGCACTGTAGCTGTAAGCACCAGCAAGGAGGTTTTTCTCAGTGACTCCACTGGTTTGTAAACAAACAATTAATGTGTTTCTAATTGCCTGCCAACAAATATGTCCCTTATCACTGTGGGAGCTGCTACCCTGCAGAGAAAATTAAAAGAGCCCTGTAGTGAATTCTTGGGTAAAGCACATGAATCTTTTGGCAACGTAAAGCATCACTCCCTAACTTATCTGTTACATATGTGTAGTGAATTGTCTTAAGGCGGGCACACCTGTAAAAATAACCATGCTCCAGAGCACACTCCAGTAGAAGGAGAACTGGACTCCCAATCCACAGATCTGGGGTATAGTGCAGATTCTGTCATTAATTAGCCAGATGACCTTAGATAAATAATTTAACCTCTTCATGCCCCTGTGTCTTCATCTGTCTAGCAGGATAATAGTCCTGCATTACCCGCTTTATAGAGTTGTTTTGAAAATCAAATGAGATAATGTATGTGAAAGTGCTCTGAAAAGCATGAAGCACCATGAAAGTAGAAGAGCTCATTATTATCATTATCATCATTAGTATTACAAAGCACTGGAGAGCTTTATAGAAAGGGGAGGCAATCTGGTTCAGAGTAGGGAGAAAGGAGGAGTTCAAAGAATCCTTTGTTTTGGGGTGGTTGGGTTCTTTGCACGCTTTCCTTCTGAAAAAAAAAAAAACTTAAACAATCAAAACACACAAAAAGGGAAGGAACAGAGTCACTCTCCTGCAAGTAATCACCATCTATTACAGAAACTCATCAGACGCTCAGTTCTTCTGATTGCAGCCGTGGTGGGCAGAGAGAGGGAGGAAGGCAGCAAAGAGAGGGCATCTTTTGTGCTTTGTTAGCTGAGGAACCAAGGACCAAGTGACTCTGGCAAATGATGTACCTCTCTCCCATCTCTGAGTTTTCTGTGACCACTTGAAGTACCAATTGTCTCAAACTCATTTTCCTCTCCAATCATTTTCCTCTCCAATCATGTCCGGCTCCAATCATTTTCCTCTCTAGTCTTCTTGGCCCTTCAGCCCAAGCTCCAAACAATCCCCTTCATGATTTTTAAGACTTGTTTTTTCTTGCTTTCCTAAGAATTGCAGATTGAACTCATTATTCTAAGCCCAAAGAACCCGTTCATTCCATGGGAAATACCAGGGAGGCCAGTCATGGAGGGTGAGGTGGGGGGTTGACTGACAGGTAACATAAGCAACTGAGTGACTCCATTTTCAACCTTGCAATGGGATGTTTTGGCATTAGGTAGCCAGAGCCCATTACTCTTCAAATCTCCCTAGAGAGGGAAGCTTTTTCATTGGACGGCATTTATTTTCACTAAGCATCTAATGATGTTAATTCAATCCTTTAGTCTTTGGCAGCAGCTAAATTCAACATGTTAAATTTCTGTTCTGAGCAGGGATATGTCACAGTCACAAAAATTAGAAGAAAAACTTCCTTTCAACTAATGTCTTTATCAAATGTGTTTTAATAATTCATAAGCTACAAAGCACTCTGTATGGCTTTATCAAGTTTCTAATACGAGGAGATTGAATAATGGTTTTTCACAGTGATGCCAACATACTAAACATTAAGAGTAACACCTGTTAGAGTTTAAATCCAGTATTTCACAGACTCATTAGAACATTAGAGCTGGAAGGGCTCTTAGATCACTTAATCCAATCCCTTCATTTAACAAATGAGAAAATTCTGGCCGAGAGAGGTTTAGTGTCTTGTCCAAATTTCTACAGCTGCTTAGTACACTCTAGACATTTTTTTCTTGGAACCTGCCAAAATAGCTCCACTCCGTTCGCTACCAAGTTCGTGTCATATTTTTGTCAGGACCACTCTTGCAAAGACATAACAAAGGTGTGGTTAGCAGGATGGAAAGGGTAAAATGGGAGAGTCATGGTTGATTTCATTTTTTACTTTCCCCCAATCATCTTTTTGTTTTAATGTTTTATTTATTTCTAGGAGCAAGAGAGAGAGAGAGACAGCATGAGCGGGGGAGGGTCAGAGAGAGAGGGAGTCACAGACTCTGAAACAGGCTCCAGGCTCTGAGCTGGCAGTCAGCACAGAGCCCGACGCGGGGCTCGAACCCACAAACCGCGAGATCATGACCTAAGCGAAAGTCGGACGCTTAACCCACTAAGCCACCCAGGCGCCCCTCCCCCAATCATCTTAATATGGGGAGGGTCATCTGTTAAAATGTGAAGGTTATAAGAAAAGAGTGTTGTATGAAGCCATCTTCAGCCATTTACCCCTGATCCTAAATTAGTTCATCAGAGTAGTTGGTCGCCTATCATGGGAGCTCAGGGAGGAAGATAAAGACTTGATAATAATGATGTTGATGATCTGTTAGGATAGCTTTTGTCCAAAGAAGAAGGACAATACAAATCTGGAATGTGTACCCTGGGCAAAAGGCATGAGTGCCAAGGTGAGGATTCTGGGATCCCAACAATCAGCAGGAGAATCCCATGCACCTGGGAAGGAGAGGCGACTTGGCCACTTACTGAGTATCTACTCTGAGTCAGGTATTATTCTAGGTGTTTTACTTGCTTGAGTTTATTGAATCTCTGCTGTGATCCTGGGAGTTTGGACCATTATTCCTAACTCTGGGATTCTAGCCAAAGTCTGACTAATTCTTGGAACTGGTTAAAAGATTCCAATTCTGCTTTCTATTTGTCCATACTATTTGGGGAAGGAGGTGGGTATAGAAGACTCTGCCAGTGGAAAAGGGAGCACAGCTAGGGAATAAGCCAGCACTAAAGTATTAGTTCTCCTATTTCACGATAGTGTTGAGAGTTAGATGTCCTCACAGGCAACAACACTGACAACACAGCTGAGGAAGTTATTCTTGGCACCATGAAAACACTTTACTCTAAATGGGGCCAGTAGGGATGGTAAATCACTATGGAAAAAAAGGGAAATCAGTGGGTCATGTAATGAGGAAATTGTACTGAAACATGACTTCCAGGAAATAAATATTCACAAGGCCATTATGGACTTGTACTTTCATATACAAAAAGAACAAAAATGTACCTTATAAAGTAAGCAAATCCATTAATAGACAGCAAGGCTATAAGCAAAGCAAGGCAGACCATCACGGCAAAGGCAGGGTCAATGCCTGTAGAGAACAAGAGGAAGAATGGCATTATTGGAGAAAGGCTGTAAATAAAGGGCACCACGGAGTGACTCCTCATGCTTTCTGGTGAGTCTAAAATCAAGCCACATCTACCTAACTTAATTCCATTTTTCTACAGCACAGTATGTCTTGTTGACTTTATGGATACAGAAAGCAATTTCACCGTTCTGAATCAAAACCACTCATCACTCTGACAATAACAAATCACATGAATTAAGGCTGACCTGGGTGTTTCTTTGGAGGTAAAGTCCATGAATAGAAAACTTTGAGTACCTTAATTTAAGTTGGATGGCAATAGAGTTCTTGAGAATAAATATGTTATCTCACCTGTGAAGGGTAAGCATTATGTTGCCTTCGTAAAATAAAAGACCTTTTAACTTCACTGGAGCCCATAGACCTTGTGAGTTATGGATGAAAAACATAATAGCACTTGTCCTTCAAGGGTGAGTCTGTTTTTGATAATTAGTGTTTCATCGAGATGTAAATTGGCCTCTAGAAACCCTAAATGTTTGGATGGATTACTAAGATTTCAGAAGGAAATAGATGATGATGGTAATGAAAAGGTAGTTGGGTGTGTCATGCTCAAGCAAAAGAGAAATTGAAGCCCATTTCAAATAGATGCATTTGATTTTAGAAGGGTGTGGTGTACACTAGCATAGGAATAATATGGGTCCTTCTAAAGTTCCCCTCTGGCATTCATAGATTTGATGGAATTTCCACTCTTCCTTAAGCTAGAGGAGTTCCATCAGTCAATCAAAGTGCAAGTATTTACTGCATGCAGACTGTGTTGCATGGCAGGGGGGAGGGGTGGCATAAGAATTATTAGCTATGCCCTCCAGGAGCAGTATATTTGGGAGGGGGAGACGCAATCAATACACAAGAAACAATTGAAAAGCAATTTTGTGCTAAGCTGTGAGGTACAGACTTTTAGTTCAATGGGAGTTCAGAGAGGAGATGGTATAGAAATAGGATTACTGTGGAGGGTCCTGACTGACAGGATTTGGATGCATGGGGGAAAGGCAGATGATCTTTCTGGCAGTGGAAACAATCACAGGTCATAGTCAACAACAGACCAAGGAGAAGACTCATGCCTTCCTCCTATTAGAGTAACCTCTTTGGGAGTGGGGATCCTTTCGAAAATGAGTGTGTGTGGGGGGGAGCTTTTAATTTGTGCATGATTATTCGAGGCTGCTAAGTACCTCTCATTGCCCTCATTATTTTAAATTAACTACCTGGAATGCCAAGATGTTTGCCTCACATGAATACAAATGACCGATTCTATGAGTGTTCCAATATTAAAATGTGCCTTCACTTAAAGACGTTCCCTGGTAACCCAAGCTGAGCCAAATTGACTACCAGTGACTTTCCATTCCTTACCTCCTCCACAGATCTTCCCTTCTGCAAACCAGCATTTTGCATCTGCTTGAGGGGGCCTGCCACCAGGGAAGTGAATGGGGGTCCCTCTGAACCGTAGCAGCTCCGTTTCCATGTCCACAGTGTAAGTACTATAGAGTTCCCATTCTTTCCAGTTGGTGTCCAGGATTACATATTCTGCAATTCCATTTCCATTTGAATCTGTCCTTATCAACTGGTTGAATCCATAGAACCGCATGTTTCTGGAATGCTGAACCAAGCTGGCAGCACTAGCCCGTCCATTTTCTTTCATAGCATTATTCATGGCTTGTGCGATAAAGTAAATTGAATTGTAGATGGTTCCAAACAACGGTGAAACCTATTTTTAAAAATTACAATTATCTTGAGCCCTAGTCGCCCTAGAGCAATCTCAGAGTGTATTTCAAGCCTGTGTTCATTATTATGGACTGCACGTCTGAGTGGAGGAGAGCTATGAAGACCCAGAGGAAAAAAAAAACAATTGTTTCTGAGGACTTGCTTGGTTTCTCCCCTGAATTTTTCTGTTTTTCTCCCCCAGGCCTTCACATCTTTAAATATATCAAATATGACAATTTTATGAGCAAACCAAGTCATACACAATATATTTTTATGCTCCTAAACTAAGAAAGTGATTTAGACTTATAAAGCGTACTAAAAAAACAAGAATGGAATCAGCAGGATTCCAGAGGAATTTTACCGGGTTAATTACTAGTGCATTATGCATGGTAAAATCATTTTACTGACACTACTAGAGTGGTAAGTGTGTGTGGTAAGACTGTAAATAATGCATCTCCACAGTCCATGTCTATGTCCTGTCTTAGTCCGAAGTGGCTATTCTCCTAGACACATGCTCCTCAGAGGAAGTGAACACTAGAATACAGTTTTAAGCACACATCCCCACATGTACACATGCAAACATGCATACTGACACATACACACCCACAAACACAGAGCCAAATTTTGCAACATATGAAACGTGGGTTTTTAAAAAAAAATTTTTTTTAATGTTTTATTTATTTCTGAGAGAGAGAGAGAGCGTGAGCAGGGGAGGGTCAGAGAGAGAGGGAGACACAGACTCTGAAACAGGCTCCAGGCTCTGAGCTGTCAGCACAGAGCCCGATGCAGGGCTCGAACCCACGCACCGTGAGATCATGACCTGAGCCAAGTCGGACGCTTAACCTACTGAGCCACCCAGGCGCCCTGGAAAATGTGGGTTTTAATCAAAAAACCTTTTTTTTCGTGTTGGTGTCCAAAGTGGCAAAGCTTTGGTGAGAAGCAACTATAAAGCATTAAGGCTTCCACGATGGACATGACTTTGCCTGCTATATAAACATAGTAAAAGCAACAGCACTTGTGTACTATGCCCGATGCAATGATTATTAACCTAGTAAAAATTTTTTTGGAATAAACTTGTATTTTTATTCCAAAAACGTAGAGAGGAAGAGAGAACAATCCCTCCCCCCTTCCTCCCCCTGCCCCACCAGGCCATGGCTTCATGGTTTTCCATAACATTTCATTTCTAGGATGGAGTTCAAGAAAGCTATGGTCATGCCATTTTACCAAGCTTCAGAGAAAGCTGATACTTGCTACTTTGGTTTCATGAGGCCTAGAAAGCTATCCTCCTGTAACAACCTTTATCTGAATAAAAGGGTTTACAATTGAGTGAATCATTTTCATGTTGGAAATACAAGTCAAGATGCAGAGAGGGATAGCAACTAGCGAGACACTGCCATGCCTTGTTAGTGTAGAGCAGAGGGTTTTCAGTTACCCAAGGAGTGTCAAAAACACGAATGCCAGACCCAACCCAAACCAACAGAATGAGGCACATTAGGTATGGGACACAGTAATCGGTATTATTAAAAGCTCCCCAGGTATTCTAATGCACACACAGGGTTTAAAACAACAATATAGAAGAAGACACATTGGCCTGTGGTCTCTTCCTAATGCCAGGATGTTGGGCAAGTCACTTAGCCCCTCTCTCTGGGCTTCAGTCTCTTTTCCTCTCTAAAATGTCTAGAACCATGAATGTATAAACCTTGGACATCATCTGGTCTAGTTGTCTTTCTTTTTAGACAGGAAAGGGAGACCTAGGGTAGTTTAGTGATTTGTCCAAGTCACTCGCCTGGGCATAAAATCAGGACTATTACTCAGGTTTTCTGTTTCTTAGTTTAGCATTTTTTATTGAAATAGGTGTTACCTGTGGTCTTTTATCAGTATGAACTTCTGTGAAATTTCCCAACACCTGGTCTAGTATGGGGAGCAAATTTAGCTTGCAGACATTTCTGTTTGGACTGTCCATGGTTTTTTTCTTCATCTCTCTGATCTCTTAACATTAGAATGTTAAACAGTTCAGTCCTTAATCCTCTGCTATATCAACACTCATTCCTTTGGTGATCTGGTCTCATTGCTTTAAGTGTCACATCTATGCCATAAATCTCAGATTTATGCTTCCAGCTCAGACCTGTTTCCTAAATTCCAGACTCAAAAGTCAACTGCCCATTCTGCTATTTTTACCTGGATGTCAAATTTCAGAGTACCCACAAGCGAGCTCCTGATTTTCACCTCAAGTCTTTCTGCTTCTTCGAGGAGTCTTCCCCCAATTTGTTAAAAGCTACTCCATTCTGGGGCGCCTGCGTGACTCAGTTGATTAAGCTTCCGACTTCATCTCAGGTCATGATCTCAGGGCTCATGGGTTTGAGCCCCACATTGGGCTCTGTGCTGACAGCTTGGAGCCTGGAGCCTGCTTCGGATTCTGTCTCCCTCTCTCTCTGCCCCTTCCTCACTCATGCTCTGTTTCTCTCTCTCAAAAATAAACAAATATTAAAAAAAAAAAAAAGCTACTCCATACTCCATTCTTCCAATTGTCCAGGCCGAAAACCTTGCTCCAGATAACAGAGCTAACTAAAGCAGAGAAATTAACACTTCGGTCTCCTATTTTTCCAATGATCTCTCTTCACTACTCTGCCTTAACACGCACTATAGAAATAGGCATGGGGAGGGGTGCCTGGGTGGTTCAGTCGGTATAGCATCCAACTTCAGCTCAGGTCACTATCTTGTGGTTTGTGAGTTCTAGCCCCACATTGGGCTCTGTGCTGACAGCTCAGGGCCTGGAGCCTGCTTCGGATTGTGTCTCCCTCTCTCTCTACCCCTCCCCCACTCATGTTCTGTCTCTCAAAATAAATAAAAATATTTTTAAAATTTTTAAAAAAGAAATAGACATGGGGAATGGATGGCATGTGCTGCCACCAAGGCATCCGCACTTAGCTGCCTAGCATACACCGAGGTCCCTTGAAGAGTTTTCACTAACTCTCCCTTTATGGTCCATTTAATTGTCTTTAAGATTTCTGCAAGAGCCTGCCTGTTTTCTGGGGCTTTGGTAGGTTATGACAATAAGTTAAGGCTGGAAGGTGGGGTATAAAATCAATACTAGTAAAACAAATGAGAAAAAAAAAAAAAAAAAAAAAAAAAAAAAAAAAAAAAAAAAAAAAAAAAAAAAAAAAAAAAAAAAAAAACCCACAGGGCAGCAAGCCCCTGAAAGCAGAGAAAATGCTAGTATTCTGTTTTGAAAGGCACAGAGCCTTCTGGGAAAGAGAGTGCATCTACGTGCAGCCAAAAGCAAAGATTGAAACTATTAAAAATAACACCCTCACCTCTGAGTTGACCCATCTCAAAGGGTTTTGAGCTGGCCAGGCTATATTGCCCTTTGTGTTCTTCGATTGACCCCTGTTAGAGCTGACTGACAGCAACTCTCCAGGATGACTGAAACCTGAAGCCTGTTTTTCAGGAGTCTCTAGCTTCCACCATATCACACACACACACACACACACACACACACGCACCCATGCACGCACGCATGCACGCACGCATGCACACAAATGCATGCCCACACACCCACAGCCAAAAAGTATGGTAGAGGGACCTGAAGCTCAAGGAAAGGGCATAGTTGTAACAGTGGCATTCAGGTGCAAAAGAACTGTGAACACCTGGGTGGCTCAGTGGGTAGAGCGCCCGACTTGATTTTGGCTCAGGTCATGATCTCACAGTTCATGAGATCAAGCCCCAGGTCTGGCTCTGCATTGACAGCATGGAGCCTGCTTGGGATTCCCTCTCTCCCTTTCTCTCTGGCCCTCTCTCACTCTCTTCACCCCTCTCTCCCTGCTCGCATGCTCTCTCTCACTCTCTCTCAAAATAAATAATAAAAACTTTAGGAAAAAAAAAACTGTCACAGTGGCCCACTCTCACTGTGAGGGCTCGGATTTGTGCTCCAGCTGGTTTGTGTTGTTTCACCCACTGTGCCCTTCAGCAGTAGAAATCGCCCCTTCCCATAAGTCAGAGGCACAGTCTATTAGCATTGGTCACGAAAGGTCTCCAGCTTCAGCTGCTGCAAATAATGAGAAAAAGAAGAGGTAGAAGGTGGGACAGGGGAAGAAAAGATACTACCCCCAGCCTCTGTCCTGGCTTCTGACTACAGCTCCCTAAAGAAGTAAGACAGGATTGGCAAGAGCCTCTGTCAGGCACAGGGCCATGTTGGCATTACAGCCCAGAATGGTGAAACAATTCATGACTCAGTCTATTCGTTTTGCCTGTTGTGTAGATCTGAACCTGATCGAATGAATTATGAATAAATGAAAGACAGTAGAAACTTACCCTTGACTGTTATTCAGTAACATTAGCTGGCTCTACCGTAGGCTTTTTGGAGTTTGGTATCACAGAGAACACGGTCTGGGTCAGGAGCAGTGATTTTCGAATTTGTTCAATTTAATGGCTCATGCCGTTGTTAAGCTGACTATCATCAGTTCAGATTTACTGTGCCTTGAAAGACACAAAACTGGTTTCCAAGGCATTTTGTCTTTAGAAGCATACATTGAAACATACATGGGTTGGAAAATAGCATTTGAAGGACAAAATGGCAACGTCACTTTTTTTTACATCACTTTTGAACAAAAAGCAAGGCACATGCAGAAAACAAGAAACCAAATGGTAATTGAGTTCCTGTTATTAAAGGTAGTACCTCCAACAATGAATGATTTCAACCCTTGGATTTTGCCAAGAAATGGCTAATAACCCAATCTGTTCAATATGATACTCATGAACACATTACCTTTATTTTTTATTGAATGATGCACAAAGACAATTGTAGCCACTACAAGCTGCAGGCAACATTTTCTGATAGCTGTCTCATGGGCCCTATCCTGGAATGCTTCATTCAGTGCTAACCACATCCCCTTCAGCCTACCATCCCCCTTCCAGTCACCTTTATTTAAGATAATAGAAAACAATAGTTGCAGGAGCCTAAGGTCCCCCCAGAGCTTGCTGAAAAATCCAGAGGATTTCCTTTGTTTAGTCGAATAAGGCCACATTTGAAAAAATTATCCAAAACGTGTGTTCCAGCAATATGTATTTGTAGCCAATAGAATTTTACTGAACACCAGCATACAGCAAAAGTAAAGGATGCAGGCACTAAGACTTTATTTCAGAAGTCTATTTTGTGCCAAAACTTTAAGGCACAAAGAGATAATCCTTGCCCTATCATCCTGAGACTAATTTAGGAAGTTTGTCACTGGCTTCTCCCCCCACCTAATCTCTCCATTCCGATTTGTTGTTCTCTTTCCATGAGTCCTCATAGGACTCGTTACTCTAATGAGTAAATCATCAGATATGGGACACCGTGTGATTTTTTGAAAGGCTAATGTGTGGTTAAATGGTCAGGTTCCGGTAGCAGATTAGTGTTGAAATCCCAGCTCTGCCACTTGCCAGTTGTATGACCTTGGACAGGTTACCCTGAGACTCAGTTTCATCATCCATAAAATAGAGATAATAATACCTAATTTGTAGGCTTGATCTGAGGATTTGATGAGCCCATTTATGTTAACTAGCTGGTACAGAGTAGGCACAAAATACATGATAGCTGCTATTGTTTGCATTTCAGAAGAGGAGCACATAACTCTGGTAATATCATCCTGGAAATGTAATGTTCAAGTACCTCATTTCAGTCTTGAATTGTGACCAATAAGTAAATGTCCCAATTTTATTTAATTTTTAAAGATTTTTTTTATTTGTAAAGAAATCTCAACACCCATTGTGGGGCTCAAACAACCCCAAGATCAAGAGTCACATGCTCCACTGACAGAGCCAGTCAGGTGCACCTAAAAGTCCCAACTTTATTTTATTTTTTTAATTTATTTATTTTGAGAGAGTGTGTGCTTAAGCAGAAGAGCAGAGAGAGAGGGACAGAGAGAGAGGATCCCAAGCAGCCTCCACACTGTCAGCGGGGAACCCAAAGTGGCCTTGAACTCATGAATGATGAGATCATGATGTGAGCTGAAATCAAGAGTCTGATGCTTAACAAACGGAGCCACCCGGGCACCCCAAAAAGTCCTATTTTAGACCCAGTGTTCTTAGCACCCTGAAATGATGAAACTGTTCCCCTTTATGAGGGTAGACTTCATTTCTATTTTGTTCTCTGTGATATCACCTGCAGCGTGCCTAGTAATAATAAAAAGAACAACGCTAATACCACTAAGAATAAACATATTTATTGAGGGATTACTAGGTGCCAGGCAGGCTCTTTATGTGTATTAACTCATTTAATCCTCACAACAACTCTATGAGGTAAGTATGTTATTATTCCTAATTTGAAATAATGAAACGGTGGGGCACCTGGGTGGCTCATTCGGTTGGGTGTCCGATTTCAGCTCAGGTCATGATGTCACAGTCCATGGGTTTGAGCTTCACATTGGGCTCATAATAGCTTTCACATAATAGCTCGGAGCCTTAAGCCTGCTATGAATTCTGTGTTTCCCTCTCTCTCTTCCCTTCCTCTGCTCGCACTCTGTCTCTCAAAAATAAGTAAATATTTTTAAGTAAACATTTAAAAATGAAATAAAATAAAATAATCTGAAAAGATACAGAGAACTTACATAAATATACAGCACTCTGCCTTCAAAGCCCATGCTCCTAACTACCATGTCATTATCTGAGCTTAATAAATACTTGCTAAATTAATTGGTTGACTATGGTAGATCCACCAGTAACTTTTTTTGTGACTTCTTTTATCCTTCATAACTTCCTGATTACAGATAGTGAAATCAAGATTTTTTTTCTTCACTCTTCCTCCTCCCAAATATCACTCCCAAACAAGGAGAACAAGGAACAGAAACAGTAACTCTCCATATGTGTTAGTAATAGGAGACGTCTGTAACTCAGAACCACAGGATATGAAGATTGAAAGTGGTAACTGATTTAACAGAGTGGAGGGTGATTAAACCTAAGTACCTGAAGAGGGGAATATAGGTAAGCAACAAGCAGATTTTCCCCCTGAGAGTCCCAGAAAGGCTTAGGAATTAGAGGCATCAAGTACTATAGAAGTGGGAGTGAGGCACAGCTCTAAAGGAGGGACAGCTGTATGAATGGCTATATAAGGAGTAGTTCGACATCCATCATCCCCACCTCTATTGAGGAAAGCCAGATTCCTGCAGGAAACAGCTTAAATTGATTCAGAACAGTTCCAGAGCTAGGACATGTACTCCAAAGGAAGGTAGACGTTAGGTGGGCCACCAAAAACAATGATGAAGTTAATGTCTTTATACTTAATAATGAGAGTCACAGTCTCCTTCCCCTAACATGACTCCTAGAGACAGCCAAGATTATGACTCCCAAGGAGATTGGCATATTCTTCTCTGAAGAAAGTGTAGCCCAAGAGGCAAGATCTGCATATATTGACAAACAATCCCAGCTGGGTAGCCACTTTCTCTATATTGAAGACCACTGGCCAACAAACATGTGATGTCCATACAACTTCAACTCTTCAGCTCTGTTTAGAGCTTCATTATTTTTAAAATCTTTTTAAATATTTATTTATTTTTGAGAGAGAGACAGAGACTGAGCTTGAGCAGGGGAAGGGTAGAGAGAGAGACACACACACAGAATCTGAAGCAGGGTCGAGGCTCTGAGCTGTTAGCACAGAGCCTGATGCAGGGCTTGAACTCACAAACTGTGAGATCATGACTTGAGCTGAAGCTGGATGTTCAACCGACTGAGCCACCCAGGCGCCCCTAGAGCTTCATTCTTAGATATGGACAGCCAAGATCACCAGAGAATTAAGGAAAGCTTCCAGCATGAAATAGAAAGACCAAAACAAAGAAGCATGAAAAATTAGAAATGAAGAAAAACACAGAGAGCAGGAAAAAAAAAAAAAACTTCAAAGAAAGCACAATGAATATCTGCCAGGAAGTAAGATAAAATACTATATTTACAAAATAAAAGCAGGTTGCCATGAAAATAGAATAATCAAACAACAAAGATCAACACTTGGAAATTAACAGTTTGATAGCAAAAAGGTTTTTTTTAATCAGCAAAAGAGAATGCAAAGTTGAGGCACTATTTTAGGAAGAATAACTAATAAGGAAACAATGGATGATACAAGAGAAATAATTAGACAATTAAAAAATCAACCCAGACAATCCTATAAACAACTAATAGTATTTCCAGAGAGAACAAAGACAATGTTGTTAAGGAAATTATCAAATAATTAATATACAAAAATTTTCCATGTGGAATAGATTTAAAGGCCCAACAATAGATACTGCATAATATATGTCAAAGATCCAAACATCATCATGACATTTCATAACATCAAAAATAAAGTGATAATCTTAAAGCTTCTGGGAGAGATGGGAAGTAGTGAAAACAGGTTGCATCAAAGAATCAGTAATAACAATGGCATTAGAGTTGTCAATGCCAACAATGGAAATTAGAAGACAAAATGCCATGTCTTTAAAGTGCTAAGGGATAATGATTTTTTTAAATTTTATTTATTTATTTTAAGTAATCTCTACACCCAATGTGAGGCTCAAACTCACAACCCCAAGATCAAGAGTCATATGCTCCTCCAACTGAGCCAACTAGGCACCCCAGGGAAAATGATTTTTTAACCTAGATTTATATACTCAAACTATCAATCAATAGTGAGATTGGAATAATGACTTTCAGACATGCAAAATTAAAAAAAAATTACCTTCTGTGTACCTTTCTCACTAGAGAATGTGCTCCACCAGAACAAGACAGTAAACTAAAAAAAAGGTGGAGGGGGGAGTCACGAGATTAATGAAATAGTGGTTTCAGCACAGAAAAAAGAGAAAGGGACCTTCCAGGGTGATGAAAAGGGAGATCTTAGCATAATAGTTGTGCATAAGCTTTAGAGAGCAGTAAGTTTAGATTGGAACAGGAAGACAGAGAGCCTCAGGAAAAACAAATGAAATTGAGAAAGGGTTTTAACCATGTATAAAATTTGTTCTGCAGGAATTCTACAGCTTTATCAAACAGTGTGGAAAGACTTTGAAAGTCAAATTCAGGTAAACAAATTTAAAAACAAAGCAATTATTTAAAACTTTGTTAATGTTTATTAATGTTTGAGAGATGGAGAGAAACAGAGCATGAGTGAGGGAGGAGCAGAGAGAGAGGGAGACACAGAATCTGAAGCAGGCTCCAGGCTCTGAACTGTCAGCACAGTGCCTGACACAGGGCTCAAACCCACAAACTGTGAGAGCATGACCTGAGCTGAAGTCGGATGCCTAACTGACTGATCCACCCAGGTGCCCCCAAAATAAAGTAATTATTAACCCCAGTAAAAATCAAAAGTTACATGGGAAATGAATGAATGAATGAATGAATGAACCTAGTATACCACACGGATCAGCAACGATTGATATTTAGATAGGTATAATATTAGAAACACCAAATATGAATTTAACTAAAAATTTTGGCAGAATTATATTGAAGGTTTGAAGGAGGGAAAGGAAGTATATAAGAGCTAAAAATCCTCAACTATAACAGAAAGTCAACAACCCAGAGGTAAATACCGGAATAAAGAGCTAAAAGACAAGAAAATGGTTGTTCCTGATGAAAGGTGGGAGGGAGCCCTAGGGACTGCTTTGTTGTTGACACAAACTTTTTAGGATTTCTTGACCTTTAAAAGTATGCGCACATATCACTTTGACAGTCTTTGTTTTTACTTTTTAAAGAAGTAAAGTCATAAATTAAAAAGATTACAAACCACTGCTATAGACAATATAGCCCATCTAGAGACATTTCAATTCCACTGGAAGTTATTGGGCAAGAGAGACATACAGCCATGTTTTTTATATATTTGTTTATTCATTTGCTAACTGTCTCTCTCACTAGAATTTAAGCCCCATAAGATCAGGAACAAGTGATGGACTAGTAAATGTTTAACTCTACGAGAAGAAAAAAAGAACCTCTTGTATTATTTACCAGTTTCTGTGGTGTAAATATTCCCAATGCCTAATTTCTAGCTACCAACATGATGTCACTAAATAGAAAATTGGGAAAAGATGCACACAGTCAGCTTTTGTAAACTGGCTCCAACATACCACTGACAAAAATCTTGCTTACTGTTCTATCTGGAGTTCAACATAGTGCATGGCACATGGAAGGTGCTCAGTAAATAATTGTTGATCTTTTGAATGAACACAGGAAAAATAACAGGAACCCAGGGACAAGCAAACAATGAATTACATAATTTGATCTAAGAAAATGCCATTTGGAATTCTGAAAGCAAAATAATCTAAAAGCTGAGACTATTGAGAGATTCTCTGCCAGTAATCAGAAAACAGCAAGAGTAGGGAGCTCATGATGACTTGGATGATAAGGTCATTCTGGCCCCACGGAATAAAAAGTGGAAGGGAAGGTAGCTGTGAGCCACACATTCTGCTAGTTACTTTACACGTGTGACTTTGTTTAGTCTTTGCAATCATCCTAGAAGATGTAGATCACTAACCCATTTTATAGACTGGAAAACTGAGACTCAAAAAAGTATAATTATTTGCTCAAGAACACACAGCTAGCAAGAGTGAGAGCTGGGATTCAAACTCATGTTTGTCTAAAACCTTATCATATACTCTTTCTGTTATACCTGCAGCTTTCAAAAATTTAGCAAAATAATTTAAAGAAAATGAGGTTTTGTTTATCATAAATGTGAAGATAACGTCTCATCCTTCTATCAGTCTTTGGTTATGAAGGTATAGCCTAAGCACCTGCAAAGTGGGGGTGGAAATGCATCCAAACAAGCTATTTTATAAGATCTAGATTCTTAGTTTTAGCTCTATTTTCTTGTCTAAAGCAGAGTAGAGGCTGCCTAGCAACCAAGATAATGGCGTCTTTTTTTTCTTTTTGCCTTAATTACCTTATGCTTTCCACAAGCTCAAAGAGATTAGATCAAATATTAAGAGAAGAAGATCTGAGTTTCTGTATCAAAATATCTGTTCATATATATGTACAATGTGTGCACGCACGCGCACACACACACACAAACACACACACACACACACTTTTCTCCTTCCCTCAATTTTGTGATTAAATTAAAAAGACAGTCTGTATCGACATGGTGCCATATCATTGGCTAAAAAGTACAAAAATTCACCATCTCGGGGTGCCTGGGTGGCTCAGTCGGTTAGGCATCTGACTTCAGCTCAAGTTCATGAGTTCAAGCCCTGCGTCGGGCTCTGTGTTGACATCTTGGAGCCTGGAACCTGCTTTGGGTTCTATGTCTTCCTCTTTCTGCCCCCCTGTTTTCTCTCTCTCTCTCTCTTCCAAAAATAAATAAAACATTTTTAAAAATTAAGAAAAAATTCACCATCTTTTTGCTTGCCGATAAATATATCAAACAAATGGTTTGAGCAACCATTCTTGCACAATTTGTGGGATTCTTGCAATTCTTGACTAAAGTGACCATTTGTTTTTAAATATGTGTGTCTCCTAAAAGAAGATTTATTTTAAAGATATCAGTGGCAATAACGTTCAAAATCAGTACTGTTAATATCTCTGCTACTTTTTTTTTTATTAGAACAAGAATCAGCAACATCTTTTTTATCAATACTTAAAGTAAACCTAAGTTTTATCTGAATCATTTGTTCAGAGAGACAAGCAGTCCACAGGATAAAAAAAATAAAGGGTGGATAAAAAGGAGAATATCATGGAGAATGTGAGTGTCAGACACAATCAGATGCCTTCTTCCCTGCTAACAGAATCTCAATTCTGTTCACATTTTTCCAGCAGCCATAGGGTCAATCATGATGGTCTTGTTCCTCTTTCTAAACTATTGATTTAGGTATGCATATGAAACACGAATGTGATCAGGAAAGTGTGGAGAGAAGTCTGCTTGAGGAGATTCTGGGAAAGATTTCCTCACTCTTAAAAAGGGGCACAAAAAAGGAACATTCCCCATTTTTATCTGTAGATAGTTCGGCCTATAATATGTGATGTATGGAACTGTGGCAGCCATTATGGGACCATGAGACCAACCAAATCATGATGGCAAGATAGTACATTATGGTTCATAAAGTGGAAAGCTGAGTAGAGCCTGGTTCAATGATACCATCATTGAGCTGATGAATTAACAGACTCTTGAGCTTCCATACCTTCAGATTTTGAAAAAAAAATTTTACTTAGGCCATTTTGTTTTGAACAGTCTATTACTTGCAGCCAGAGGCTTTGTAACTGATACAGTATGCTAGCAGATGCTAGAACTTTTCATCCTGCTTATGTGTTCTTCTAAATAGTTCTGAAAATGACTACTTTCTCCTACATCTGGCCTCCAACCTATAACAACCCCCTCTGTATTTTTTCAAATCTAAGTGATATCTTTGGCCTCTCCATCTTCTCGTATTCCTTATCTTCTTTGTATGTTTCTTCTTTGTTTTTGTTTTTGCTGTCCATTCCTTTCTCTGCTTTCTTCCCCTGTCGATTTCCTTTTTTTTTTTTTTTTTGAGATTTTAAGTTTATTTATTTTGAGAGAGAGAGAGACCATGCATGAGCAGCGGAGGGGCCAAAAGAGAGGGAGAGAAAGAGGATGTCAAGGAGTCTCTGCGCTGTCAGAGCCCAATGAGGGTCTTGAATTCACAAACCATGAGATCATGATGTGAGCCAAAACCAAGAGTTGGATGCTTAACCGACTGAGCCACCCAGGCACCCTGGTCCCCTGTCCACTTCTTTAGCTTCCTCTAGCCCTTAAGTGTCTGTGATTTGAATATGAAATATGTTTATACATATATTCATTTATACACGTGTAAATGTTACATCTTGCATATTAGAAAGGAGGAATTCTTCCCCACTCCAAATGATTCCTTTCATGCCAAGATAGCTCTCCTAGCAAAAACAACAACAACAACAACAAAACAATAATAACAAAACCCCACCTGAACTCTTTTTAACCCCTTACTCATTCCTTCTCACAAAGAAGGAGTGACTTAATCTGACTGGTTAATTTGGAAGGAGAACTAAGCATGTGTAGCCCAGTTTGTCCTAATATCTTTCTCTTGGGACCCAGCTACCTATAGGAAACACTGCACTATGCTACTCCAGGCTGTACATTTTACAGAAGGCATGCCACATGATGCAGGAATATGTGGTGGTCCTGCCATGCTGGGGGACCAGATGGAAAAGTCTGGGTAATCCTCCGATTCAGTATTGGGAAGCTTGAATGCCTCCAAACAGAATACCACTTCTCTCAATAATAAAGTTAATATAATCTCATTATACCAGCTCTCTTGTCTTTGAATAGACTTAAAACTATTCAAGATAGTTGAACTTGTGTCAGAAGTATGACTTCTTCTCTCTAGCCTCCTTGAACAGCACTAGTATATATGAAAGCTTTGTTTCCCTGTTCTTAAGTATATTTTATTTATTCTTCATAGCTGCATGCTGTCATTGTGGGCGGCTTGACAATAAAAAAAATTCTCTTGCATTGTGTCTTTGTTTTATAAATGATTTCTGCAAACAAAAGGTGTTTTTAATTTGTGTGTGGCTGCCTGCTCTTGATTGGGCTTCATATGGAATAGAGGCTCTTGGTAGAAATGTTATTTAGCTTCCTGATTTTTGAGGGCCTTTGCTTATGATAACTTGTGAATCTGCACTTACTTGATCTGAGTCCAGTTTCTCAGGAACTTCACGTCTAGCTGCTGCCTCAGTATAGGCTTGGAAGAAGGTCTTTTCTTGGGACTCCACTGTAATGGTCAACACGGCATCATAAGCTTCCCGGAATTTTGGATTGTTCCTCAGGACCTGGTAGGGGGTATGCTTATAAGGTAAACTGTAGAGCAGGGCATCATAAGGAACAAAGACATAGGTTCCATCAGTCATTTTCAGATCATGAGCCCATTCCAAGAGATGCGTCTGAGTGTCTCCCCCAATCAAAGCCGAATGCATACACATGATGATCACTGAAACCAACAAAGCAGGGAGGTTATGGCAGTAATAGATTAGTAAAATATACTTCCAAAAACCACATACCAGGGGACATAACTAAATATGTTATAACCAATTGCTAAATTATTTTTATCTTATGCTGCTAAGATGATCAAGATGTTGAAGCCCTGAGCTAAGGCTTTGCTCAGGGTCTCTGGATTAGGGATAGAGACAATACAGATAGATCTGTAGCCTGCAGAGCCTAATACTAGACAGGAATAAAAACAACTATAGCAAATTAAAGGTAGCATAATGAACATAATGAAGAGACTATGGAATCAGAAGACTCAGGCTTATACCTTAACATCACTAGTTATTGTTAGCTATATACCCTTAGGTAAATCGCTTTATCTCTTCCTTGCCTCATTTATAAAATGGAGATCATATATATGTACTTCATGAGGTGGTAGTGATGATTGAAGGAGCAATTCGTATAATGGGCTTAGCACATGGCACTAAAAAAAATTGTAGCTATTATTATACCTAAGAATAAGAAGCCTAGAGGGAGAGGATAGGAGAGACTCTCATAGTTACTGTTGCTGTTTATTGCCCAGCTCCAGCAAACATACATTCCGATAGATTTTGCACAACTGTTCCCACCTTTACCATGGCCATTAGAGGCAGTGAATGGCACTAACTCACACTCTCCTGTAAATGCCAATAATATTGTGGGTGATATGCTCAACTTTTAAAAACCTAACTATCCTATAATTGGAATTACTTTGCACTCTTCTTTAATTCTTCCCTGACTTATGAAAGTATGTTGTTTGGCAAAGCTATGCTAGAACAGAGTGGATTAGAGGAGGCCACGGTTGAAGAATGGCAGCAAGATCATGAGACTGAAAGTCGTCTATCCAATTTCGCCCTTGGCATGCTAAATGAGTTTAGTTTAAGCCCACTTGTGCTTCAATGCCCACATCTTTAAAATGTAGATTCCAAAGCATTTCACAGGTACGTTGAGTAGTTTAATTAGATAATGCCTGGCAAGTATTCTGAGCTCCTTGCAGAAAGGCAAAGGTCCTATTACTATTGGTAAATATTAATTATACGTGCTTGCACAGAATCTTTAATCTCAGGAACCGAGCATGCTTAACTACGTTCAATGACTGGTCTTTGGCATTTACATATTTCATCATCTGTTTTCAGAAACCTTTTTTACACTGGTTAAATACCCCCAGAAGTTTTCCTGTTTGACCTACAGATGATAACTTTCAGTTTTCTAAAGTGTAACTAGCAAGTTATGAAGATGATTTAAATCACACACACACACACACACACACACACACACACACATACACACACACACACACACACCATAACCTGAGTTTTCAAATGACCATTAGTTTTTTTCAATATAATTGCCCTAATTGCCCTAAGAGGTTTTACATGTATTCTGATGCTCAAATCTTTCTTCAAATATTCTGGGATATCTTTGGAGATAGTTCATGAGCCACACTAGGAATTCAGCCTCCTTTGTTCATAAGCACACATTGCATAATGGGGAAATGGAGTGCCAGAGAGGTTTGACAAGGTGAGCACTGGATTTAAAAGGACAAACTAGGGGTGCTTGGGTGGCTCAGTCGGGTTAGCGTCTGACTTCAGCTCAGGTTATGATCTCACAATGCGTGGGTTTGAGCCCCGCGTCGGGCTCTGTGCTGACAGCTAGCTCAGAGCCTGGAGCCTGTTTCAGATTCTGTGTCTCCCTCTGTCTCTGAGCCTCCCCTGCTCACGCTCGCTCTCTCTCTCTCTCTCTCTCTCTCTTTCAGAAATAAATAAAACATTAAAAAAATTAAATTAAAAAAGGACAAACTAGAACCAAAGACATCTAACTCCCTAAATTTGTTTTCACCATTAAACATGAATCTGTTTGGTCAGATTAGTCCAGTAACAGGTCCATTGAGGGGGAAAAATGAGTTAAGTGAGGGCTTTTAGGTAGTTGGCCAGTCTACCAGCAAGTTACTCACTATTGGCATCTTCCCTCTACAAAAACAGAGATTAGGTGACTTGACCAAGATTACCCAAAAGAGATAAAATTTCATTTACTGTATTTCAAGGAATATTAATATTACTTCACTAGATGGAATATGTTACATGGAATTAAGTGATTTGTTTTGGTTGAAATACAGCGGATACTATAACATACACTGTGTGTATTGGGTGCTGTGATGTACCACCCAGATGCACCCCCTTTGTGACTGAAGCACTTGTTCTCCCAGCTCCTGGGGCTGGGGCTTAGGAGATTATATCTAACACCTCTCTAAGAATTGCCCTCAGCTGAGAAGAGCCACACAAGGTCACAGCCACTCAGAAGTGCACTAGGGCTGGCTTGCGCTAGTTCCCAAGAGCTTGTGGTTAAATTTTCCGGGATTTTGTGCCCTTGTTAGTGTCAGACTGGTAACTTGAAATTGGGCATGGTGGGAGTGATTATGGAAATCACTCCATGGAAATCAGCAAACGTTACCAATCAAGGCTATTTTCCCCTGACAAGCTGGCTGTCAAGCAATTATTATCACATTGTACCCCTCTCTGTGCCTCAGCCTGTATCCAATGACTGGTCGACATGGGGGCATAGAGGCTGATTCCTTCCTCACCTCAATTCTGGACAACTCTGAAGAGCCATCCCAGCCCAGAGTTCCCACTGGGTACTGGCTGAGGCCTTTGATGTGATGATATGACTGTTCAGTTCTTCTCTCTGCCTCATTCTACTGCTTTCTTTCCCTCACAAGTGTTGTTCTTGAAAGCATTCCCACAATAAGCTTCCTACAGACAAATCTCCATCTGACAAGACTTTTTTCCAGGGCACTCTCACTGGCAGGGAGCCCCATCCTACTCTGAACTGACTTCAATCATGGCACTTACAAGATTTATTGCCCTTATTTATTTATGTCAACTTCTACTATGAAACTGTGAGCTCCTTGAGGTCAAGGACTGTGCCTTATTTATCTCTGTATCCCGGTGCATATGAGGAACCCAATGGACATTGTTAAAGCCAACGGCTGAAAATTTCAGAGAATTTTTGGGTTCCTTGAGGTGTGAGGCATGGACATATTCAGATTGTTCCTATGGAGGAATGATTTGAAGTGATATTTGGTGGGCGGGTAAATTCTACCATTCTTGTCCTTAATGCTTAGAGTCATTAACCATACTCAAGACCTTACCCTCTACCTTAATCTCTTGTTGTGGTATTTCTTTCATTGGCATACTAAGGACACTTCAGACAAAGAGTCAGAATTTTTATAACTGGAAAGACTCTTTGAGACCTACTAGTTCCTCTCATTCCCCCATTATTTTTCAGATGAGAAAATGGAAGCATTGAGAGGGTATGATCACAGGCTCCTCCATTTCTTGCATGGTAAGACCTTGTCACTGAACATGACTAAAGTAGAAAGCATCAATACTGAATTCAAACAACAGCATCTTAATTTACTAGATTGAGTGCTTTGTGAACAGGGATTTGTGGATGCATCTGTTCTACATGATGGTTTTACTAAATAGCTTTATTATCTGAAAATTACATTCATTAAAATGGGATTTTACCTGTAAGTTGTTGTCAGGAAAGGATTAGTAGACAGAAACCTTAAAGTAGACAGAAACCTTAAATCCTAGACAAGGCCTGGCTCAATGAGTGATCACTGAATAATACTAATTTTTAAGTTTCCTTCCTGATTGTTAACAGTCAGACACTCTATAGCCAACACAAGGACCAGTAGATACATCCACCTGAGATACCATCTCACTAGGATATGATCTTAGCACTTTCTCTGAGCTTTCTGAGCCCCACTCAAGACATCTAGCATGTATGGGGCACCTGGATGGCTCAATTGGTTAAGCATCTGACTCTTGATTTTGGCTCAGGCCCTGATCTCACGATTTGTGAGATCAAACCCTGCATCAGGCTCTGTGCTGACAGTGTGGAACCTGCTTAGGATTCTCTCTCTCTCCCTCTCTCTCTGCTCCTTACCTCCTCCCCGTGCACTTGTGCCGTCTCTCTTTCTCTCTCTCTCTGTCTCTCTCAAAATAAATAAACATTTTTTTAAAAGACATCCAGCAGCTATGTCTTCATGTGGTACCTATTATGGCAGGCCATCCAGGACCATCTCTTTCATCCTCAACACTAGAAGCAAGACATGTTATGCAACTCCAGGAGAAGCCAAATACAAAGTTGCTCAACTTCTCCTTTTCTTCCCATATGGACATACTCTGTCTGATACTTCCTTGAGTGTTTCTCAAAAGGCAAAATTCACTTTTTTATTTCTCACAGATTACTGGCTATAGAGTCCTTAGTGGAGGAAACTGGGCCCACTCTCATACCTTGTGAAATGGAAATGGTTCTACTAGCTAGTGCTGAAGAAGTCCTTAGGAGTCATATTCCCATTGTGAGCCTGCAGTATTGCTCCTAATCCACAGAACCCCCCACCCCAGTTCAATGGTTCTTTATCTTCATTTTAGCCCTTTTGTGACATTTCCCATCACTGACATTGATTTTAACCTATTTCATTTTAATTAGTGTTGAGAGAGGGGGAAGCATGCTCTGTGATTTATCCCAAGTCTCACATTCCCCCAGGAGTCAACCATCTGGCCATACAGTGAAAGAAGTACATTCAGACCCTCTTCCTCTCCACTTTCTTCCAAGGCAGTCTATAAAATGGATGCATAAGAAGAGAGTGGGAGGCTCTGGAATCTGCAGCTTTCCCAGCTCTGTCCTCCAGTGTGATTAGGTGCAGGAGGCCTTGAAAGCACAACTTAAGAACACTGCACTAGGCGATGTGTGACCATTTGTATCAACTAGGCGATGTGTGACCATTTGTATCAGCTGAGGATATCCACCCACATGCATTTTTGTCTCTCCAGAGACCACCACTTAGGTACCTGCCACCAGTGTTGAACCGGTGCAAGAAGCTCAGCATGATGGAAGACACACATTACCTTTAATGGCCATTTTGCCCACATCAGATCGTGTTTTCTCATACTTAATAAAACTGGCACTGCAAGTGCATTTATTGCCACCCAGGTTGAGATAAGTTTTTAATATTTCTCCACACCTTGCAACATACATTTGCCTCAATGCTTTTAAATTGCTGTCCAGATAAGGCCTCTTAAATGCTGGAAGCCTCTTTAGAGATTTCCTCTTGTTCTGGGTCTTCAATCATTTTATCTGATATTGAGCCAATTGATGAAAGCAAGTTGTCCTGTTACCATTTACATTACTTACATTTATCTAAACCAAATCCTATACAAAAATTCCCTAACAACACTAAGGTTCTTGGCCATAATATTATCAGCATCACTGTTGTTATTGCTGTAGGAAAATAAGGCCAACACCTGCTACCTTGAGGCACTTAAGGGAATTCCATCAGTGAGCCCAAAAATTAAGAAAGAAAAATGGAAAAGTTGAATTATACCCCCTCCATGGCACCCAGGATCTCAAGTGACTATGCTCTAGGGACGTACCTCAAGGAGACAGGAGGCGATAGAGTTTAAGTCTTTCACGAGACCAGTGTTTCTCAAAGAGTGATCCCTGGACCAGCAGAATCAGCACCACTGTGAATTGGTTAAAAATGCAAATTCTGGGGCCCTTCTTGAGCCCCTCCTTCCTGAATCAGCAACTCTGTTGAAGGAATCATGCAATCTGTGTTTTAACAAGCCCTCCAGGGGATTCTGGTAAGCACCAAGGTTTGAGAGGCACTGCTTCAGACCAACCTGCGTGCAGGCTTTCCCATTCACTAGTTGTGTGACATTAGGCAAGTTATTTAACCTCCTTCGGCCTCCAAAGTCTCATCCATAAAGTGTGTTAAATAATAGTTAGCCTTACTATATAGGGCTATTGCAAGAATTGAATGAGATGGTCTACACAAAGCTTGCAAAATGACTAGCACACAAGAAACTCTCAGTAAAGATTAGCTATTACCAACGTTACTATTCTTTTTTTGTCTTTTTTATGTACAATAATCTTCAATAGATGGGAAGAGGCTAGCCAGGTCCCTGGCAATAACATAGTAACAAGGTATTTATTTTGGACAAAAAAGAGAAGACCACTCGGTGCCCTATTTACTAAATATCGTATTGTAATGAAGCATTCCCAATTTGAAAGGATTTAAAGGAATCCCCAAAGGTTCAACAACCTGGTAAGCCCAAATTGAAAGGATTTCACAATCAGCCAAGCATTGATAGGCAAAAGGTGAGGAAAAGAGAGGAGGGCTGGAAATAGCCATTTGAAAAGTTCTCTAAAGAGCTTTTTAGCTGGGCCTCCCGCTAGCCTTTGTGAGAATTAGCAAAAGCACCTCTTCTGGGAAATTGCCATCCAACAGGTGCTCTGCCTGGTGAGTGGATGCTCTTTTATGCCGTTGGATCAAAACTTCCACTGGGGCTCGTGGTTTAAGTGGAGAATGAACTGGATTTGGGCCCTCATGCCCACTCAGCTAGATCCTCTTGTGCAGGGCACAGCCTACCTAATTACGTAGACAAACCCTGACTGCACTGACTGTAAATTGAGGCCTTTGTCTTTGATTATGATCTCTCCTATTTGATTTCGCCAGAAACAGAGGTTATTGGTAATTGCTTTGCAAGCTTAACGGAAATGAGCTGAGAATCTGGGAGAGGCCGAATCCCCCCTTCTCTGGGTCTTCATTTACCCCATTCTTTGCTGTTAATAATGCCTACACCTACCTACTTGTTATGTGAGATCCACAGGTGTTGTAAAACTTGAAAGGAAATACCTATCTTCTGGGTAATCCTGAGGATGGAATGAGATTATCTATATGCAAATACCTTGTAAACTGTAGAGAGCTGTTCACATGTAAAGTGGCATTATGGTTGCTTTCATTGTCTCTATGGCCTCGTCTAATAACATCCTTGCTGTTTCCCCTCCAAAGGGCCCACAACTTTTATTATTGTTATTATCATCTTTACTAGTAAATTTTATCATTGTCCCGGTATTGTGTAAGCACAACTTAGACCTGTTGCTGAGAAAGACATTTCTTCTGACTCCAGTAAGGTGCCAGTGATACATCTTAATTGGAAACATAAATTTACAAAAACGAGAAGTGACACACCAGACAGTAGTAGACGAGCTTTCTCTCCCCATTCACATCCCCCCCGCCCCCGCACTATTCCTCACTACCACCCCCACATGGGGCTGTGGTCACTGTTACTGTGAGCAGATTGGACAAAACCCATCTTTCAACTACTTTTTTTTTTTTTTTAATCCCTGCCAACTATTGCTGGGCCTCTCCAAAGGAAAGGATCCATCTCCACCGTATTTTGAATATCACAAAAGGTCCTGTTCTGAAGGTTCGCTTAGGGGCCCACAGTGTAAGAAGTAGCCTCATGTCCAGCTGAGGTCACACGAAAAGCTCAGTGCCTTTTCAATCAAGACGGATCACAGCTATGGAATACTTTAACACTCTCAGTCCTACCTGATGAGAGGGGCTAGAGAATGAGCCAGAGATTTGATCTGATATATTCTGTGCTTGATGTGTTGTAAACTTTCTCACCTCCCTGCTGTCCCAGTCTATACTCACTGGCCTCTGGCTTGGTTTCTCAGCAGATCTCCCACTTTTTTTTTCCGTTGTTTTTTTTTTTTTTATCTTTTTGAGAGAGAGAAGGCACAAGTGAGCGAAGGCAGAGAGAGAGAGAGAGAGAGAGAGAGAGAAGTGGGGCTCACCTGGGGCTCGTGCTTACCGGATGTGGGACTCGAACTCATGAACTGTAAGATCACAACCTGAGCCAAGGTCAGATGCTTAACGACTGAGCCACCCAGGCGCCTTCACTCTCCCACTTTCTGATGGGACGGAAGAGGTGCCCTGTACCCCCGGTAGCTTGGTTCGAGTCCTGATACTCAGTCTATTTACCCTGGATCCTGCTTCTCATGCTTCTGCTGGCTGAGACACTTCTCTCACCAGGCAACAAACCTATCTTACTTGGACTCAACTGCCCTTCTGCAACTCCTGCTGTCACACCCCACTCGCCGCTGTGGTGGGCCTCAGATGCCAACAGCTGGCTCTACCAAATGTGAGTGCCACACACAGCTTTTTTTTTTTAATATTTTTATTTATTTCTAGGAGAGAGAGAGGGAGAGAGACAGCGTGAGCAGGGGAGGGTCAGAGAGAGAGGGAGACACAGACTCTGAAATAGGCTCCAGGCTCTGAGCTGGCAGTCAGCACAGAGCCCAACACGGGGCTCGAACCCACGAACCGTGAGATCATGACCTAAGCGAAAGTTGGACGTTTAACCGACTAAGCCACCCAGGTGCCCCCACACACAGCTTTGAATAGTCCACACTGCCAGAGGTCATACGCAGGCCACAGCCCAACTGATGGCTCAATTGCCATGCCCTCTCCCCCTACCCACATGCGGACTCCTGTCACGAGGTCCC
Organism: Hyaena hyaena; assembly: GCF_003009895.1. NCBI lineage: Eukaryota > Metazoa > Chordata > Mammalia > Carnivora > Hyaenidae > Hyaena > Hyaena hyaena. The sequence continues at coordinate 1,320,367 of NW_024080708.1, read as the reverse complement.
AGTATGGCCCTTCTGAGTCTGCCCTGCTTTGTCAGAAACCAGAGGCAACATCCTGCAGTGCACAGCTTTGTCTTTGCTCCCTTTTATCTCCCTTTCTGGGTCCCTCCTTCACTTCCTGTTGCTGTCCTGTCTGCCCAGGGTCAGCCTCTGCTCCACAAGTACAGACCTTCCTCTCTAGGCTCCCCCATGCCACACACCCCCGCAATTTTAAAATTTCCATTTTGTCACTGGGCTGATCCATACTGTTACAAAGAAAACAATCTGATTAAACAAAGTTATATTAGGACAAAAATGACTGGCAGCCTAAAGGAACATTTGCATTTTCATTAACTTAAAGCAGGTACTTCTTAACCCTGGCTGCATTTTCCACACACCTGGGGAGCTACTGAAAATGCCTTTGCTGCGACCCCACTGCAGACCACCAGAACCTCTGGAGGTGGCATTCTGGCACCAGTCATTTTGAAAAGACATCCAGGTAATTCTGAGGTGCAGTCGGAGCGAGAACCAACTACCTAAAGGAACGGATCTCTAATAGCAGGGCAAGACGATGTACATTTGCTACCTCCCTGCCTCAAAGGACTTGTGGGTGGTGAGCACTCACTCCTAACTTCTCTCAATCTGACAGCCCAAAGAGCTTCAGCACCTGGATTTATTTAACATTTCATAGTAGAGGCCAAAGTGTCATTTCAAACAGCATACTATTTAGAATTGGGTGGGATGTGAAACACTCATGGAATGTAAACTTGCAGGAGACACTGGGATTCATGAAGATTTGTAACATATTATAAAGTTATGATATTAAATACGTCAGTCTGTTTCTGGCATGACTCTTCCCTGGAAATGGTTTTAGATCTTTACAAAATAATTCTGTGCTCTGCTTTGAAAGTATCAAGCTCTATTATGAAGTAATCAGAGCCACACTGATTGCTTAACATTATAGGATCTTGTAGAAGGGAGCTGGAAACAGACTACTGTATTTCCTGACACTAAAACCTCTTGCCCCCATCTTCCCATAATGATCATAATTATGGTCCAATCCTGGGGACACTTGAAACTTAAAATGGGCTTCTGTTTATAGGCCAGGCTAAGCTGGGCCATTCTCTAACAAACCCATTGTTATGGTAAGGAAATGACTGAGACTACGACTAATCCTAGCAATAATCAATTTGACAAGTAGTTGCTAAACTGTCCAGTCTAAAGTGGTGGGGTGGCTGCAATGGGGACATCAGCAGTATTCCCACAAATCACTGCCACTTTCCAGAAAAAGGTAAAGTGGAGATTAAAAAGCTAGAATAGAGGGGTGCCTGGCTGGCTCTGTCAGATGAGCATGCGACTCTTGATCTGGGGGTTGTGGGTTTGAGCCCCACATCAGGTGTAGAGGTTACTTAAAAAATAAGATCTTCAAGGGGTGGCTTAGTCAGTTAAGCGTCCAGCTTCGGTTCAAGGCATGATCTCACTGCTTGTGAGTTCGAGCCCCGCATGAGGCTCTGTGCTGACAGCTTACAGCTGGGAACCTGGAGTCTGTTTCAGATTCTGTCTCCGTCTCTCTTTCCCTCCCCTGCTTGTTCTCTTTCTCTCTCTCAAATACAAATAAACATTTAAAAAATAAAATAAAATCTTCAAAACAATGCTGGAATAGAAAATATCAAAACCAAGTGTTACAAGGGCACAAGAGACATCTGATTCAAGAGGACTAGGAAGATTCCCCCAAATCTACCCAACTCGCTCTGTTGATGATAGTTTCACTGGGTCAGTCCTTTGCTTCACACTTTGTCCATTGTCTCTGCAAGAATCATCTTTGAACATCAACCTCTCTTGGAAGGGGAAAGGTGAAAATGTAGGCAGTCTCCTCATTTTAATATGCTTCTATTTATCAGCTAGGTCCCTCCAAATCAGCTAGTTGTGTACTGCAAAGTGATAAGCCCTGGGGTTTTGGGGGGAGAGGGAGGGCCAGAGGACAGAAGGGAGATGTACATATGAAATGTGATGAAATAAGTAACAAGATCAGACAAAAATGGAGCCATAAGAGCAACCCTCTTTGGCTGATCTGAAACTACTGGGGTTCTAAGGGCATAGAGAGTGTGCAGCTACAGTCACTCTTACAGTCTTCCCCCACCCAGGTGCTGAGAGTAGGCACGGGCACCCAAGGGCATTTTAACCACCAAGTTCTGTGTACGTTTATTTAGTTCATACAATAGGCTCTGTTGAAGCAGGCCAGTCTTTGAGCCTGAGTGTGAGTGAAAGAGGGCAAATGCATGAAAAACTGGGGAGTGATGTGCTATCCTAGGGTGCCAGGGTAGGAGACCTTTTGGAGATTATAGTATTTATTTTCCCCTAAAGCCACATGTAAACCTCAGCTGGAAGAAAGCACTCACTGCGAATTCTGTCAGCCTGGCGAATCTGCTCGAGAGCTTCCCGAATGCTTTGGCTGTCTTGTCCTGTGCTCAGGACGACCCCTACAGGTAGGCCCTGGCTCTGAAGAGCACTTGCAACTCGATGGGCTGTGTGCACCCAAATGTCTTCATCTGAGGAAATGACTCCAGCGTGAGCCCACTGGAAATATTTCATGACAGTTACCAGCACACGGATGGGAGAAGGGAGTGTCCGAGAAAAGGTCGGGTAGCTATTTTTATTGTCTAATTCATAATTCACACAAGCCCAAGAGAAAATCCCTTTGTCCCAGCTGTTTCCCAGGAGCGAGGCTGCCTCGCAGTAGCCAGGATTGGCAGGTCCAATAAATCCTGAGGCCATCTGGTGGTGAGAAATGAAACTGGCAAGGGCTCTGGAAGTCTGGCAGTCTTCATTGAGAATCACGTATTCAAAAGAGTAACCCAGGTCAAATGATGGGTCCCTGTTGATCCGCTCAGTGGCTAACTGAGCAGCAACCTCAGGCAGAGCTTTTGAGAACAACGGATCACAAGCCCAAGGGCCCACCACTCCTATCTTGTAAGGGGGTGCCCACACCTGCTGCGGGATGGACGTGAGGGCCAGGAGGCACACACACTGCAGGAGTTTGAAGGCTGCAAGGCCATGGTGTCTTCGCTGTCTTCTGGGAGCCTCAAACCAGAGCATAAGGTGAGAGAAAGGCCAAGGTCCCAAGAACATAGCCCTCGCTTCCAGCAAGCCAGTAAAGAGATGTTGGGAGGTTAGTCTGCTTTCCTGGTGTGGACAGTGGTATTCCCAAATGCCTGTCAATCAGAGAAAAAAAATTGTTGCAATATTCTTAAAGCTTCTAGAAACATTCGTTATAAAAGAATGGTAAAGGAATGGCAGTCCCCAAACTGAAAGTTTCTTTCCCCTATACTGACCAAAACTCTTCTTCTGATACATCCTGTATTCCTTAACTCAGTAGATGGCACCTTCATCCACTGTTTGCCCACTTGCTCCAGTCAGAAACCTGGTAGCCAGCTGTGATTCTTTCTTCTTCTCTACCCCGACATTCAATCTGTCACCGAGTCATGTTGATTCAACTTCAGTAATAGCTGCCCACCTCACAGTGTTATGAGGATTGATTACATGGATTAACATCCAGCAAATGCTTATAACAGGGTCTACCATGTGGTTAGCATTATATTAGTGATATTATTACCATTATTATAGGTTTAAATATGCCCATTTTTCTCTACCATACGGATTCTCATAGAGAGACACAGATGTAAACAAATAATGGCAATGCAGATTTTTTAAAAAATAATATGACTGGAGTAGCTCAGCTGAGGAAGATAGAGAGGATCACCCAAACACAGATTTCATGGGAGGCGAGGAGGAAGGAGAAGGGACTGTGTCTCTAATTTGAGTATTAAAAGAAAAGTTAGCCAGGTAAATATGGTTATGAGGTGGTTGGTGCTAAGTGCCTTCCAGGCAGGAGGAACAATGTACAGTAAGACCCAGAGGGTTTTTTTTATGTTTTTAAAGAAGAGGATATGTTAGATTCTCAGAATTTCAAGGTATTTGTTCTGCTTAGATCTATAGCCAAGGAAAGGGCCTGATCACCAACAGTCCTATATACCATTCATAGGTTTTTAGATTTAATCCCATAGATAATAGTTTTAAGCCGAGAACTGGTATAATCTTATTTCTATTTTTAAAAGATTGCTCAAGTACCTATGTGGTGAGTAGGTTGGAAGGGGGTAAGACTGGAGGCAGGGAAACCAAGTTGGAAGCCGTTGTAGTAATTCCACATGAGAAATGATGCTAGACCAAGAGAGTGGTTGTGAAGATGTAGAAGAATGGAGGTGAATTCCACCAAGCTTAAAAAAATATATATCAAAAAGATTAAGAAAGTAGAGCCAACAACAACTTGGTGACTGAAAAGATGAAGAAGATAAGAGAATAATGGACTCCAAGATGATTTTGAGCCTTTCAGACCTGGGCAACTGTTTGGGAAATGATATAAGTCTTTTGAGATAGGTAACATGGGAGGAAGGGGGTGGGCGATAGAATGCATTCTATTAGACATGTTGAACTGGTAATGCCTATAGAATATACAAGTGGCAATAACCAGTGGACAATTTGACACACTGGACCTCACAATAGAAAGCTGAACTAAGAAATAAATTTGAGTGTAATCGATTGTTACAGGATAATTGAAGACATGTGGAAGATTGACAAAAGAGAGTTGTGAAGTAACAAAAGAAGACAGGAGAAAACCCTGCGAATCCACTTCACTTAAAGGTCAGGCAAAAAGAAAGGAGGTCATAATGAAAACTTACATGAGAAGTCCAAAGAAACAGCAAAATCCAAGAGATGGGATAGTGTCTTACAATCCAAAGAAGATGACACTTTGAGGATGAAAAGTGTTTATAACATCTCACACTCTGCTGAGAAGGCAAGTAAGCTAAACATAGAAAAGTATCTGTCCATTGGGTTTGGACCAGAGTAAGGTTGCCAGTTAAGGGATCACAGTGAGTCAAACATGAAGGGAGCTATTAAAGTGGAGTCAGTAAATGTAGAGAACTCTCAAGACGATGCATGCACAGCCTTTCTCCATCTAGCCCTTGCCTTTATACCCCCATCTCCCACTATTTTCACTGCATGCTATAGTAAATTTCTTGCAGTTCTACGGACATATATCACATAGCCTGTTAAGCATAGGATTTGGAAAATGCCATTCCTTCTGCCTGGAATTCCCTCCTCCCTCCTCCCACACTCCACTTCTGGCTTCTGATGAACTTTACCTTCAAGACCCAATTGAAGTGCTCTCTACTCTGTTCAGACTTAATTAACACTCTCAGAGTGAGTTTATTGTTTTTCTTTCCATCTGTGTTTCATATTCATACTTCCACCCACTAGAGAAGGTGTCACTCTGATTTACAAACTGTCCCTATTTTTGGTCTATACTGTGACACAGATACTGTTTGAGATTTCTTTTTGTTTAATTTTTTAACATTTTATTTATTTTTGAGAGACAGAGCATGAATAGGGGAGGGGCAGAGAGAAAGAGAGGGAGACACAGAATCTGAAGCAAGCTCCAGGCTCTGAGCTGTCAGCACAGAGCCTGACGTGGGGCTCAAACCATCGAACCATGGGATCATGATCTGAGCCAAAGCTGGACACCTAACTGACTGAGCCACTCAGGAGCCCCATCAATATTTCTTATATTTACAGGACCTCTTATATTTACTTTCAACCACAAGGGATTAGCAACAATGAAAGCAACTCTATATGTGAAACAGAGCCCACTGACTGGATTGGGAGCTCCCAGAGGTCTTCTTCATAGCCCTAATGCCTAACCAAGCTCCCAGCATAGTAGCTATGAGAGAAATGTTTTTGAAATGAATTAATAAAGCATTAAGGTTGATCCAAGGTCAGAAATAACCTCAACAGCCATAAGAAGAATTGATTGCTTGGGGGAGATATTAATGAGGAAAATCCTTAGTCAACTTTTAATTCCATCCCAAGATTAAAACAATGGCATGGCTCTCTTCAGGGCTGATAATCAGTGCTGGTGTGTACCAGTCAAGCTCAGCTGATTGCTTATTACTGGCAACAATTCTGCCTGAGCCAGGCCTGGTGGTTATGATCTTCCTAATTTTATAAGAAAGTCTGACCCCATAAGAGACTATCAGGGGTACACCTGCAGGATCTTAAAGACCTATTGCAATAGTATATCCCAACATTTGTAAACAGGTGAAAGTGGGTTAACATAAGCGTCAAGAAAGACTTAGGAAGGAAATGTCTCCTCAAACACCATGAGCCAGAGGCTGATGGGCATATATGAAAGAGAGGTGAAACTTCCAACTTTGCATTCAGGGTGGTGGAAAGGTGGTTCTGGACTGATTATATCCATAAGGACCTCAAATCTATTCCTAGACCTTCAAAATAACCTAGCCCAATCTGCATTCCCCCAAATAGATTTATTCTGTGTGCTGACTATGTTGAAGGCACAAGGGTGAGATTCACAGTGGATGGGGTATGAGATGTAGACCTGGCCTTCAAAGAGCTCCCAACCTGGCATTAGAAGCTGGACTCTTATTTGTAAAAAAAAAAAGAAGAAGTTGGACTCTACTCAAGAGCTCAAATGCTTCTCTTCCCACCCTCCCTCACCCCCTAGATGATGAAACAGAGGCTCCGAAAGGCTAAGTAGCTTTCTTGAGGGCACACCATGGTAGAATGGGGATTTGCAACTCAGTTGAAAGCACTATACTAGAGAGACTGTTGACAGCCCCAAATCTGTGAAGTCACTAGACTACCATTATTATGGTGCTATGGTAGCTTTCTATGCTACCCATATTGAGTTTGAATAATTCATTTGTAGTGTTAAAAAATTCCTGTAGTCCCTCATGAAAGAATAAATTACGTAATGAGGGGGAGAGGCAGAGTAAACCGAGAGGAGAAAACACATTCATTATCCAGCCAGAAGGAATTTGCCTCTACTGTTCAAGCCCTATCTTGGGACAGCCCTCTTGCCCTTCAGTCAGGGTTCAGTGTTGTACCACTGATGGTGGGGGGGTACCAGTCACACTGTATTCTATATATAGCTAATCCTACTATTTGAGAATGGAGGTCTTGGGCATACAACCTTTGGAATGTTAGTTCCAATTCTCCGTTTCCTCATCAGGAAGATGGAGGTAAATTTAATTTAATGCTTTCAAAGTAAGGGATTAAATAAGGTAGAATGCTGAGCACACAATTGTCGTTCTTTCTTTTTTTAAACATTTAATTATTTTTGAGAGAGAGTGTGCGCAAGCAGGAGAGGGGCGGAGAGAGGGAGACAGAGGATCTGAAGCAGGCTGCAGGCTGTGAGCTGACAGCAGCGAGACTGATGTGGGGCTTGAACTCACAAACTGTGAGATCATGACCTGAGCCAAACTCAGACACTCAACTGACCAAGCCACCCAGGTGCCCCCACAATTGTCTTTCAATACATACTAGTTCTTCCTGTTTAAAGATAGGATTGTAGGGGCACCTGGGTGGCTCAGTTGGTTAAGTCTCTGACTTCGGCTCAAGTCATTATCTCACAGTCTGTGGGTTCGAGCCCATGTCAGGCTCCATGCTGACAGCTCAGAGCCTGGAGCCTGCTTTGGATTCTGTACTCTCTTTCTGCCCCTCCCCCACTTACGCTCTGTGTCTCTCTTTCTCTCTCTCTCAAAAATTAAGAAACATTTTTAAAAACATTTTTTAAAAATCATAAAGACAGGATTGTACTGGGGATCAGAAGGCTTGGGTCCTGACCCCAGTTCTGCCACTGCCTCACCATGTGATATTGAACAACATAGCATTCCTCCTTTCTAGATCTTTCTTTTTTCCCCTCAGCTGAACTAAAGGATCTGCAAGTCCCTTTCTTCTCCAATATACTCTGATCCTGGGACTCTGTACTTCTTCCAAGCAGTGACTCTATTAAACCTCTGCACTGTTAAACTGCTTTCTGAATTTACTCAACATCTCTAGCCTTTGCTGTACTAATTAGTTTTTTACTAGTGTTGTATTCCCACAAGTGGTTTGTAATTACTTATATCTGGCAGATCCAGTTCCTGATTGTTTTATAATTCTGGTCTGGTCTAGAATCCTCTATCAAAATACCTACAGTGTGAAGTGTGACCACCTCCCCCCCCAATATTGGAGTTACACTACACTGAAAATCTGGGTTCTTAAAACCATTCATTATCTTATTGTCATTATTAACAAGTACATTTTGAGAACCTGGTTTGTGCTAGGCCTGAAACCACAAAATTGGGAAAATGTACAGCCTGAAATTTCACTAAGAAATGCAACTAGGGGGGCACCCAGATGACTCAGTCGGTTGAGCGTCCAACTTCAGCTCAGGTCATGATCTCACGGTTCGTGGGTCCGAGCCCCGCGTCGGGCTCTGTGCTGACAGCTTAGAGCCTGGAGCCTGCTTCAGATTCTGTGTCTCCCTGTCTCTCTGTGCCACCCTTGCTCACATTCTGTCTCTCTCTGCCTCTCAAAAATGAGTAACATTAAAAAAATTAAGAAATGAAACTAGGTAGGTACATAAGAAGTAAGGGGATAATGTCCACCAACATGGCATTCTCTGAAAAATAATTAAATCATAAAAAAGAAAGACAGTTGTGTGCTCAGCATTCTACCTTGTTTAATCCCTTACTTCAAAAACAGGGGCACCTGGGTGGCTCAGTTGGTTAAGCCTCCGACTTCGGCTCAGGTTATGATCTCATGGTTCGTGGGTTCAAGCCCCGCGTCAGGCTCTGTGCTGACTGCCATCTCAGAGCCTGGAGCCTGTTTCGGATTCTGTGTCTCCCTCTCTCTCTGACCCTCCTGTGCTCATGCTGTCTCTCTCTCTCTCTTACTCTGTCTCTCAGGAATAAATAAAACATTAAGGTGCCTCGTTAGCACAGTAGGTAGCTCATCAGTCTCATAAAACATTAAAAAAACACATTATATTAAATTTACCTCTGTTTTTCTGATGAGGAAGAAAAATGGATAACAAATGAAATGTTTTATGTTACTACTATGTTCTTGAATAGGTTCTATTTTAGGACTTGGTCAGGAATCACCTTTGGGAAAATTATCTCATAAGTAAAGTTTGTCTTCGAACTTCTAGTCCAGCTGTCTCCATTCTCTCTATTTTTTTACTATAATTTATTATCAAATTGGCTTACATACAACACTATTAATGGAAAGAAAAGCAACTCTAGAAAAAGAAGATCGTTACATAATTTCTGCTGGTATGTAAAAGATTAATAGTATGTAAAAACTTCCCATATTCCTCCCAATTGTGTTTCTTTGTTTTTTTTTTAAGTTTATTTATTTATTTTGAGAGAGAGAAAGAGAGTACAAGCAGGGAAGTGGCAGAGAGAGAGGGAGAAAGAATCCCAAGCAGTCTCTACACTGTCGGAACAGAGCCCGATATGGGGCCTTTAACCCATGAACCTGAGCTGAAATTAAGAGTCAGACACTTAATTGACTGAGCCACCCAGGTGCCCTGGTGTTTCTTTCTTAGTAGGGGAGTCAAGAAAAGTTTATGCCAAAGTAATTAATCTCTAATATTATAACTTCAATTTCAAGCATTAGTTTCAGTTAAGCAAAAGGGAGAGAGTACTCTGAGTAGAAAAATAATGGGACTTTGGTGCTCCTCAGATCGAAGTGACTAGGTGTAAGGCTGGCATTTCTAGGTTATAATCCAGGTCACTCCTCCTAGGCACAATGCCTACCCATCTCAAATTCTAAAATGTTTGCTTTTCAACACCACATTAAAAGGATTATACATCATGATCAAGGGGGATTTATCCCTGGGATGCAGGGATGGTTCAAATTACATAAATCAATAAATGTGACATACCACATTAATGATAGAAATTAACAAATGATAAAAATCACTTGATCATCTCAATAGATGCAGAAAAGGCATTTGACAAAATTACATACCCTTTCATGATTCAAAACTCTCAACACACTAGGCATAGAGGGAATGTACCTAAATATGACAAAGGCCACATATAACAAGCCCACAGCTAACAACAGACACAATGGGGAAAAACTAAAAGCTTTCTTTCTAAGATCAGGAACAAGACAGTGATGCCTGTTTTTAGCATTCCTATCCAACATAGTACTGGAACTCCTAGCCAGAGAGGTTAGGCAAGAAAAAGAAATAAAATGCATCCAAAATGGAAAAGAAGAATTAAAATGATGTCTGTTTCTAGGTTACCTGACCTTATAAGTGGAAAACTTATAAAGACTACATACACACACGTACACATTAGAACTGATTAGTGAACCTCATAAAGTTGCAGGAAAAAAATTAACATACAAAAAGCAGTTGGGTTTCTATATACTAACGATGAATATCCAAAATGAAATTAAGAAAATCACATTTACAAAGCATCAAAAATAAAATACTCAGGAATAAATTTAACCAAGGAGGCAAAAGACTTGTACACCGAAAGCCACAAAATGCCAGTGAAAGAAAATAAGAAGACACAAATAAATGAAAGACATCCCCAGGTCATAGATTTGAAGACTTAATATTGTCAAAATGTCCATCATGCTACCCAAAGCAATCTGTAGATTTGGTATTATCCCCATCAAAATCCCAATGGCATTTTTTTACAGAAATAGAAAAAAATACCTGAAATTCATATGGAACCACAGAAGACCCTGAATAGACAAAGCAACTCTGAGGAAGAAGGATAAGCCAGAGGTATCATACTTCCTGGTATCAAAATATATTGCAAAACTACAGTAGTCAAAAACACACTGGGACTGGTATTAGAACAGACATATAGACCAATGGAACAGAATAAAGGACATAGAAATAAACACACACACCTACTGTCAACTGATCTTCCACAAGGGAGCCAAGAATACACAGTGGGGAAAGGACAGTCTCTTCAACAAATGGTGTTGGGAAAATGGGATATCCACATTAAAAAGGATGAAATTGGACCTTTATCATACACTATAGACAAAAATTAGCTCAAAATGTATCAAAGATCTAAATATGTAAGAGCTAAGACTATAAAATTCCTAAAAGACAATAGGGGGAAATCTTCTTGGCATTAGTCTTGGCAATGATTTCTTGGATACAACACCAAAAACACATCAATAAGGCAAAAATAAACAAGTGGGACTACATCAAACTAAAAAGCTCTGCAAGGCAAAGGAAACAATCAACAGAGTGAAAAGACACCCTGCAGAATGGAAGAAAATATTTCCAAGTCCTATATGAGGTAAGGGTTAATATTCAAAATATATATGAAACTTCTACAACTCAGGGTGCCTGGGTGTCTCAGTCAGTTAAATGCCCAAATGTGACTCAGGTCATGATCTCGTGGTTCATGAGTTGGAGCCACATGTCAGCTCTGTGTTGACAGCTCAGAGCCTGGAGCCTGCTTCAAATTCTGTCTCCCTCTCTCTGCCTCTCCCCTGGTCACGTGCTCGCTCTCTCTCTCTCTCTCAAAAATAAATGAACATAAAAAAAAAAAAAACAGGGCCATCTGGGTGGCTCAGTCGGTTAAGCATCCAACTTCAGCTCGGGTCATGATTTAATGGTTCGTGGCGGGCTCTGTGCTGACAGCTCAGAGCCTGGAGCCTGCTTTGGATTCTATGTCTCCCTCTCTCTCTGCTCCCCCCTGCTCACTCTCTGTCTCCTCTCAAAAATAAATAAACATTAAAAAAGCTTCTACAACTCAATAGCAATAAAACAAATAACCCAATTAGAAATTGGCAAAGGACCTTAGTAGATATTTCTCTGGGGAAGACATACAAATGGCCAATAAGTATAAGAAAAGGTGCTCAACATCAGTAATTATCAGGAAAATGCAACTCAAAACCACAGTGGGATAGCACCTCACACCTCTTAGGATGGCTATTATCAAAAACCAAAAAGAAATCAAGTGTTGGCAAGGATGTAAAGAAACCGGAAACTTGTGGACACTGTTGGTGGGAATGTAAAATGGTATAGTAGTTGTGGAAAATAGTGTGGATATTCCTCAAAGTATTCAAAGTAGGATTACATATAATCCAACTTCTGGGTATATATCCAAAAGAATTGCAATCAGCATCTCAAAGAGACGTGTGCACATTTATGTGTTTTTGATGAAGTTTTTATTTTAATTCCATTTAGTTAACATATAGTTACTGTGTTAGTCTCAGTGTACAAACAGTAATTTAACACTCCCGTACTATGCTCATTACAAATGAACTCCTTAGTCCCCACCACCTATTTCACCCCCCACCCTTTCCCCTCTGGTAACTATCAGTTTGTTCTCTTACTTGATATCTCTCTCTCTCCCTCTCTACCTTTGCTTGTTTGTGTGCACGTTTATGCTTATTACAGCACTATTCACAATAGCCAAGATAAGGAAACAACCCAAACATCCACCAATGGATGAATGGATAAAGAAAATATGGCGCATACATCAAATAGAGTAGTATTAAGCCTTAAAAAGAAGGAAACCTTGCCATAGGAAACAACATGGATGAACCTGGAGGAAATTATGCAAAGTGAAATAAGCCAGTCACAAAAGGATAAATACTGCACCATTCCACTTAAATGAGATATCCAAACTCATAGAATCAGAGAGAATAGTGGTTGCCGAGGGCTGTGGCGAGGAAATGGGAAGTTGTTCAATGGGTGTACAGTTTCAGTCAAGCAAGGTTAATAGACTCTAGAGATCTATACAACATAGTGCATATAGTTAACAATACTGTACTGTGCACTTAAACATTTGTTGAGGGTAGATATCATGTTGATTGTTCTTACCACAACAAAAAAATAGATTAAAATTTTGCTGTTTTAAAATACCATTTTCCAAGTTTACACATTTAGAACATGGGTTTTTCTTCATGCCACGTACTTTATAACAGGTGACTTTTTGTTCTTGGTTTGCTGAAAGTTTGTCCCTCCATTTTTCTGGGCTCTGTTTCATGCCTTGGGTGATATTTTAATTCTGGTAGGACTCCTTGTAGAACCAGAAAGTTCTATAGCACTCTATGATTTAGTCTTGTTCCTGATATCAAGATTTTGCAGAAAGAAACATTGTTTTAAAGAAAATAGGAAGCAGAAAAGAAAGGAAGACAGAGAAAAAAGGAAGAATGGAAGGAAGGGGGGGTGGGAAGAAGGAAGGGAGTAGGAAGAGAGATACCCTGTGTCTTCTACCTGCTGATTTAGACTTAAATATAAGATTATAAAGCTCTTTGTAAAAGAAACTGTCTTCAAAACAAGCCGGCTGAAGCCTCCCCTGGGGCTAATGGGAAATGTGGACATAAGTAAAAGCTTGAAGGTACGAAAATTTGGAGACAGAATACTACTGACCCACAGCTCCTCTGAGGCTGTTGCCTAGGTAACTTAGATTCAAACACCTGCATGGAATCAGGCTTCCATGGAAAGTAGCAAGAGCATAGGGATGCATCATTTCATTTCAGGTGGCTTTCACAATCTGGTGGGAAGGCTGATTTCACAAGGAAAACGGCTGTGCTTTAAACATGTACAAAGAAAGACTATGACAAATAGCTGTGAGGAAAATGGTTCCTCATCCTAGCTTGTCAAGCCGAGGACTTCTATGGATGATTGATCTTTACGGTTAGAGCCTGAATCAAGTTAACAGCTCGTGTAAGACAACATCAGGAAGAAATAAAAAAGAATCATGAGTGAATCTAAATGAAAGTTTGGGTGAGAACCTTTGAGCCCAAATCTTGATTTAAAGTGTTGAAAGTTCTTCCCCCCCCTTTCTTTCCGTCTTTCTTTTTCTCTTTTATTCTTTCCTTTGCTTCATTTATTTTTATAACACATTGCAGTAAAACTGATATATCTCAGTCAAAAGTCTGTGCTCCCACGTGGGCTGTATTTCTTCCCCATTACAAGCTTCCTAATAAACAAGAGCTGTCAGCTACTCACCATGTAAGTCACCGCTCAAATGTCTTCAATTTCCCTTCTGCGCATGCAAATCTCTGGCACGGCTATCCAGCGCGTTCATTTCAGTGCATCCTCTGTTCGCTCACAATCCTGCCAAGAACTCCAGGCTGTTGATAAATTCCATTAATGGAGTAAATAATTGAGAGGGATAGTAAACCTCCTTGTAAATCACTCTTCAGCATCCCCAAACCAAGACCAGGATTAGGATTTAGACAGACATTGCTAATCCTTTAAATTGATCCCACCTGTGGCAGAGTTAGTGCTGACCTAAATGCATTGACCCAGAGATTAACGAACAATTAGAGTCCTCTGGATAAACTCGTCCTCCAGGGACTACTCCCTTTTCTGCCTTTCAAAATGAGATTTTTCGTACCCTCAGATTTGCCTCTGTTTTCTTCTTTTTTTCCTTTCTGTGGAATAGCCACGCATTGCCCCTTCTCCAGGACAGCTTAAATGCCAAGAACATTCATCAGCTGTGATTTCAGCCCAGGATATGAAAGATGATCCAGGCTGGCTCCCTGCAAAATGCAAAGTAGGTGAAGTTTGTCTCCTTCTAGTCTCCCTTAAATGTCTTTATTCCCTTTCCTTCCAACTTACCCGACACTTCAGCAAGCTTCCCGTGCTTAGATCTGCCCCTTCTTCCTGAGCATTCCTTTTGTCGAGGGTACCATTCATTCAGGGCCCTGTTCTAGATTCTTAAGGCAAGAGCTGAGATGTTAGTAGCTGAAAATTACTTGTATTAAATTAGGGCTACTACATGTCAGACATCTTATTTTTTTAAATGTTTATTTATTTATTTTGAGAGAGAGAGAGAGCAGGGAAGAGGCAGATAGAGTAGGAGAGAGAGAGTCTCAAGCAGACTCTGCGCTGTCACTGCAGAGCCTGACGTGGGGCTTGAACTCATGAACCATGAGATCATGACCTGAGCTGAAGTCGGACACTTAACCGACTGAGCCGCCCAGGTGCCCCTCACTTAGCATGTTTTCAAGGGTCATGTGTGATGCAGCATGTGTCAGTACACCATTCCTTTTTGTGGCTGAATAATATTCCATTTTATGGGATACACCACTTTTGTTCATTCGTTTATCGATGGATGGAAATCTGGGAGGTTTCCACTTTTTGTCTATTATGAATAATGCTTCTGTGAACATTGTGTATATATCTTTATGTGGGCATATGTTTTCAATTCTCCTAGGTATCTTCCTAAAACTGTAATTACTGGGTTATATGATAACTCTTTTTGATGAACTACCAAACTGTGTTTCAAAGAGGCGGTGCCATTTTACACTCCCACTAGCAATATATATGAGGTTTCTTGTTTCTCCTCGTTCTTGCCAACATTCACAGTTTTCTTTTCTTTTTCTTTTTCTTTTTCTTTTCTTTTCTTTTCTTTTTTTTTTTTTAGTATGGCCAGCATGTTTACACATACATCACCTCATTTTCTGTTCACAACAACCATGAAGATAGATATAATTCTCCCCATTTTGAAATGAGGATACCAAGACTCAGATAAATAAGGCAGTTGTATTTATTGAGTGCTTATGATGTGACAGGTATTCTTAGAAGCCCTATCTAATCTGCACAATGATCCCATGAGGTGGATGCTAATTGAATTCCAGATATGCAGAAGGTTAAAGTAACTAACCTAAAGTCATATGACCACTAATCAGTGGAGCCAGGATTTAAACCCAAGCAGTCGGATTTGGGATAAGTGGTGCAGTCAGAATTCAAACCCAAGGCCATTTGGTTCCAACAAAGCCCATACTTATCCTTGCTACATTCCACAAATGCAGCTCTTGTGCTAACTCTCCAGGTCTGCTTGCTCTTTAACAAGGGCTGCAGGAAAACAAGGTGACCACTCAAAGTAAATAATCCCTAATTGTAGAATTTGCAGTGACCTGATAAAAAATGTTCTTCATCTACCAGTGCCATGAATGCCCAGAAGATATTCCACAGGAGAGTTCTGAAGGGGATATGGATGTTCAAAGAACCATCATTCAAGAAACACTCCCAAATCCTGAACAGACATGAAATTCCAAATTTACAGGTATAAGTAGCTGGGAATTCGCACATAAATTATTTCTAAAGTGATTTTTGTAAAATTAAGAGTTCCATAAACACTTGTGTCTCTCTGTAAATATTAATAGCTAACAGCTATTGGGAATTGACTTTAGGCTAGGCAATGCTCTACGTACTCTACATATACTAAATAATTGAATCACTACAACAGTCCTGTAGGGTTGGTATTATTATCGTTCACATTTTATAGTTGAGGAAACTGAAGCACAGAGAGTTCAAGTAACTTTCCAAGGATACACAGCTAGTATGTGGCAGAGCCAGACTGTGAAAAAAAATAAGTGGTCTAGATTTAGAGTCCAGGCTGTTAACCACCGCCTCTTAAAAGAAATCACAGGGTGGCCCCATTGGGTTTATCTATAGGCTCAAAAATACCCATTGGATCTCTACATTTCAGTAACAGTGTAATTAGCAATAATTTTCGAACAACTACTTGGGTTCCTTGTGAGTCTAAAAATATACAAAAACTTCAAATCTATGAGTACAATCAGGGATCATTCGTACAGACATTTAAAACCACTGTGTCAGAAACCTCAGCTACACTGTCTGGTTACACATTGCCTCTGGGCCGGGGGTGAGGGGGCTTGTTGACGTGAAGTACCAGAATGTTAATGGGATCCTACTGGATTTTATGGAAACATATCAGTTCCTGTTCTACATTCCCAATATTGAAGCCTAACAATTTACAGAATTCAGTTCTCTGAATGATCTTATGTCCTAAGAAGCCATGGAATGAAAGCATCTAAAATGACACCCTCTCTTGCCCCACAAGACTGATTGTGACATCAGACACATCTCTCTAGCTTCTCTCTTAACTTTAATTGCAGAAACAAAAACACAGTCCCTTCACATTTAATGGGTTCTTTTTTTTTTTTTTTTTTACTGCTAAACACTACAGGGAACCCCCAATTATATACATCATGGGAAAGTGGCTTTCTGAGGCATTAGCCTGGGATCTGTGTATTCCTTTTGAGACTGAGACACAAATTGAATAGCTCCGCAGGGCTGGGGAATGGACTATTAAAAAAAAATAGGTCCAGAATGATGTATTCCTAACTAATCATCCAGAACAAGGCCTGGACAAGTAGCTCCTTGCAGTCAGGAAGTCACGTGACAACCTGGGGAGCAAGGGAGGTGGGGGAAGATGAATGAGAGTAGAAGAGGAAAACTACAAGAAAGAATGTTAGACAAATGTCCACATTTTGCCACAAGGGCTTCAGTGTCATGTAGAACCCCACTGGGGATCAGGAGAGAAACAAAAGCTATGAGGTCTACGTGTCAGTCACTGTGTACCCACATGAAAGGCACCCTTTCATATCAATCATCACAAAAAGCTCTATGACGTATGTAATATTATTTTCCTCATTTTAGATAAATGAGGCTTAGGCAGAGGCTTAGGTAACCTGCCCAGGCCAGATTCAAAACCGGATCTGCGTGATTCCAGTGAAGGCTCAGAACTGCAATCCTTAACCACTCTTTATTTATTTTTTTTTTTAAAATATTATCGACCTCACTTTTCTTTTTTCTTTTTTTTTTTTTTTAATGTTTTATTTATTTCTAGGAGAGAGAGAGAGAGAAACATCGTGAGCAGGGGAGGGTCAGAGAGAGAGGGAGTCACAGACTGAAACAGGCTCCAGGCTCTGAGCTGGCAGTCAGCACAGAGCCCGACGCGGGGCTCGAACCCACGAACCGCGAGATCATGACCTGAGCGAAAGTCGGACGCTTAACCGACTAAGCCACCCAGGCGCCCCACCTTAACCACTCTTTAAAATGTTACATATAAACCCTATCCCACTGAAAGTTCTTTGATAAATTCAGCAGTAAAAACAAAGTTTTCTCTCTGCTTATGGCGCTCAACAAGATACATATATATTGGTTCTTAAAAGAAAGGTAGTTTGGGATAGGAGGCAATATAGTAAATTGCCGATTACTTCCTCTCAAGTGGAACTATCGGTATATTTTTTCATTTATTTCTCATAACAACCTAAGAGGTTGGGACGATTCTTATTCTTACTTTAGGTATGGAGAGAAAGATAAAGTCCAGAGAGGTTATGGAATTTGGGCAACTTCACACAGCTAGTAAATGGTGGAGTCAGGGATCAAATTTAGGCAACATGATGCCAGGGCTCAGAGCTTAATACCTTCGTTATATTACTGCTTCAGGGTGAAAAGAAGCTATTTGAGAGTATTTCATTTATCTATCGATCTATTTATCTATAGATTTACTTATGGCAGTTTTGAGAGGCGAGGTGGAACTTTAACACAACTTTCTGCCTCATTCAGCCCAGAAAACTTGACCAGAATAAAGCTCAGTGCTGCCCTCTAGTAGCCACCTCCAGAACTGAAATTACATTAATTTAATGACTTCTTCTGTAATGATCCCTTGTAGCCACGGGATGTCACTATTATACAAGCATTCGCAAACCCCAATTTTTAAAAAAATTACTGTATTACACCACTGTTGTAAAAATATTTTTAGAAAACAGAACAGTAAAAGTTGGAAAAAATATTTTATTTTCAATTAATACTGTTTTATTTCTAAAATTGTAATTAAGCCATGTCAACAATTTTTTAAGCTCTTTTTTTTCTTCTTCTTTTTTTTAATTTGATGAGATAACATGTCAGTTCTCACTAACGGATCAAGATTTGGAATCAAAACCACCTGCCTTCAAACTCTACCTTTCTCTACCAGCTCTACCTTTCCTAGACATGTGACCTTGGGCCAGTTGCTTAAGTTCACTGAAGCCTAAGTTTCTTCTTACAAAAATAATTATAATAACTTTATATAAAAACTAACCTTGCCATATTGTGAGAATTAAAGAAGATGGTGCAGGGGCACCTGGCTGGCTTAGTCAGTAGAGTATGTGACTCTTAATCTTGGGTTTGCGAGTATAAGCCCTCACAATGAGTGCAGAGATTACTTTAAAAAAAATAAAGAAGACAGTGCATAGTAAGAGTCTGGCACAGTGCCACCTGAGTGGCTCAGTTGGGGTTAAGTGTCCGACTTCAGCTCAGGTCATGATCTCACTGTTTGTGAGTTCGAGCCCCGCATTGGGCCCTGTGCTGACACTGCGGAGCCTGCTTGGGATTCTCTCTCTCCCTCTCTGGCACATAGTAGGTCCTCAAAACATATGCAGGATATTTAAGACCATGCGAAACCCTAAGCACTCCAGCTTTTGGAGATGCCACCCCACATCTTAACATATATACTTTAGCATGTACCCATATCCTACATTAAATATATCTTTTGCTAAGAATTTGAAGTAAGTTTTAAATTTTGTTTTTGACAGTATGGAAGTTCCTCAAAAAGTTAAAAATAGAACTACCCTACGTTCCAGCAGTGGCACTGCTAGGTATTCAACCAAAGGATCCAAAAATACTGATTCAAAAGCATACGCACACCCTGGTGTTTATAGAAGCATTGTCAACAATAGCCACATTATTGAAAGAGCCCAAATGTCCATCGACTGATGAATGGAAAAGAAGATGTGGGATATATATGTTAACTAACTAGAATTTAAATAAAAATTTAAAATAAAAAAAGGGATGATGTGGTGTGTGTGTGTGTGTGTGTGTGTGTGTGTGTGATGGAATACTACTCAGCTATAAAAAAAGAGAATGAAATCTTGGCATTTGCAATGACATGGATGAAGCTAGAGAGTATTATGCTAAAATGAAATGTCAGTCAGAGAAAGGCAAACAACATATGATTTCATTCATATGCTGAATTTAAGAAACAATATGAATGAATATGGAAGAAAAAAGAGAGAAGCATAAAACAGACTCATAACACACAGAGCAAACTGAAGGTTGCTGGAGGGGAAGTGGGGGATGGGCTAAATGGATAATGGGTACTAAGGAGAGAACTTGTGATGAGCACTGGGTGTTGAATGTAAGTGATGAATCACTAAATCATACCTGAAACTAATATTACACAGTATTTAAAAATTTTTTAATGTTTATTTATTTATTAAAAAATAGTTCATTGTCAAGTTCGTTTCCATATAACACCCAGTGCTCATCCCCACAAGTGCCTTCCTCCATGCCCATCACCCCCCTTCCTTTCTCCCCCACACACATCAACACTCAGTTCATTCTCAGTATTCAAGAGTCTCTCATGGTTTGCCTCCCTCCCTCTCTCCCATTATTTTTCCCCTTCTCCTTCCCCATGGTCCTCTGTTAAGTTCCTCCTGATCCACCTATACGTGCAAACATATGGTATCTGTCCTTCTCTGCCTGACTTATTTCGCTCAGCATAACCCCCTCAAGGTCCATCCATGTTGCTACCCATGGCCAGATTTCATTCTTTCTCACTGCCATGTAGTATTCCATTGTATAGATAAACCACATCTTCTTGATCCATTCGTCCGTTGATGGATACTTAGGCTCTTTCCATGATTTGGCTACTGTTGAAAGTGCTGCTATGAACATTGGGGTACATGTGGCCCTATGCATCAGCACTCCTGTATCCCTTGGGTAAATTCCTAGCAGTGCTACTGCTGGATCATAGGGAAGTTCTATTGTTAATTTTTTGAGGAATCTCCACACTGTTTTCCAGAGGGGCTGCACCAGTTTACATTCCCACCAACAGTGTAGGAGGGTGCCCATTTCTCCACATCCTGGCCAGAATCTAGAGTCCTCTGATTTGCTCATTTTAGCCACTCTGACTGGTGTGAGGTGTTATCTCAGTGTGGTTTTGACTTGTATTTCCCTGATGGTGAGGGATGCTGAGCATCATTTCATGTGTCTGATGGCCATCTGGATGTCCTCTTTGGAGAAGTGTCTGTTCATGTCTTCTGCCCATTTCCTCACTGGATTATTTGTTTTTCGGGTGTGGAGTTTGATGAGTTCCTTATAGATTATGAATACTAGCTCTTTATCTGATAGGTCGTTTGCAATATCTTTTCCCAATCCATTGGTTGCCTATTAGTTTTATTGATTGTTTGATGTATTTATTGATTGATTTATTCTGTTTGGTGTGCAGAGGCTTTTTGTCTTGATGAGGTCCCAATAGTTCATTTTTGCTCTTCATTCCCTTGCTTTTGAGGATGTGTTAAGTAAGAAATTGCTGCGGTTGAGGTCACGGAGGTTGTTTCCTGCTTTCTCCTCTAGGGTTTTGATGATTTCCTGTCTCACATTCAGGTCCTTTATCAATTTTGAGTTTGTTTTTGTGTATGGTGTGAGAAAATGATCTAGTTTCATTCTTCTGCATGTTGTTGTCCAGGTCTCCTAGCACCATCTGTTAAAGAGGCTGTCTTTTTTCCATTGGATCCTCGTTCTCGCTTTGTGAAAGATTAGTTGGCCATACATTTGTGGGTCCAGTTATGAGTTCTCTATTCTATTCCATTTGTCTATGTGTCTGTTCTTCTGCCAATACCATAGAGTCTTGATGATTACAGTTTTGTAGTAGAGGCTAAACTCTGGGATGGTGATGCCTCCTGTTTTGGTTTTCTTCTTCAATATTACTTTGGCTATTCGGGGTCTTTTGTGGCTCCATACAAATTTTAGGATAGTTTGTTCTAGTTTTGAAAAGAATGCTGGTGCCATTTTGATTGGGATTGCATTGCATGTGTAGATTGCTATGGGTAGTAATGACATTTTAACAATATTTATTCTTCTGATCCATGAGCATGGAATGTTTTTCCATTTCTGTGTTTTCTTCAGTTTCCTTCGTAAGTTTTCTGTAGTTTTCATCATACAGATCTCCTATATCTTTGGTTAGGTTTATTCCTAGGTTTTTTATGGTTTTTTGTGCAGTTGTGAATGGGATCAGTTTCTTGATTTCTCTTTCTGTTGCTTCACTGTTGGTGTATAAAAATGCAACTGATTTCTGTACGTTGATTTTGTACCCTGCAACTTGGCTGAATTCTTGGATCAGTTCTAGTAGGCTTCTGGTGGAGTTTGTCGGGTTTTCTATGTAGAGTACCATGTCGTCCGCGAAGAGTGAAAGTTTGACTTCTTCTTTGCCAATTCTGTTGCCTTTTATTTCCTTTTGTTGTCTGATGGCTGATGCTAGGACTCCCAGCACTATGTTAAACAACAGTGGTGAGAGTGGACATCCCTGTCATCTTCCTGATCTCAGGGGGAAGGCTCTCAATTTTTCCCCGTTGATGATGATGTTAGCTGAGGGCTTCTCATAGATGGCTTTTATGATGTTTAAGTAAGCTGCTCTATCCTGACTTTCTTGAGAGTCTTTATTAAGAAGGGATGCTGTATTTTGTCAAATGCTTTTTCTGCACCTATCAACAGGATCATATGGTTTTTATATTTTCTTTTGTTCATGTGATGTATCACATTGATTGATTTGATTGATTTGTAAATATTGAACCAGTCCTGTAACCCAGGAATGAATCCCACTTGAATTGGTGGATCATTCTTTTTATGTGCTGTTGAATTCGATTTGCAAGTATCTTGTTGAGGATTTTTGCATCCGTATCCGTCAAGGATATTGGCCTGTAGTTCTTCTTTTTGCTGGGTCTCTGTCTGGCTTGGGAATCCAAGTGATGCTGACTTCATAAAATGAGTCTGGAAGTTTTCCTTCGATTTCTATTTTTTGGACTAGTTTGAGAAGAATGGGTATTAAATCTGTTTTAAATGTCTGGTAGAATTCCCCAGGGAAGCCATCTGGCCCAGGGCTCTTATTTGTTGGAAGATTTTTGATAACTGATTCAATTTCTTCACTAGTTATGGGTCTGCTCAGACTTTCTATCTCTTCCTGTGTGAATTTTGGTAGTGAGTGTGTGTTTAGGAATTTGTACATTTCTTCTTAGTTGTCCAGTTTGTTGGCATATAATTTTTCCAAATATTCCCTGATAATTTCTTGTCTTTTTGAGGTGTTGGTCGTAATAAGTCCATTTTCATTCATGATTTTGTCTCTTTGAGTGCTCTCTCTTTTCTTTCTGAGAAGCCTGGCTAGAGGTTTGTCAATTTTGTTTATTTTTTTTCAAAAAAACCAACTCTTGGTTTCATTGATCTGTTCAACTGTGTTTTTGGTTCCTATATTGTTTATTTCTGCCCTGATTTTTATTATTTCTCTTCTCCTACTGGGTTGCTGGTGCTCTTGTTGTTCTCCTTCTAGTTTCTTTAGGTTTTTTAGATTTTGTACTTCTGCTTTTTCTAATTTCTTGAAGTAGGCCTGGAGTGCAATGTACTTTCCTCTTTTGTCTGTCTTTGCCGCATCCCATATAGTTTGAATTGTTGTATTTTTTTTTTCATTTGTTTCCTTATATTTTTTAATTTCTTCTCTAATTGCCTGATTGGCCCATTCGTTCTTTAGTAGCATGTTCTTTAAACACCATATTTTTGGAGGTTTTACAGACATCTTCCTGTGATTGATTTCAAGTTTCATAGCATTGTGATCTGAAAGTGTACATGGTATGATCTCAAATCTTTTATATTTATTGAAGGCTGCTTTATGTCCCAGTATATGATCTCTCTTGGAGAATGTGACATGCACACTTGAGAAGAAAGGGAATTCCATGGCCTCAGGATGTAGAGTTCTAAATATATCTGTCAAATCCATCTGGTCCAATGTGTCGTTCAAGTCCATTGTTTTTTTTACCTATTTTCTGTCTAGTTGATCTATCCACTGCTGTAAGTAGAGTATTAAACTCCCCTGCTATTAGCACATTCTTATCCATAGGTTTGTTTCTGTTTGTAATTAATTGTTTTATGTGTTTAGGTGTTTCTGTATTCGGTGCATAGACATTTATAATTGTTAGCTCTTCCTGAAGGATAGATCCTGTAATCATTATATAATGCCCTTCTTCATCCCGTTACTGCCTTTACTTTAAAGTCCAGTTTGTCTGATATAAGTGTAGCTACTCCAGCTTTCTTTTGACTTCCAGTACCATGATAGATATTTCTCCATCCCCTTACTTTCAATCTGAAGGTGTCCTCAGGTCTATAATGAGTTTCTTGTAGACAGCAAATAGATGGATTTTGGTTTTTTATCCATTGTGCTACCCTATGTCTTTTCATTGGGGCATTTAGTCCATTTACATTCAGTGTTATTTTTGAAATATATGGGTTTAGCGTCATCATGTCCTTTGTGGGATTCATGCTTGTGGTGTGTCTCTAGCATCTTGTGTTCCTTGCAACATTTCCTTCGGAGAGTCCCCCTCAAGATTTCCTGTAGAGCTGGTTTAGTGGTGGCAAATTCTTTCCATTTTTGTTTATTTGGAAAGACTTTTATCTCTCCTTCTATTCTGAATGACAGGCTTGCTGGATGGAGGATTCCTGGCTGCATATTTTTTCTCTTCATCACATTGAAGATCTCCTGCCATTCCTTTCTGGCCTGGCAAGTTTCAGTAGATAGGTCTGTCACCACTCTGATAGGTCTCTCTTTGTATATTAGGGCTCTTTTATCCTTAGCTGCTTTTGGAATTCTCTCTTTGTCCATATATCTTGCCAGTTTCACTACGATATATCGTGCAGAAGATCGATTCAAGTTATGTCTGAGAGGAGTTCTCTGTGCCTCTTTGATTTCAATGTCTATCTCCTTCCCCAGATTTGGGAAGTTCTCTGCTATAATTTGTTCCAGGACTACTTCAGCACCTTTCCCTCTCTTCCTCTTCTGGAATTCCTATGATACGGATAATGTTCCTTTTGATTGTATTGCTCAGCTCTCAAACTCCCATTTTTTGTTTCTGGATCAGTTTATCTCTCTTCTTCTTAGCTCCCTCTTGTTCTATATTTGTGTCTTCCAATTCACCTATTCTCGTCTCTGCCTCTTCGAACTGTGCATTGGATGCCTCCATTTTATTATGCATCTCATTTATAGCATATTTTAATTCATCACAAGTATTTTTAAGCTCCATAGTCTTTGTAGCAATAACTTCTCTTATGTCTCTCATGCCTTTTTCTATCCCAGTGATTAATTTTATGACTATTGTTCTAAGTTCTTGTTCAGTTATGTTGCTTATATCTATTTTGAGCAGTTCTTTAGCTGTCATTTCTTCCTGGAATTTCTTTAGAGGAGAGTTCTTCCGTTCTGTCATTTTTGGCTGGCTTTCTGTCTCTTGTTAGTTTTAAAAGCTTGTTATGCACTCTGCACCTGCGAGTACTGCTGTTTTAAAGAAGGCTCTTTGACTGTCTAGTGCCTTTCCATTCAGGAAGTGTTCTTAGAATGGTGTCGCTTGGTCTCTCTTGTTGAGACTTTGGTTATTTTATTTCCCTACTCATAGTGGTATTTGGGACTTTCCACCATGTGTACTTTGGCTTGTTTCTTGAGGTAGCCCTGGAAAGAAAAACAGACAGACAAATACACAGGGAACAAAGGCCCACAAATGCACAGACAAATCCAACAAACATGCAAACCAAAAGGGAAAAAGAAAAAGAAAAAAGGAAGAAAAAAACAGGAAGAAGGAAAGACAAATAATAAAAATAAAAATAAAGAAAAAAGAAGAAAAGAAAAGAAAAAAGAAAAAACCCAAAAGACAAAGGACTGTCTAAAAGCATAAAACCAGAATTCCCAGCTACAAATAAAGAGCCAGGTGTATGCAGTGCTGATGTAAGAGCATATATACAAAGAGAGAAATGACAGGGTGGGGAGAAAGTGAAATTGGAAGAGAAATGACCAGGCAGAGAGACTAGGAGTCTTAATTCAGAGAGAGAAAGAGGAGAATATGGCAAGAGGCAAGGAGAAAGAAATGAAGATAATGTTACTCAGAGAAACTATATAGTCTGATTACTCCAGAGAGAGAGAGATAGAAAGGTAGCGGTGGAGGTGTAGAACATACATCTAGAGAATGGATTAAATGTGACTAAGCCAATCAGTACCAGAGTGAGCAGTCCAGCAGAGGGGAGGGATATGAATGAGACAAGGGAAAATATATCTGAATAGAAAGAATTGATCTAGAATTTGTCACGGCAGTGCATCCATGCTGGTCTTGCCCCAGGCTCAGGTAAAAACAACAACGACAACAACAACAAAACAAAACAAAAAAAACAGCTCTCTAGTAGGGATGGGCATGGTTTGGTGTAGGCGGGTCTTAGCCTCCACTGAGCCCCAAGGGTGGCTCCCTGAGGTCCTGCCTTGGTGGTTGTGGGGAGAAAAATGGCGGCGCCCCAGTCCCATCTGGATCCACGCGTTGCAACTTACTCTTTTGGGTCCAATATCCCTGTACCGCGGGTGTTGCCAAGGTGGCTATGTCTATGTCCCAAGCCAGGCCTCGTTTCCAGATCTTAGTCCGCAGGCCCCATTGATATCGCCTGAAATATTAACCCGCAGGCTGAGTCTCTCCGAGCAGTTTCAAGCCTCTCACCTCCCCACTAGAGACTGAGCCGAGCCAGAAGAGCAGCGGAGCGGCTTCAGCCGTGCTGCTTCCCCTTCAGGTCGAGCTGGCGAGCAGAGGAGCGATTTCTCCTGGGTTCGCCTGGGACCAGTGCATCCTGCTCAGGGTCAGCTGGACAGCAGGAAACCAGATCCCTCTGTGTCCTGAGCCGAGGTTTTTCTCTTCTCCAGGGACACGGAGTTTCTTGAGCAGTTTTAGCCACTCTTCTTTACCCCTTGACTCACCGCCGCTCCCCACAAAGGGGGTTCCCTCCCCTCCCTTCATGTCTCCGGGTTCTGGCCCATTTTTATCTTCCCCAGTTCACACTCACGTTATAAGGTTGTTTTCTCACTGGACTCTGTCTCCTTTTCCTCCTAAGCTCCTGATTTCTGTAAGGGTTCCTATGGCTTCAGGCCTTTTCCACTTGAGAGATGGGGGCAAGTGAAATGTATGGAGCTCCCTACTTCTCTGCCATCTTGCCTCCTGCCTTTAATGTTTATTTATTTTTGAGAGACAGAGAGAAAAAGTGTGAGTAGGGGAGGGGCAGAGAGAGAGGAAGACACAGAATCTGAAGCAGGCTCCAGGCTCTGAGCTGTCAGCACAGAGCCCAGTATGGGGCTTGAACTCACAAACCAGAAGATCATGACCTGAGCCACAGTCGGATGCTTTACCAACTGAGCCAACCAGGTGCCTCCAAATTACATGGTATGTTAACTAACTGGAATTTAAATGTAAACTTGAAACTACAATTAATTAATTAATTAGTTTTGCTTTTGAAATTTATCATTAGTTATGATTTCTTGGCAGAGATTATATATACAAAAGAATTCTTACAAACTGATACAATCCAACTAACAGTTTTCCAAAGTATTAAAGTTTTTCTCGATATAAAACATAATAATTTATAAAAATGAATCTGTTATATTTTTTGACATTTACTTAAACATTTATTGAATTTAATTTTGCAGTTATCTTTATGTTTTCAAGCCAGTAATTTTTGTCGAGCTTCAAATAACTTTGTAGGTTGTTGAAAAGTTCATAGGACTTAGACATTGTGCCTATATTGATAAGTCTCTGGGGGGTACCTGGGTGGCTCAGTCAAGCATCTGACTTCTGCTCAGGTCATGATCTCATGGTCCATGAGTTTAAGCCCCATGTCGATCTCTGTGCTGACAGCTTAGAGACTAGAGCCTGCTTTGGATTCTGTGTCTGCTTCTCTCTCTCTGCTGCTCCCCCACGTGTGCCCTCTCTCTCTCTTTCTCTCTCTCTCAAAAATAAATAAATTAAAGAAAATAAAATAAAAGTCTCTGATAACATAATCATTTCACTTATGCATTATTTTATGGCTGCAAAATATTTAATTTTGTGTATGTTCCAAAATTTACTTAACCATTCCCCTACCAGTATATATTTAGGTTGTTTCCAATTTTCCCTGTTATAAATGATGCTACAACAAATCTCTGAATGCAATCCTCTTTTCTGTATATTGGGAATATTACATTAGGATGGTTTCCCCAAATTGGAATTACTGGGTCAAAGTGTATGACTATCAGTAATGACTCTTGACATATATGGTCTATTTATTTTCTAAAATATTTGGAATGCTTCATGCCCTCTCAAACAGTAAATAAAAGTGTACATTTTATTGCTCTGTCACTAGTTTCAGGTTGTCTCTAACTTGTATTAACTAATTTTATAAGCCAAAAAGAAGATATCTGATTTTACTACTGATTTTGAATTACTGGTGAATTGTTTAAAAATTATTCTCCCATAATTTTGTAAGTCATATGCATTTCCTGTCCTGTAAATTGCCTCTTTGTCTTTTCTCTCTCTTCTAAGGTCCAGTGGTAGGCAGTGAATACCTGAACTTAGTGTCTTATCCAGCCTTATGCAGAAGTGGGTAGTCATTTATACTATATAATAATCACAGACTGTGCTAATACTGTGGGTTGGTTTACTCCACTTCTATTCCACTTCTCAATCCCATACAGCTCAGGTTTTGCATGCAAACTAGAGATCGCCAAGTAGATGCATTTAAGTGATGTCTGGCAGGTGGAAGTGAGCTCACAAGCTAGAAAAAGCAGTCCTGTTTATGTATATGAGGTTTTTCTGCAGTGTTTCTCTACCAGCAATCTCACTTAAAACTTCTGCACAGAAATAAAAGTACCAGGACTCACTGTCACAAAGACATTAAGACATTTACTGCAGTGTTAATTTTAGTGGCAAAAACCCCTGGAGACAACATGAGTGTTGGTCACTAGCAGAATGGTTAAATTCATTATAAGACATCCACACTATGGAATATCATAGATCAAACTGAAGAATAAGGTTGCGTTTGTATTGCCCTGAAAGTAGGCCATAATGCATGATAGATTTAATGAAACAGGTTGTATAATTCCATTTTGTAATAAAAGAGGTAAGGGGCATCACTTCTTAAACTTCTTAGAGTGGCTTCTGTTTCCTGCACTGAACTCTGATACACACAATGTCACACTGTCATCATCATAAGTAAAAATTATATATCTAAGGTATTGCAAATATCTAGTTTCCTAACCAGTTAAGGACCTAATAAACAAGATAAATATACAAGAAAATTCTTGGAAGCCCAATACTCATCACAATATTGTATGTATACAATGGAATATGAACCATAAAAAGAATGAAATATTGCCATTCACAGCAACATGGATAGATCTAGAAGGTATTATTCTACGTGAAATAAGTCTGACAGAAAAAACAAATACCATATGATGTCACTGATTTGTGGAATCTAGAAAATGAAACAAATGAACAGACCAAAACAGAAATAGACTCATGAATACAGGGAGGAAACTGGTGGTTGCTAGAGTGGAGGAGGGCGGGAGGATGAGCAAAATAGGTGAAGGAGACTAACTTCCAGTTTTAAAATAAATAACAGGAATGAAAAGTACAATATAAGGAATATAGCCAATAATATTATAATAATTTTGTATGGTCATGGTTGGTAACTACACTTATCATAGTGAGCACTCATAATATATAGAATTGTCTATGCTGTACACCTGGAACTAATACTGTATATATTTCAATTAAAAAATATATATTGTAGTGCACAAGGGACTTCTGCTTTAAGATGGAGTAACTTGGGGGCAACTGGCTGACATAGTTGGTAGAGCATGTGACTCTGGATCTTGGGGTTGTAACTTCAAGCCCCATGTTGGACGTGAAGAATATTTTTTAAAAATAAAATCTATTTTCAAAAAAGATGAAAAAAGTTTTTAATAAGGGGAGTTGCCTGGGTGGCTCAGTCGGTTGAGTGCCAACTTCAGCTCTGGTCACGATCTCCTGGTTCATGGGTTCGAGTCCCTCATTGGTCTCTGTGCTGACAGCTCAGAGCCTGAAGTCTACTTCGGATTCTGTGTCTCACTCTCTCTCTGCCCCTCCCCTGCTTGCACTCTCTCTCTCTCTCTCTCTGTCTCTCTCTGTCTCTGTGTGTGTGTCTCTCTGTCTCTCAAAAAAAATAAACATAAAAATTTTAAAAAGATGTAGTAACTTACAGCCAATTAATGCTGTTCTGAGAACAACTAGAAAACTCAGGTAAAATATGAAAAATAATTTTCTTTTTTGAAAGCATCAGAGAGCTAGGACTTCAGAGGTGAGATCCTAGGAAGAAGGGAAACTGATCAAATTAAGCCCAACTTCTTGCATGTTGCTTTTTTTCCCTTAGAATATCTGCCAATTGTTGGACCAGACACTAAGCAAAAAGTGGCTTCCCAAGAGGCAGAAAAGCCATGAGAGCTGTAGGTAATATCACAGAATCCAGGTAACAAAAAGTGGAGTTTAAGGTCTGCCAGGCCAGCTAGAATTTGAATGCCCAATATCTAGAGAGTGGAGAAGCACAGAAAAATAAACCTGACACTCAACACAGGTTTTCTCTTCCAGGAAATTGCTGATTGCATTACAAGGGTAACAAATTAGAAGTCAAGGAGAATGGCTAAAAGTAGAGTGCAGTGTTCAGAAATTTCCCAGAACTGAAAAGACAAATTTTGGATTTCAGAACTTCCCAAGGAGGAAGATCCTTAGGAAACATCCACCTCCTGGCTCTCATTTGGGACCTCTTAGAGAGCTATATCCTAGCAATCAGGTGAACTGGGGATATGCTGAGTCTAACGAATGCTATATATAAATCAGCCTCAAGTCGCTGCAGTGGTTGACTGAATTAAGGTAACATGCCCTTCTGCTGCCTAGCAGAAAATAAGGCAAAACTTCTCTGAAGGGATATAAGGTCATCTAAAGCCTATATACCTTTTCAGATACAAAGTCTGGTGGTCAATAAAAAAATAACTCATGTACCAAGAAACAAGTCCAAGAAGAAAAATAAAACAGCCAATAGAATCAGACTCATAGTGACCCAGTTATTGCAGTTCAATGACATAGACTACACATATTCAAGAAAATAAAGGACAACATAATGACTTACAGCATATAGCTAGAATCTATGAAAAAGAATCAAATGAAAATTCTAGGATTGAAAATACAATAACTGAAATTAAGAATTCAATAGATGGAGCACATAAAGCCCAAGCTTTACTACTCCTTTGCTGAACATATCAAGTGCCAGCCATGTTATCTGCTTTGTAAGACTCCCCACCCCCACTGTATGCAGCATTTGGAGACAGCCAATCAATATTCCCTACATTCCTCTGGTCAAAAGGTGGGTACAAGTTCTAAGACAACTCAATTAGGTTTTCCTAAGAATTTGAATCTTGAGCTGAGCAATGCAAAGATGGAAAACAATTAGAGCTAATTGATAGTGCCAGCGGTGCCCTGAAAAATGATCCATTACTGTTCCCTATCTAGATCCCAGAAGATACCATGCTGCTGAGACCTACTTGTTTAGTTTTTCTCTCTGTGAGCTAACCTCTTGCCTTCCAAATAAATTCTTGGTTGGTCAGTGTAATAATTTGGGTAAGAAATAAGCAAATTCTGAAATATTAGTGGCTTAAAAAATGTTTCTTTCTCATTCATGCCCAATCCAAAGTGAGTCAACAGAAGGACTTTATTCCATAGTTACTCAGGGACACAGTCTCCTTTCATTCTTTGGCTCTTCCCTCCTCTAGATCTTAGGAGTGGCTACGAGTTGAATATTTCTGTCTCATCAAAATTTATGTGTTGAAGTTTTAATCCCCAGTGAGATAGTATTTGGAGGTAGGGCCTCTAGGAGATAATTAGGTCATCAGTGGGGAGCATTCATGAATGGGATCAGTGCCCTTATAATAAGAGAAAAGACAGAGACGATTTCTCTTTCCACCATATAAGAATACAGAAAGAAGGTGTCCATCTGCAGATCAGTAAGAGAATCCTTACCAGGAAATAAATTGGCTGACATTTGATTTTGGACTTCCAAGCTCCAGAACCATGAGAAATAAATAAATAAATAAATAAATTTCTGTTGTTTAAGTCTCTTAGTTTATGGTAGTTTGTTATAGCAGCTTGAACTGACTACAACCGGCAACTTCTGCATTCATCTGGCAGGACCAAATGTGGAAGATTTTTGTCAGAAGATGGCACATATCACTTTTGCTCATAATCCATTAGCCAGAACTCAGTTACATGGCCACACTTCACTGCAAGGTGGCCTAGAAAATGTAATCTAGATGGGCATCCAGAAAGAAAGAACACTGATATTGATGAGCACCTGCTGTCTATACTACAGCCAAAATCAGTTCTGTTGCTTACAAAGGACCCTAATCAATACACATACATAGGGTTATAATAGAGCCTGAAGAGGAGGGCAATTCAGATAGAATAGTGAGTGTAAATGAAGAGCATCATCTGGTTTGACTGGAGTGTTTGAATGGGTGATTGATGTTAGAGGAGGTCATCAAGAGGACATGACCACCAGTTGACTTCCAAGATGGATCCAGGCTCCTCGTCCCCATCCTTTGGAATGTGTGTTCCACTTGCCTTCCTCGTGCTAGAAGCTGCCCCAAGGACATAGCCATGATATAGTAATAGCCTTGATATAGTAATGTGTTGAAGCCATATACATGGTATACATGACTGAACCTAGTCAAGGCCTTTGTAAAATCTTAAAATGCTAGGGGTCCCTGGGTGGCTCAGTTGGTTAAGCATCCATCTTTGCTTAGGTCATGATCTTGTGGTTTGTGAGTTTGAGTCCCACGGCCGGCTCTATGCTAACAGCTCAGAGCCTGGAGCCTGCTTCAGATTCTGCATCTCCCTCTCTCTCTGCCCCTCCCCCGCTCATGGCCTGTCTCTCTCTGTCTCAAAAATAAATAAACATGAAAAAAATTTAAAAAACAAAACACTTAAAATTCTGGCAGGTAGGTATGGAAATCTACTTGTCTTATGGCCATCCAAGACAAACCTTGTAAGTAAGCTCCCTTTCAGTTTACCAATCTAAAGTGGCCTGCCTCTTTCTTTGATCTCTCCTCCCCCTCCATGTACAGAGGCCAGTTTGTGAGCCAACAATTGGAAGCAGTGGGAGGTAAGATTGTAGAAGGCAGAGTTCTGAATGCCAAACTTAATTCTGTAGGCCAGGAGTTGAAAAACTATGGCCCGTGGACCAAATCCAGCCTCTCCTATGGTTGACTTGGTAAGTTTTATTGGAGCACATCTGAATGCTTTTGCTTTACAATGGCAGGAATGAGTAGTAGTACAATGGCCCACAAAGCCTAAAAATATTTACTATCTGGTCGTTTACATGAAACATTGGCCTATCACTGCCATAAGCAATTGCGAACCACCAAAGGATTTTGAGCAGGTGACAAGTATGTAAGATCACAATGACACCACTGCATAGTGGTAAATTGGACTATGTGAGCCTGTTGTTCAGTCTGGGTTGGAGGTGCAGCTGGAGAGGGAGGAGTCATGTAGGGCAGTTAGGAAACTGTTACACTAGCTTAGGAAGTAATAATAGCAGCTGTCATCTATCAAGTGGCTACTACTTGATAGGCACCGGGATATGTACTTTGCAAGCATTATAAAATTGTATCTTCACAACAGCCTTGTGAAGCACACTATTTTTTACTTCCATTTCACAGATGAGAAAACTGAAGGTCATGGATGTTATATTACTTCTCAGTCTCTTACTGACCCTTCCACCTCTCTCTCTTCTTGGAGGACAGTATTCTTCACGGAAGCTAAGAACATGGTCTCCAAAACAAGACTGCTTAAGTGCAAATCCCAGTTGTACCATTTGCTATCTAGATGACATTTGGTGAGTTACTTAACCTCCCTGTGCCTCAATTTCCTCATCAGTAAAATGACTATAAAGATCAAAATGATACCTGTTAGGGTTCTAGCAAAGATTGAGAGAATTCCTCTATGTAATACACTTAGCACAATACTTGGCACTTAGTAAAAGTCATAAATACATTTGCTATTGTTTTTCCTAACTACTAAATTTTGGCATGTCCCAGAGCTTGGTCCAGCCCTTCTTCTCCACTCTAGCCACTTCCCTATGATTCTAAGATTTCCTCCTCCCATGACACTTATTTTCCATTACCCCATTTTGTTTTCTTCTGGGCATGACCTGAAATCATTTATTGTCAGGCACCTGGGTGACTCAGTCAGTTAAGCGTCCGAGTTCAGCTCAAATCATGATCTTGCAGTTTGTGGGTTTGAGCCCCGTGTCGGGCTCTGTGCTGATAGCTAGCTCAGAGCCTGGAGCCTGCTTCAGATTCTGTGTCTCCCTCTCTCTCTGACCCTCCTCAGCTCACACTGTTTCTCTCTCTCAGAAATAAATAAAACATTAAAAAAATTTATGTTTGAAATAATTTATTGCTTTGTTCATGTATTTAGAACCTGTCTCTCCCATTGGAATGTAAGCCTCATGAAGGCAGGGACTTAGTTTTGTTCATTGCTGAATCCCCAGGGCCTAGAACAGTACCTGGCACAAAGCTGATGCTCAATAAATATTCATTGAATGGAGGAATGAACTTATTCAAATGAGCAGCAGATAATGGAATTCAAACCCAGGTCTGACTGAGGCTAATGCCCATGCTCTTCATTGCCATGTTGTATGGCATAGTAGCCACGGAACTAGAAAGGACAGAGTGGATAAAAGAAACATTTAAGAGGTGGAACTGACATAATAGCAATTGATTTGATGGCAGTGGAGGTGAGAGTGGGGGAAGGTTATGAATCAAATATGATTTTGAGATTTAGGCCTGTATGCCAGCAAGCTATAGATTCAGGAGTCATCTGCTTAGAAGTCATAATTGAAATCCTAATAAATACCTACAGTGAAGGGAATTGGAGGAGAAAAGGGATAAAACAGAGAAGAAACTAGAACGAGCATACTGAGGTCCCAATAGGGGAGAGATGGCATACTTGAAATAAGAAAATTCAAGGAAAGTTTAATAAAGGAATGGTCTACAAGGGTATGAGCAGGGTGTAGCAAAGCCACAAGGGATAATGCTATGCACTGAGCTGTTAAAACTCCTCTAAGCTGGAAGGAATGAGGGAATGAAGTGGTTTGCAGAAGTCAAAAGATTCATGTAGAAGGACCACTCTGAAAAGAATCGTGACCTTTGGTAGATGGACACAACCAGCTCTAGGTGACCCTATAAAGACAGAGCTGGGGGGTAATAAATAGCCTAACATCACTCTCTTATCTCTTTATGATATCCTGCCATAGACTCCCAATGGGCAAACCTGACTAGAAACTAAAGGACAATGCAATTTATTGATGTAATCCATAAAAGCCAGGTTCCCAGGGATGAAAGCAGAGTGAAACAAAGTAGAGGCGTGGAACTGGGGGATCCAAGTCCAAAGGCAGTCTGCGGGGAAAATTCTTTCTTGCTTGGGGCAGGTCAGTCTTTTTCTACTCAGGCTTCCCACTGATTAGATGAGGCCCATCCATGTTACAGTGGGCAATCTGCTTTATTCAAAGTCCACCAATTTACATGTTAACCTCATTCAAAAAATATTTTCAAAAGAAATATCCAGAATAATGTTTTTTTAAATGTTTATTCATTTTTGTGAGAGACAGAACACAAGGGGGAGGGAGGGGCAGAGACAGAGAGGGAGACAGAAAATCTGAAACAGGCTCCAGACTCTGAGCTGTCAGCACAGAGCCCAACGCAGGGCTCAAACCCATGAACCATGAGATCATGACCTGAGCTGAAGTCAGAGGCCTAACTGACTGAGCCACCCAGGCGTCCCATAATGTTTGACCAAACATCTGGGCACAGCCAAGTTGACACATTAAAATGAACCATTACAGCGTGTTCGTTCTGGTACAGATAAATCATTCTCTAAATCTTTTTTTTTAAATTTTTTTATAGCTTATTTATTTTTGAGACAGAGCATGAGCCAGGGGAAGGGCAGGGAGAGAGGGAGACACAGAATCTGAACCAGGCTCCTGGCTCTGAGCTAGCTGTCAGCACAGAACCCAATGCGGGGCTCGAACCCATGAACCGTGTGATCATGACCTGAGCTGAAGTCGGACGCTTAACCGACTGAGCCACCCAGGCGCCCCTCTCTAAATCTTTTAATGATGTGGTTGGGAAGAAACTTTGTGAACAGGAAAGGTAACTCTATCAGGGTATGTGTCTATCCCTGTGAGGACAGGGATAGTGGGAGAGGTCTAGTGTAATCAGCAAGCCACCAGGAAACTGGCTGGTCCTTCCAAGGAACGGTACCACATCAGAGGCTCAGCACTGGCGTGTTCTATTGTCACATTGGACATCCAGCAGGAACAGTAGCCAGAATCAACCGTAATGAGCTTTATGATGCCACCTCTAACCCTGTTTTCATGTCTCTTCTATTCATGAGTCAATCGGGCAAGCGCTGAGGATAGAATCCAGTTGATATCCACAGGCTCAGTCTTCTTTCTCACCTGATCACTGAGAACCTCCTCTGGACAAATGCCCTCTTTGAGTAATTTATGTAGGGCATAACTATGTTCACACTCCGTGCCCATTCCCAGAGGTCCATCTATATTTCTTGTCCCTAGATCTTGTGTCCTAAGTTGTCCAGTTATGTTCTTTCCACATCCCTGACCAGCAAGTACATACCTCTGGCCATTTCTCCTTCCACATCAAGGGGACAACTTGGTGCTCTACTGTCTTTCAAGGCCACTCAGAGTTGGCTTATAGTGCAGTTATATCCACTTCCAGCTGGTGATATCCTACTGTGCTGATCCATGCGTAAACCAGGCTTGTACTTCCCCTTTGACCTTTACCTGCTCATAGGGAGCTCCCCATGAGGCCATAGGAGGGGCTTGAAAGGGGATGATGAAGCAAGTACCATAGAATTGTTGAATCACCTGCTCAAGCAGATGCCTTTTAGACCTGATTGTGTCCAGTCCTGTAAATAGCACTTAAATTTTATGGTCAAATAGTGATATTTATATTCATGTTACGATTCAGTGAATCAGTTGAAATACCCAGTTCATGATGGGAAAGTCAAGTCACATGATCTCCATGTGCTGCATCATCAGGACTTCAGTCCCTTCAGGGCTTAGTAACCAGCCAGGAGCTACCTTTCAAATGGGGAATTGCTGTCAGTCAGGAAGATCATGGCCTTACTCCAAACCCTTATAGTCTGTGATGTGATTGTCTTTATATTTTTTCAAAAAAAGTTTTATTGATTGATATATAAACATT
The DNA here is from genome assembly GCF_003009895.1 of Hyaena hyaena. Taxonomy (NCBI): domain Eukaryota; kingdom Metazoa; phylum Chordata; class Mammalia; order Carnivora; family Hyaenidae; genus Hyaena; species Hyaena hyaena. The sequence continues at coordinate 1,283,570 of NW_024080708.1, read as the reverse complement.
ATATATATTTAAGGTGTACAATGTGATTTTTTATATGTATGCATTGTGAAATTATCACCACATCAAGCTGATTCATATATCTATCACTTCCTTGTAGTTATAATTCTGTGTGTTTGTGTGTGGTGAGACCACTTAAGATCTACTCTGTTAGCAACTTTCAAGTAGATAATACAGTACTGTTAACTATAGTCACTGCTGCATATTAGATCTTAAGAACCTATTCATCTTGTGGTTCGTGGCTCGAGCCCCACATTGGGCTCACTGCTGACAGCTCAGAGCCTGGAGCCTGCTTTGGATTCTGTATCTCCATCTCTTTCTGACACTCCCCACTCACACTCTGTCTCTCTCCCTCTCAAAAATAAATAAACATTAAAAATGTTTTAAATAGAAAAAGAACTTATTTATCTTGCATTACTAAAACTTTGTGCTTTTTGACCAACACCACCCACTTCCCCCTCTCCACTCCCCAGCACCAGCCCCTGGCAACTTTGCTTTCGACTCTTTGCTTTTTATGCAATGTGATTTTCTTTTTTTAAATATTTATTTATTTATTTATTTATTCAAATGTTTTATTTATTTTTGAGAGAGAGACAGCGTGAGCAGTGGAGGGTCAGAGAGAGGGAGACACAGAATCTGAAACAGGCTCCAGGCTCTGAGCTGGCTGTCAGCACAGTGCCCGACATGGGGCTTGAACCCATGAACCGTGAGATCATGACCTGAGCTGAAGTCGGACGCTTAACCGACTGAGCCACCCAGGCGCCCCAATATTTACTTATTTTTGAGAGAGAGAGAGAGAGAGCGCGCACATGTGGGGAAGGGGCAGAGAGGGGGAGACAGAGGATCCAAAGCAGGCTCTGCACTGACAGCAGAGAGTTTCATGAGGGGCTCACACCTATAAACTGCAAAGTCACGACCTGACCGAAGTCGGACACTTAGCCAACCAAGCCACCCAGGTACCCCTGCAATGTGATTTTCTTATTGGTGTTTTCCAGAGGTTTCATTCAGAAATTTCATTTCCCACAGCCTTTTTTCCTTATGATCCTCTCCTACTCATAAGGCCAAAATGGTGGATAGCTTACCCCACACTCTGGACCCTTTTATATTCTGGGCCTACCTCAAAATAGGTGAGAATATCATACTCAAATATAGTTGGCATATATTGCCTTCAAAATCCAAAGAGGTCCACCAAGCATTGAGCCTTTTACTTTAAGGTGGGCATTGTGAAGTATAGCAACTTTTCTCTTCTTTTAGAGGGATCCCTTAAGACACACCAGACTGGATCCCTAGAAACATCACCTATTGGCAGGATCCTGAGCCACTTCCGATGTATATATATATATATATATGTATATATATGTATATGTCTTACCAAAGTATCTATGTTTCTTTCTACTTAGTGATCATCAAATCTAATTGCTATAATATTGGCAATTTAATGGAATAGAGTGACCTTCTGTAAGATATCAAGATGACCAAGGTCTCTCCCCCACAAAAGTATGTTATGACCAAGAACAAGAAAATTAGATTCACTCTGGGGTTAAGGCAGTAAAAATGTATGATCATCCTTATTTCTTATTTTCATCACTGAGAGGAATGGGAGGAAGAAGCATTTTCTGGGTCAATGGCTACATACAAAGGGCCTGGGGTTGTGTTCATTTGCCTTAGCAAACATACTACATGCAGAACTATACCTGTGGTTAATTTCATCACTAGATTAAGTTTGTAATAATTAGCTGTCATTTTCCTGAATCTATCTGAATTTGGTACTAGTCAATCAGATAAGTCAAATGGTGATGTGACAGACATCACCACAGCTGCATCTCTGTAGCCTTATCTCTGCAATTCCTTCAGGGATGCAGTATTGCTTTTGGTTTAGCCTGGATGTGGGATGGAGGAAACTTCCAAGGGCTTTTACTTGGCTACTTCTTAGCATAAGAGCCCTCATCCCTTGGGTCAGTGAACTAATGTGTGAATTCTGTCAGTTACTAGGTATAACTAGTCATACTCTACATTCTGTGACTATTGGAGGGAAAAAAAAACATAGAGTGGATCTGTTGTCCCACTATAGCAAAGCCAGTATTTAATAGACAATCAAAAAATCAGGCATTTTCCTTCTCCCACTGTGCAGTCACCTTTATTCATGGCTACAGGCCCCTCTGGGGAAGGCTTAGGTAAAGACTGACAGTATATAACTGTGGTCATATTGCGGGGCGCCTTTTCAAATGGGTCCAAAAGCCTCCTCGTTTGAGAAGCTCGAGGTCTATTAACAAGTGTAAAAACTGAGTAAAAGATTGTGATTCCCCACTGTGGTGACTCACGTTACATTTTTCTCCAACAGATCTAAAATTTGTACACCTATACAGAACAAGAAATATTTTAGTAGGCTGACCATATATTTCATTTTGAGGGATCCATTATCAATTAGCCACCACCACATTTCTGTCCATTGTAAAACATTCCAGTTGCCATTCTATCCCTGTGGTTTACTGTAATGATATGTTTCTGGTGGTTGCTACCATTAGGGACTTATCATGCTGGAAATCCATTACTCCCAATGCAATCAGGAAATCCAATTGCACGTCAACATGGCCTCCTTCCTCTATAGTGTATCAAGGAAGTTCAAATGTTTCTACCTTAATAATTAGGCCATCATGGAGACATTGAGACCAAAGTTTGATTAGTGGGCTACTAGTGCCAATCCCCAGTACTTGAGTCCCATCACATTCAATCTTGAATCCTGGGAAAGTGCACTTCTGTCAATATATTTCTCTCAACCAATCTTACCTTTCCTCCTCTTTGGTCTAACACATTTAGAAAGTGGTAAAAGGGTGCATGGATGGCTCAGTTGGTTAAGTGTCTGACTTCGGCTCAGGTCATGATCTCACATTTTGTGAGGTCGAGCCCTGCACCTGGCTCTGTGCTGATAGCTCAGAGCCTGGAGCCTGCTTTGGATTCTGTGTCTTCCTCTCTCTCTGCCCCTCCTCTGCTCATGCTCTGTCTCTCTCTCCTTCAAAAATAAATAAACATGTGAGCAAGCCAAAATAAACATGGACTGCATAAAACAATAATAATATCTGACTTGTGGTATCAAAAAATGATAGATAATAAATATATACAAATCAGAACAGAGTGATCAGTGTTACAGTGTTCTATGGTCCTTGTACTATTTGGGAGGATGGCAAATATATTGATTTACTTTAAACTTTATTAAATAAGCATGCTAATATTTATTGGACATGCACTAAAAGAATAGAAACATGGCATTTAACTTCTAAAGAGAAAAAAAATGTAGTTGAGATTAAACAGACACATATTTTTAAATGTCAACACAAATGGAAGCAAAAAGTGAGGTAGAAGAAGAGAAACAAGGGAAGTGGGATAATGAGAAAGATCAAAATTAGATGTTATATTGTAGAAGTAAATCCAAATATATCAGTAACCACAATAAACATAATAGACTAACCTCTTCAGTGAAAGCCAAAGGCTGGATGGGAGAAGACTTCCAATTCCAGGTGTAAAGGAGTAGTATTTACAAACTAATTCTCCTCCTGTAAACAGTTATAAGAATTACACAAAATATATACTTTTAAAAGTGTTTGGAGGGGCGCCTGGGTGGCTTAGTCGGTTAAGCGTCCGACTTTCGCTTAGGTCATGATCTCGCGGTTCGTGGGTTCGAGCCCCGGGTCGGGCTCTGTGCTGACTGCCAGCTCAGAGCCTGGAGCCTGTTTCAGCTCTCTGACCCTCCCCTGCTCACACTGTCTCTCTCTCTCTCTCTCTCTCTCTCTCCTGGAAATAAATAAAACATTTAAAAAAATAAAAAAAAAGTGTTTGGAGATACTACAAGCAATCAACAAGAAAAGTGTCAGCAGTTCTGGGATAAAGAGACAGATGTAGAGTTCAGGGCTACCAAAGTGGCTGAAAGTTGAGGGGCAAAAGTCACAGAAAGAATGGATTCACCGAGAGATGAGTTCCAAAATTTGCATAGGAATTCCCCTCAAATTGTTGGAAGTCTACTAAGCTACACATGTGCAGAGGGAGACTCTAAGGCACAAGAGATATTTTGGAGCCAATTCTCACCAGATGTGTGATTGTGCACATATCTTCCCAATTTTGCATTCTACTATGTTACATTGGTAACTTCACATTATTGATGGTGGGTGTATGTATGCCATGTAAATCAGAAAATACTACAAATCAAGGCTTCTTCAACCCCTGGAGAGCTGATTTATCAGAACACAAAAGCATACAACAATATAAAGCCCTCTGGTAAAGATAAATATGTGAACAAATACAGAATTCTGTAACGTTGTAATGATAGTGCAAAAATAACCTTTAATTCAGGGATAGAATTTAAATGATAAAAACTATAAAAATAACTATAATTATAAAATTATGTTAATGGATATAAAAAAGATGTATTTTATGACATCAACCATAACACAATAAAGCTAGAAATCACTACCAGAAGGAAAACTGAAAAATTCACACGTATGTGGAGATTAAACAACACACTCTTGAACAGCCAATGGATCAAAGAAAAAATCACAAGTGGAGTTAGAAAATATCTTGAGACACATGAAAATGAAAACAAAATGTACTGAAACTCATGAGATGCAGCAAAAGCAGTGCTAAGAAGAAAATTTATAGCATTAAATGTCTACATTAACAAAGAAGAAATATCTGAAGTCAATATCATAACTTTACACCTTAAGGAATTAGAAAAAGAAGAACAAACTTAATTCACAGCCAGTGGAATAAAGGAAATTATAAAAATTAGAGTAAAGATAAATGAAAGAGAACAGAAAATTTAATAAGGGGAATTATTATTTTTTATTTTTTAATATTTATTTATTTTTGAGAGACAGAGAGACAGAGTGTGAGCAGGCAAAGGAGCAGAGTAAGAGGCAGACACAGAATCCGAAGCAGGCTCTGGGCTCTGAGCTGTCAGCACAGAGCCTGACGTGGGGCTCAAACTCAAGAACCGTAAGATCATGACCTGAGTTGAAGTCAGAGGCTTAACCCACTGAGCCACCCAGGCACCCCAATAATGGGAATTATTAAACTAAAATGTAGTTTCCTTGAAAAGAGTAATAAAATTGGCAAATCTTTACCTAGACTGACAATGAAAAAAAAAGAGAACAACAAAGGTTTATTCTCATAGCAACTTTCAAATATATAATACGGTATTGTCAACTAGAGTCACCATATTATTCACTTTTAAAAGGGTTAGTTTTATGTTATGTGAATTTCAACTCAATTCAAAAAGATATTTTCTTTTTTTAAATTTTGGAGAGAGAGAGAGAGAGAGAGAGCACATGTGGAGGAGAGGGGCAGGGGGAGAGAAAGAATCTTAAGCAGGCTCCCTGCTGAGCATGGAGCCCCCTATGGTGCTCAATCCCAAGACCCTGGGATAATAACCTGAGCTTGAAATCAAAAGTCAGACACTCAACCAGCTGAGCCACCCAGGTGCCCCCAAAAAGAGATATTTTCAAAAAATGACTTTTGTTTGTTTTGGTTTGTTTTGGCCATTAGATGCACACTACAAGAAACAAGAAAGGGGACAACTTTAAGCTGAAGGAAAATGATAACAGATGAAAGCATGAAACTGCGGAAGGAACAAAGAGAACTATTTATAACAATGATAATAATACCGTGTAGGGTTTTTTTGGGGGGGTATAATATGCGTAACATAAAAATTAACTCCTATATAATTTTAAACACACATAGAAATACAATATATAACAGTAGCACAAAAGATGAAAGATCAGCAAATGGAGTGAAATTGTTATATGCTTCATACAGATTTGGGAAATGGTAAAAGTATAAATTTAAGATGAACTGGAATAAGTCAAAGATGCATATAATAATCTGTGGAACTTCCACAAAAGGAATTTTAAAAGAATGAATAACCCAAAAGTTATAGAAGATAAAATGGGGTAATAAAAATATTTGAATAGTAAAAAGAAGGCAAGAATGGGAAAATAAGGATAGGACAAATGAACAAGTAGCAAGATGGTAGCTAGAAACTTAACTGTATTCAAGAGTTACTTAAAATGTAAATGGACTAGGCACTTCAATTAAAATACAAAGATTAGGGGTCCCTGGGTGACTCAGTCTGTGCTATCAGCACTGAGCCTACTTGGGATTCTCTCTCTCCCTCTCTCTGCCGCTCCCCGACTTACTCTCACATGCACTCTCCCTCTCTTTCTAAATAAACTTTAAAAAATAAATAAAATAGGGGCGGCTGGGTGGCTCAATGAGTTACGTGTCTGACTCCATTTCAACTCAGGTCATGATCTCATGGTTTGTGGAACTGAGCCTCATGTCTGGATCTCTGCTGACACAAAGGAGCCTGCTTGGGATTCTCCCTCTCCTCCTCTCTGTCTGCCCCCCTCCACCACTCACGTTCTCTCTCTCTCTCTCTCTGTCTCAAAAATAAATAAATAAACATTAAAATAAATAAATAATGAAAATAAAATACAAAGATTATCAGGTTACTTTTTCTTTTTTTATTTGAGAGAGAGAGAGAGAGAGCATGAGTGGGGGAAAGGGGCAGAGGAAGAGAGAAAAAGAAAAGAGAATCCCAAACAGGCTCCATGCTCATTGTGGAGCCTTACTTGGGGCTCAATCCCATGACCATGGGATCATGACGCAAACTGAAATCAAGAGTCAGATGCTTAACCAACTATGGCCACACAGGAGTCCCTCCTTTCACTTTAAAAAAATGTTTATTTATTTATTTTGAGGGGGGGTGCAGAGAAAGAGGGAGAGAGAATCCCAAGCAGGCTGCATGCTGTTAGTACAGAGCCCAACATAGGGCTCCATCTCACAAACTGTGAGATCATGACCTGAGCCCACAACAAGAGTCCAATTCTTAACTGACTGAGCCATGCAGATGCCCCCTCCCTTTTACTTTTATAGAAACAAAATGCAACTACATACTGTTTAAAACTCAGATCATGGGCACCTGGGTGGCTCAGTCAGTTAAGCATCTGACTTTAGCTCAGGTTGTGATCTCACGGGTTTATGGGTTCCAGCCCTATATCAGGCTCTCGGGTGTCAGTACAGAGCCTGCTTGGGATCCTCTGTCCCCCTCTGTCTCTGTCCCCCCCCCCAGTTCTGACTCTCTCAAAAATATTAATAAACTTAAAAAAAAAAACTCAGATTAGGGGCTCCTGGATGGCTCAATTAATTAAATGTCTGACTCTAGATTGTGGCTCAGGTCATTATCTCATGGTTTGTGAGTTCTAACCCCGCATCGGGCTCTGCACTGGCAGTGTGGAGCCTGCTTGGCTCTTTCTCCCTCTCCCTCTGCCCCTCCCCATCTCTCTTTTTCTCTCAAAAAAAGTAAATAAAAATAAACTTAAAAAATTTTTAACTCATTAAATAAAACGATACAGAAAAGCTGAAAGTAATAAGGGTGGGAATATATACAAGGCAAATAGTAAAAAAGAAAGCAATGCAGTTATATTTAAAGAGGCCAGCAGAACCCTGATACCAAAATCTAACAAGGATATACCAAGAAAGTAAAATTGCAGGCCAATATCTGTCCTGAAGATAGATGCAAAAATCCTAGCCCAAATATTAACAAATGAATCCAGAAATGAATAAAATGAATCATGACTAAGTGAGGTTTAGCCCAGGAATGGAAGCTTCTTTAAATATTTGAAAGGCATCCAATGTAATTTGTTATATGGCTGAATAAAGGAGAAAGCGGCCAATAGATGCCAAAATGACATTTGATAAAATTTGACACCTGTTCATGATTTTAAAAAAATACACACTGCGGCGCCTGAGTGGCTCAGTTGGTTAAGCGTCCAACTTCAGCTCAGGTCATGATCTCATGGTTCGTGGGTTCAAGCCCTGCGTTGGGCTCTGTGCTGACAGCTCAGAGCTTGGAGCATGCTTTGGTTTCCGTGTCTCTCTCTCTGCCTCTCCCCGCTTGTACTCTGTCTGTTTCTCTCTCTCAAAAATAAATAAACATTAAAATTCTTTAATAAAAAAAATACACATCAAACTAGGAATAGAAAAGAACTCCTCTAATCTAATAAGCATTTAAAAAAAAATGCTAGGATCATACTTTAATGGTGAAATAGTGAACTCTTTTCCCCTGAGATCACTTTATTTATCCATTATCTCATTGATTGACATGTGTGTTGTTTCCAATTTAAAGCTATTATAAATATGGGGCGCCTGGGTGGCTTAGTCGGTTAAGCGTCCGACTTTCACTTAGGTCATGATCTCGCGGTTCGTGGGTTCGAGCCCCGCGTCGGGCTCTGTGCTGACTGCCAGCTCAGAGCCTGGAGCCTGTTTCAGAGTCTGTGTCTCCCTCTCTCTCTGACCCTCCCCTGCTCACGCTGTCTCTCTCTCTCTCTCCTAGAAATAAATAAAACATTAAAAAAAATCTTTAAAGCTATTATAAATAAAGAATGCTAGTGGCACCTTGGTAGCTCAGTCAGTTGGGCAACCAACATCACCTCAGGTCATGGTCTCATGGTTCATGGGTTCATGCCACTTGTCGGGCTCTGTACTGACAGCTCAGAGCCTGGAGCCTGGTTCAGACTCTGTGATTCCTTCTCTTCCTGCCCATCCCCTGCTCATGGTCTGTCTCTCTCTGTCTCTCAAAAATAAATAAATGTAAAAAAATTTTTTTAAAAGAATGCTTAAAAATGCTTAAGCCAGGGATGCCTGGGTGGCTCAATCAGTTAAGTGTCCAACTCTTGGTTTTGGCTTGGGTCATAATCTCATGGCTTTGTGGGTTCCAGCCCCACATCGGACTCTGCGCTGATAGTACAGAACCTGCTTGGTATTCTCTCTCTCTCTCTCTCTCTCTCTCTTTCTCTCTCTCTCTCTCTCTCCCCCTCTCTCTCTCTGCCCCTTCCCCATTTATGTTGTCTCCATCTCTCCCAAAATAAAGAAATAAACTTAAAAAGATTTTTAAAAATGCCTAAAGCCAGTGCTTCAATGAAATAATATGGATGACTCTCACACTACTGTTGAGTGAATGAAGCCAGATGTTAAAGAGTATATACTCTATGAATCCATTTATATATGAATTATATAACTGACAAAAACTATCCATGATCTTAAAAGTCATTATAGTGCCTACCTTTTGGGAGTACCAACCAGGAGAGAATAGGAAGGAGACTTCTGGGCACTGGAAACAGTCTCTGTTGTGATGCAGTTAGTGGTTATATGGGTGTATACTTTTTGAAATCCATCAAGCAGTACACTTAAACTTTGTGAACATTACCATTAAAAAAAAAAAAAACAGATATCAGGGGCACTTGGGTAGCTCAGTTGTTGAAGCATCTGACTCTTGATTTCAGCTCAGGTCATGATCTCACAATTCATGAGATCAAGCCCTGCATCAGGCTCTGCTCTGACAGCGTGGAGCCTGCTTGAGATTCTCTCTCTCCCTCTCCCTTTGCCTCCCTCCCCACTGTCTCTCCCTCTCATTCTCTCTAAATAAATAATAAATATTTTAAAGTAAAATACAAATAAAAATATTAAAAAAACAGATACCAGGCCAAAAAAAAAATCCAGCTATATGTAATTTACAAAAGACACAGCTCAACACAAGGACTCAAAAGATTGAAAGTAAAATGATGGAGTAAAAGTTATGTCAAGCAAATACCAGAAAAAATTGTGGGAGATCTATGTTAATATCAGGAAAACATATACCTAAAGGTAAAAATAATATAGAAAAACTAGGTGACTGTAGGAAGCTCCTAACATTTTCCTTCTTTTTTTTTGGAAGGGGCACTTTTTGGTTTGCTTATATTGGGTTTTGTTTTTATTGAGTTCATGGGAGCAGGAAGAAGATTGGAACTAGATGGGAGGGAGAAGTTAAAGAAATAGGTGTTTGGTATGAAAGTGACTTCTCAGATAGAGCCAAGTAAGACAAGGAAATTTTGAGATTTTAGTTTCTCATCTTGTTAATTAAATGTATGCCCCTGTCTGAACCTTACATTATGATGTCTTGACAATGATAATTCACATTTGTCTAAGAAATTTGCCAAGTGCTTGAGGCAGGGTCTTAGTGGAGCTTCCCCAAACCTGAGAGTTCAAATAATACAAAAGCCTTATTATATGTTTTGCTTCTGGAAATAAAGAAAAAAGAAGTTTCCAGCAGGGTTGAAAGAATTGTTCTCCCCTGAAGATAAGACTTGTGAATACCCCATAGAGGAGGCAATTGAAAAGTAATGAGGTGAAAATGGATTATGTTCTCACTTCTTTCCTGACAGGAAGAAAAAGTTCTCTTTATAAGAAATTAGTTCACACCTTCACTTCCTTCATAATGGATTCAAAATGGGGATAAAAGCAAGCTAAAAGCAAGAGAAATTTTCATTTGGTCATTCTCTTTTAACCACCTACTTGGCTTAAGTATTTTTTTTTTACTCCGTGCCAGTGGTATGAGTAAATGTTTAATATATGAGAAGCACATAAGTTAGCCCCATTAAAATTCAGTAAATATATATATATATATATATATATATATATATATAATAAAAGACATACCATAACAATGTCTTTCAAAATGTATACCAAAGTGGTATGTAGACAGAGCTTCTGGAATGGCAAAGTTGAGGATCTCAGTTAATTCACTCCTCCATAAAAGCAAGGAAAACCCTTAAAAACATTGTCAAAATTAAGTTGTTCAGAACTCGGGAAATTAAGCAAACACTTGCAAAAATCAGAGGAGCATGTATTCAAGAAGGACATCAGGGTTTGTAGTGTTGTAACTGGACCGACTCACCTATTCCTATACCCCTCTCCACCACTGTGCTATAGTGAAAAGACAACCCACAGAATGAGACAAAATATTTTCAAATCATATATCTGATCAGGGACTTGTATCTAGAATATAGAAAGAATAAGTAAAGCACAATAATAAAAAGACCACTTAATTTTTAAAATAAACAGTGGATCTGAATAGACATTGCTCCAAAGAAAATAAACAAATGGCCAATAAGTTCATGAAAAGATGCTCTAGATCATCAGGCATCAGGGAGATATGAATTGAAACACAGTGAGATATCACTTCACACCCACTAGGATGACTGTAATAAAAAAGATAGGCAATGACAAGTACTGGTGAGGAAGTGGAAAAATTAAAACCCTGGTACATTGCTGGTGGAGTAAAATGGTGTAGCCACAGTAGACAACAGTCCGGCAGTTCCCTAAAACATTAAACAGGTTGAAAACAAGACAACAGACTCCTAAATGGAGTTGCTTATGCTAAGCCCCACGTCATCAAGCCAAGACTTACTTAATTATGGTTTTGGCTCTCCCAGAAATGGAATCTCAAACCAGTCAACCAGGAATCACCTGATTAGCACTAGCTGGGTGGTCTGCCTGATAGGCACCTGCCATCCCCTAAAGGAAAGTAACCCTGTAACAACCAACCTGCTTTTTTGCCTAGTAGAACTTCCTTGTTACTTCCTCCTTCTGCCTATGAAAGTCTTTCATTTTGCACAGCTCCTCAAGGCTCCTGTCTGCTGGATGGGATGCTGCCCAATTCATGAATTGTTGAATAAAGCCAAAAAGATCTTTAAAATTTCCTCTGCTGAATTTTATTTTTTAACATATATGTTACCAAATGACCCAGCATTTCCACTCCTAGACATCTACCCAAGAGAATTGAAAACATATCCACACAAAAACTTGTACACAAATGTTTATAGAAGCACTATTTATAATAGTGTATAGAAGATACTATTTATAATATCCCCGAAATAGAAACCACCTAAATACCCATTAATGGATGAATGGAAAAATAAAATGTGGTATATACACACAACAGAATATTATGCTGCAATTAAAAGAACTGGAGTATGGATACCTGTTAGAGCATGGATGAGCTTTGAAAACATTATGCTCAGACACATATTGTATGATTCTATTTATATGAAATGTCCAGAATAAGCAAATCTATAGAAGCAGGTAGTACATTGGTTGTGCCAGGAGGTGGGGGGCAAGAGGCGTGGTAACTGACTGCTAATGAGAAGGGAAGGGGTTTAGGCGACCTGGGTGACTCAGTCGGTTAAGCATCTGACTTCGGCTCAGGTCACGATCTCATGGTTCCTGGGTTCAAGCTCCGTGTCAGGCTGTGTGCTGACAGCTCAGAGCATAGAGTCTGATTCAGATTCTGTGTCTCCCTCTCTCTGCCCCTAACCTGCTTGCACTCTGTCTCTCTCTCTGTCAAAAATAAACATTATTTTACAAAAAAAAAAAAAAAAAAAGGGAAGAAATCCTTTCCAGGGCATTGGTAATGTTTTAAAATTTCATGGTGATGCTTTCATGACTCTGAATATACTAAAAACCACTGACCTTTTCACATTAAATGGGTAAAATGTAAGGTATATGACTTGTATCTCAATCAAGCTGTTTTTAGACGCCCTATCTGATGTGAACAGGCCAAATGTGCCTCGCCAACTTAGTTGGTAGGGCATGAGACTTAATGTGAACAGTCCGATTGCCAATCCGAAACCCAAGAGAAAAGCCCTGACTGCTCGCATTGCTTCACTGATTGTTCTACACTAGTCCATCTCAAACCCAGAGCAAAGTGAAGATTCAGATAGGAATAGTAGTAACTACAAAAGGCTTTAATTCCATTAGGTCTGTGCTTGACCAGGAAAATGGCTGCACAGCACAGTCACAAGCAATCCTAATCAACCCAACATATTGCTTCTACAGAGCGCCCAACCTTCTCCCAAACTCTACAGATGCCTCTCAATACACCAAAGCTATCTAATATGACCTAACTTCATACTCTCAAATAGGTGGCTACATAATCCCTGTCATGAGTACAGAAAAACAATATTCCTCAAGCAGGGATTGTATGCCTGTAACAACGTTATGAAGTATGTATTAATATTATTATTTCCATTTTACACATTGGGAGACTGAGGCATGGAATGGTTAGGTAATTCGGCCAAGGTCACAGAACTACTCAGTGGCATGGCCAGGATTTGAACCCACACTGGTACCAACAACAGTGTGCTTAACCAGGATGCCATCCTGTGTCCCAAGAAAAGCCTTTTCACACCCTTCCTAGTCAATCTCCCCACTTTTTACACATGTGAATTTATCTAGTGAAGAGCAAGTCCATGTCTTGTTTGCCTAGTTCCCATTTGTCCTCCCAAACATAGTTTTCATATGGTTTAAATTCACCGGTTTGAGCAACCAGAACCCAACATTGCTTTCTATGATGTTTGCTCAGCCTCCTGCCCTTGTAACACATGAATAAAAGTGCACACAATTTTGTGCAAACATTCAGGGTAAAACTCTTACCCTTCCCTCCACCTCTAGCTCCCAACACTCTAGTTCCCAGCATTATTGTCTCCCCACCAAGAGACACTCATCATGTCCATAGAACAGGCCACAGTCTTTGGTGTTCTGGGGACATGAAATGAAGGAAGGCTTCATGGAGAAGGTTGCACCTTCTCTTGTCCCTGAAGGGCAAGTAGAAATGTAGGGAACAAACATTTCAAAAGAAGCATAGTTTAAGCAAATGCATGACTAGCAGAGTGTTCTGAGAGCAAGGACTTTGGGATCAGACAGCTGTGGCTGTCTTAGCCAACTTACTTACTCTCTTTGAACTTCGGATTAAATTCTTAAAAACCTAGATAATAATACATCTCTCTCCAGGAGTGAGGATTGAATGAACTTATAATAAACATCAGACACATTCTAAGCTCTCAACTAAGAAATACAATCACCTATAAAGCAGTAAACATGACTCATTTTTGGCAAATAGTAGTAGTTAATTTTGCCAATGTTGGTAAATAACGGCAGAGAAGTCTGGAAAGGCAAATTGAGACCAGATGTTTAAAGATTAGAAAAATCTTGGAAAAACGAAAAGAGTGATAAAATTTGTGTATAAAAGAGAGAAAGAAAGAGAATAGGGGAGAAGGGGGGAGGGGTAGGGAAGGAGGGGAGGGGAGACCAGCAGAGAGAGAGAGATTGCTTGAAAAAAATGATCAGAATGAGCAAGTTACTTGCAATTCCTCTGCAGTTCATTAATGTTTTGTTTATTGTCTAGCATTTCCACTATATTGTGAACCTTATGAGGATATGGATCATGTTTATTTTGTTTACCACTCTACTTCCAGAATCTTGCACAATGTCTAATCCATAGTATGTGCTCAATATTTGTTGAATATTGATGATGGAGGGGGTGTTAAAAATAAAGATTCCAAGGGGCGCCTGGGTGGCTTAGTCGGTTAAGCGTCCGACTTTCGCTTAGGTCATGATCTCGCGGTTCGTGGGTTCGAGCCCTGCGTCGGGCTCTGTGCTGGCAGCCAGCTCAGAGCCTGGAGCCTGTTTCAGTCTGTGACTCCCTCTCTCTCTGACCCTCCCCTGCTCACACTGTCTCTCTCTCTCTCCTAGAAATAAATAAAAACATTAAAAAAAATTTAAAAAAAAAAATAAAAAAATAAAGATTCCAAGAATTTAAGCATAGATAACTAAACGAATGCATAAGATTGGTAGTGCAGAGAAAATAATGACTTTAAATTTTGGACTCAAGTAGTCCGAGAGGCCTGATGCACATTCTGGTGTTCATATGTTGCAAAATTCCATATGTTGCACTGGAGGTCAGAGAAGAGGTGGGGGCTGGAGATGTGTTACTAAGAATCATTAGCATACAGTAGCAATTGACATCACGCGAGAAGAGGGAGATTGTTAAACGAGATATCCCCTGGAAGTGACGCCACTGAGAGGGGCGCAGAGGAAGGAAGAGAGTGCGCCGGCAGTTGAAGCTGGTCTGAAGTGGGGCGAGCGGCGGAAAACAAAAACATTGAAGTATGAGAAGATTCAGAAGAGACTGGTCTCGTGAAGACTCAAAAAGATACCATGAAAGGAAGAACTATTATGATGAGGAGCCACGAGCCAGTCATGAGAGGTAAGGCTATAGAGATATCTAATTCATATGACGACCCAGAAGTTGTTGGTACCTTTGAGGTGAACGGTATTAAAGGATCCTGGAGAGTGTAGTCGGTTTGCAGTGGTAGTTAAATTGTTTCACTTGAACCCCAACTAGTTTGTGACCCTAAACAGGTTACTTAATCACACTGTGCCTTAACTATAAAATGGATGATTATCTCGTACCGTTATTGAAGTAATAAGTGAATATGGATTAAAATGTTTAGAAAAGTACTTTGGTGATGGTCACCATTCAGTAAAATTTTAGCTGTTGTTAAGAGAGTAAGTTGTAGAAGGCGGGTGAATGGCGGTGTATACTAATCTTCATTTGAGGTCTAAGAGACAAAAAAAGCATCCTAGAATGAGAGAACTTGATAAGCCTTTCCTTATGAATAGCGTAAAATCAAGTTGTGAATAATTTTAGAAACGCTAATGAGACCGTTTGGGATTCAATCAGTGAGGCTAGATTCTTCCAGAATGTTCCAGAACGTTAAACGTTCTTCACCAGTCATGCTCAGTATGATTTCCTTCTTTCCCCAAGCTCCACCCCTTTTTCCTATAGGCTACTGATACAGGTCTCTCTTGACGGTTCTCCTCGGTCTTCAGCCAGCGTTGGCCCCGCCCCCTGGAGCAAAGAAGTCCTCTTATTGGGCCATTTAGATCTTTTTAGCTTGTCCCACATCCTTGGGTAAATGGTTACAGTAGCCAATTAACGAAAGCTGAGTGATTTTTCTTCCTGATGAAGTAGAGAAATACCAAACAAGCGAATACAGGAGACGGTTGGGAAGTACTGACGGAACTGAAGGGAACTGTACTTAAGGTTAGGACATCGGGGTGCTTTTAACAACGGACCGACCTACTTCCGGGAGAGAATGGGCGGGTAGATAATTCGGCGTTTGGCGGGTTTAGCTGTCTCCCTAAATATTTGATCCTCCCGCAGCCGAGGGAGACGGACACGTGAGGAGGTAGTGACGCCGCCACTGCAGGAACACACTGCTTCGAGCTCCCTGATGGCCGCGACTGTGGTGAGTGCCCGGACCGCGGCAGGGTGCCGGGGCGCCGCGGCTTGGATGGCTGAGGGGAGGGCCGCTGGGCCGGGCTGGCTGGTGGTCACGTGGTCCAGTGGCGAATCAGGGCCTGGCCCGCTGGGCTTCGGGGCGGGGCCCGCTCTCCGTAGCCCCCTTCGATCCCTATTCCCCCCACTCCCCCTGCTGCCCCCGACCCCTGGCGGGGCAACTTTGGGTTGCTGGAAAGGACCCCGAGATGGGAATTGAAGGGAGGCGGCAGTGTGGGGGTCTGTTTATGGCTTGCGATCTTTTTTTCTCCATTATCTCCCTCTCTAAATAAATTTCCACCACCTGACAGAGAAATGAAATTTATTCTTAATTCAAATAATAGGCTGGCCTCCGTGAATGACTGGGGGAAAAGGTACTTAATCTCCCAGCAAGAGAAATTCCCGATAACATCTCTTCTTCGGTTTTACAGTTCTTTACAAACGCCAATGAATTCTTATGTAATATGAGGAAGTTTCCTATCTCGCTTTTTTTCAAGTATTCTATTGAATTTTATTTGTACCCTATTTTTCCCCACTGAACAACCTGTTGTAGCTTCTGGCTTAGAGAACTCAATGACCCTCCCCCCCATCTCTTTTTAAAGTTCAGACCACATCATTTTTATTAAGGTGAATGTTTGGTAAAATACTGGAAGCCTAAAAAGTACCTAACAGTACCAGTTACCAAGCAAAGATTATAAATTCATATTTGAGAAAAAAATTCACTAATGAGGGAAGAGTATGTCCTTAATATGTGCCTTAGAATGGTGAAAAATGTAAAAACTGGAAACTTTTGGGCCTTGAACTTGGAAATGTCCAAATTTATATGGACGAATGTGGACTGTGTATGGAGCAACAAAGTGATTGAAATTGATTATCAGCTTCTGTTGGTGGTTTTCTGTTTGTTAGAATTTGGAGAGGTGGTAATGTAGGCTTACAAATTTTTTCTTGTAGGATTTTAAAACTCATGTAGATCAGGCATGTAAAGCTGCTGAGGAATTTGTCAATATTTACTATGAGACAATGGACAAAAGAAGACGGGTGAGTGTTATAGACTCTATTACTCTTTATTAAATACCAGGTTTTTTTTTTTTCTTAGCCTTTCATCTGACTTGCATAAGCAATGATTGTGGACTTGCTTTTTAATAAAGTGCATTGTTTAGGGAAAGCCTGGTGTGATATCATGGAAGTGTGGGCTCTGGAATCCTAGCTCAGCTTTGCATTTACCTAACTCAGTGACTTTGGGCAAATTGCCAACCTTTCTTAACTTCATTTTATTTTTATGGTGGTAAATGGGAATTAACTTACTGCACTTGACATGGCGCCTGACATGTTTACTTAACTATGTTACCTTTTTTTTAATTCCATCATTCAGCCAAGATGGTTAAAATAGTATTAGTGCTAGGGAAGGAGTCTGGCATTATGGGGGACTGTTCCTTGATTTGCCAGTTTAATTTCATATATTAATAATTTCTGATTAAAGCTCACAGCATAGTTGGCACTCAGAAATAGGAACCACATGGCTTGGATACTTTTAGTATTCAACAGAGCAAGTTCTCACTTTGTCAGCTTTTTTGCTGTGATTTATCCCTGAGCAGTATCTTCTCAGTAATTGTTTCAGTGGGTGCTCCAGTCTTGTCTAGGTCTTTTATTCACATAGGGTTGCTTTAGAGAACATTCTTTATGTTGCAAATAGAGAAGTTAATAGTTTATCTCTAAGGAAGCTAATGGAGGACCATGAGGGAGTAGAAGGGGAAAAATAGTTGGGGAGAGGGAGGGAGGCAAACCATGAGAGACTCTTTGAATGCTGAGAACAAACTGAGGGCTGATGGGGGTGGGGGAGAGGGGAAGGAGGGTGATGGGCATGGAGGAGGGCACTTGTGAGGATGAGCACTGGGTGTTATATGGAAACCAACCTGACAATAAACTATTTTTTAAAAATAAATAAATAATAAAAGCTTTAGATCCATATCTTTATTTTGATAACAAAGAAAAGATGAAAAGGACATAACTCAAAAAGCATTATAAAATGGATTATATAATGATGGTAAAATGGTAGGCAGAATTTGCTTTGTCTTTTTACATATTTTAAAGTCATCTACAATGAAATATTTCTTTCGTAATGAGGAAAAGTAATAAATTTTATTAAAATAACAATTAAAAAAAAAAGCTTTTTTTTTTTAAGGCAGGAGATAAAAGAAGTTTCTGGTACTTGATGTTTGATGACATGGATAGGGGCAAGGGACCTGACAATGGATGGTTTTTTTGTGTCTTGCTGCTTTCAAAAACAAAGTAGCAAAAAAAAATGCAACCTAGTTTATTACCAGAGTCAAGGTAAATGGACTTGTGTTTTAGTCCGAGTGTAATTTTAGAATTAAGCAAATAACGTGCCCTGTGACACACTAAACCCCTGTCACCAAGAAGTTAACTGTTGGATTTTGCCGTATTTCGGCCTTGACTACTTGACTTATCAAAGACTGCTTTAGCAAGTACTGGTGATTCCTTTGGACAAAATATGCTGTTTCAGTACTAGTAAAAGGAATTCTACCTGACACCCACAGCATTGAATGGTTCGAACATTAAATGACTCCAATGTATAGGAACACTAGGGCTGGAATGTATGGGTAGGACCAGATGGATAACTTTGTTAATTCTCAGAACTAGAAAACGGAGGGAGACTAAAGCCGGTTTGGGGCTGCATGTGCTGGAAACTTGTAATCATTTACTTCACTTTAACCCAGAAAGGAAAACTTTAAAACCGTCTTCCAGTTTGGAGGCCAAGTGTTTTTGTGGCTACAGGGAAATTTCTATTCTGGCCAAGATTCTAAGACAGCCACCTTGCTCACATTGTCTTCCGGTAAAAGGGGGCACAGGGAGCAGAGGTGGAGGTAGCAGTATGGAAATGGGTATCTGGCACCTGTATCCCTTCAATCCATTTCTAAAAAATGCTTCCCCAGAAACAAAAATCTTTACTTTTTTTTTTTTTTTTTTAGGCACTAACCAGGCTGTATCTGGACAAGGCCACTTTAATATGGAATGGAAATGTTGTTACAGGGCTGGAAGCCCTAGCCAATTTCTTTGATATGTTGCCTTCTAGTGAGTTCCAAGTCAATATGCTAGATTGCCAACCAGTTCATGGTAAGATCGTGGTCTTTCTGTGTCTTCTTTTGTCTTCTTTTCGCCAGCACTAAGCTTTAACACCAAAAGCAAATGAGCAACTTTTAGCCACGGAAGTAATTACTTTTTGAGCAAGTTAAAAATGAAAAATTCATTTAGAAACTTCAGTGTACCCCAAATCTTTCTGGACTGAAAATAATTTTAATCTGCTTTGAAATGATTATTTAGTTTTCTCCTTTTCAAGAGTGCAGGCTCAAGATTAGGCTCAAGGTAGAGAAATTTGATCAAACTCTTTTGCGGTGTTAAATTATAAGCATTGTAGTTTAAGCCTGAAAATCTGCTTATTGACAGAAACTGTGACCTCCTCTCTTCTCTTTTTTTCTTTTCTTGATGTGGGTGAAGAGCAAGCTACTCAGGCCCAGACCACAGTTCTCGTTGTGACCAGTGGAACTGTGAAGTTTGATGGAAACAAACAACACTACTTCAACCAGAACTTCCTGCTGACTGCCCAGCCTAATCCTCAAAACACTGTGTGGAAGATTGCAAGTGATTGTTTCCGTTTCCAAGATTGGGCTAGTACTTAAAGTCCATTCTTCTTTGGTCCATTAGTTCCAGCAACAGAAATTTATGTGAAGTAATTCATTTCATTGTAGATGCGCTATAAACGAGTATGTGCCGAAACTGTGTTTCTTTAATAATTTTTTTAATTCATAGCAGCGCCTTTTCTCGCAGCTGCCAGTTTGGATCGTTGCCCTTAAGAGCTTTAATGCTAGTTTTTTACATGCCTTATATACATTTCACTTATGGCATTCCTACAGTAATATTGTACACATGGTCTCTGTGTTAACATACTCACTGTGAGCCCAGCCTATTGCAAAAATGAAATCCTTTCATAATCCTACCTATGGGATATCAGCACAACATAACTCTCTGGGAGGAAGTGGAGTTTTTTGTTGTTATTAGGTTAAGTTTTTAGTAAAACATAGAACTATTGCCAGTAAACGCTGGTAATGCAATTTTAACCTAAGGCTTTTCCACATCAGTGCAGTGAAAGTATTACTAATTTAGGTTTGCATAGCTACCCTGAGGAGGAGCACATAGAGATGTTCAGTCGTCTTTTTTTCACGTTAAGTATTTGTTTTACATCGGCATGTTTCCCTATGGAGTGAATTAATTTACTAACATGTTCCCAGTTTATACTTGAGCATTAGGTATATACTCAGTGGTTGTCAAAGTAAAACTACTTAAAAAGATTTTTTTGTGGAGCTCCAAGTTTATAACTTGAGGTACTGAATGGTATAGTAGGACTAATATAGCTTTAACGGGAGAATGGGGAGTGAGCAATGGAAAGATCCAAGGTTGGCCAAAAGTTACGAAGGGTGGCCAAATGGTACATTTTTGGTACTTGTTTTCTACCTCCTAAAAATGTAGTGTATTTTTAGGGTTTAAGTCAAGTCATAAATTATCCTTGCCAAATGGTCCCGAGTGTCACTTTTGTTCTAAGAATGATTTTGAAAGGTTCTTCCAGTTCGCCTCATACTTCTAACCAATATTTGTGTCAGATTTATTCAAGAACCTGTGGGGGTTAAATGTCAGCAATAAGCCTGACCCTGCAGGGTCTGACAGGAAAGTGGGAAACAAAGCCATTGCTATATCTTTGGGACACTCTTCACTGCTACGTCTTCCATTTGAACTTCAGGCCAAAAGTCTCCTGTGTATTACCCACCTCCAGAGTAAGTAATTTGTTCTCTGTGTTTTACACTGTTGTCTGCGTTTTTTTTTTTTACTTATTTAAAGTTAAAGATATTTAATTTGATGAGACGTTCTTCTGTGAAACAAAACAGAACTATGTTAAAACATGTTCCTGTTATGTGGCTAGCTCTCTTGTCTTTTTTTAAAGAGAGAAAAGAGAACAGCGGGTTTTCATCAGCTCCTTGGTTTCAAAAGAACAAATTGATTCATGTTGCATCTCAACATCTAAAGTGAAAAGGCTAGCTTTGGTTTTTGTTACACTTTAACATTATCTCCATTCTTGCGTTTATTTTCTCAGTGTTCTTAAGCTAAACATGCCAGCTTCGTTTCTCCATTGCAACTCTAAATCATTATTTCTTATCACGTACTTTGAAAACCAGCAGTTCATTTACTTTTGCCCCAAACTACACATTTTACTTCTGATAACAGAACTAAATGGGAGAAGGGGGTGGAACTGAAATTTATACCACACTCCCTTGTAGTACTGATTAAAGCTTACACGGTATATTCTACTCAAAGTGAGCTTATTCTGATTTTGGGATGGCTGTTTAACACCTGTAGCAGCAATAGCCAGTGCCCAAACACTGCCCTTTTCCTTGTAGAGAACAGTCTCAAGTAAAAGCTGCATATAACTAGCAATAACTGAATTGAGCGGTTATACTGTATGTTTTAAGACTTAGATATACATTGTATTACATTGCTTTTTCCAAACTCTGTATAACTTTTAAATGGCTGGAACTACTCTTATGTGGACTAAGACTATTTTTGACATGCACATATTTTTGTAACTTGAAAAAATAAAATAAAATTTGCCTTGTGACAAGTTTTCTCAAGTTTGTTTTAAGGTCTTTTGATTTTTCTTTTTAAGACTTCAGAACAGATAGTTGTTTCTGTATAATACAGAGTTTTCAGATTAAAAAAAAAACCACATTAGAATGTTGCAAACAATGGTTGACAACCTGGATTTTGTCTTTTCTCTAGCCCTCTCACCCACCTTGTTCTTTTCCTACCAAATGTTCACATTCCCAGGATCAGCTGTTTGGGGTAGC
This sequence comes from Hyaena hyaena, assembly GCF_003009895.1. Classification (NCBI taxonomy): domain Eukaryota; kingdom Metazoa; phylum Chordata; class Mammalia; order Carnivora; family Hyaenidae; genus Hyaena; species Hyaena hyaena. The sequence continues at coordinate 1,261,673 of NW_024080708.1, read as the reverse complement.
AGGCTTCTGGTAAGATGTTGAAACGTTTAACCTTGAGAAACTAGCCAAAATGCTGGATTCTGTCAGCAGTTAAACCAAAAGACTGTTGGTTTCCAAAAAGAATGGTCTCATTAAATTCTACGTTAAAAATACGTCAACAGAGGGGTGCATGAGTGGCTCGGTCCGTTAAGTGTCCGACTCTTGATTATGGCTTACTTCATGGCCCCAGGGTCGTGGGATTGAGCCCCACGTTGGGCTCTACCCTTGTGGTAGGAACCCCTCCCTAAGGAGAAAGAAAAAAAATGAAGAAGAGAGAAGACTTCAAGGTCACCTAGATATGAGTCCAGCTGCCTACATCCCCCATGTTCTTGTAAACTGAAACAACTTAATCAGACTGCATATTTATGTGTATTACCATATATGGGAGACAAAGAAATAGAAAATGCATAAAAAACCCTATGCCATATGATGTGGGCCGCTCAGTTCTTTTGGGTACGAACCCAACTGAGCGGTGCCGGCAAAATAAAGTTGCTTCCTGGAAAGAAAAGTCTCGATGTCACGACTCTCTGAGCGAGAATCCTGCAACACCCTGAGTGTGGAGCCTGCCTGGGATTCTGTCTCTGTGTCTCTCCTGCCTCTCCCCCCGATCATGCCTGCACTTGCTCTCTCTCTAAAATAATAATAATAATAATAATAATTTTAAAAACGTCAACAGACACTTGGAGAGGAGTGAGAAGACATAACAGCCCTTGAAACCAACTACCATTTTTCATCTCTTCAAAGATGCACATATTTTTCACAACGATATCTCTACAATTGGTACGGATCATAAATTGATGTCAGATCATAGTTTAATTGCCTTTCTTTTTTTCCTTTTCTCAGTAGGACATAAAATAACTGGTGAGTTAAATAGATGACAGGTTAGATTGATGAAGTCCAGTAAGGAGTTGCCTAGATAAAAATGGTTAGGAGTCTACTTAGGTCTAAGTTTGTAGGCAGTGGAAGTAAAAGGCTATTAGCCTCGGAGGCCAATAACTCAAGACTCACATTCTGTCAAGTTACTTGTGTTTCATGACTAGCTCTATACGACTAGAAGAGCCACAGACCTTATTTAAACACACCTGAGCGGTGGATAATTGGAGTCATAACATTTTCCTGGTTTTTGGAAATAACCTAGTAATATATGATGTGTATAAAAAGATAGTCCCAGTGAGGTTAAAAGGCACGTGTGTTTGGGAAGGAGCAAGCAGTGAAGACAGCATGAGTTCTTTTATTGTGGAATGTTGCTGTGCTGGATTGGCTTGCTTGAAACTAGTGAGGCAGGAAATTTGGTAGGAGGGGACTTCACTTGCTGCTTTTTGTTATAATATGATTCAATACAAGGTATTAGGATAAGCATGGTATAAAGGATAACATGTCTAGGAGGAAATGGTAGGGTAGATTGGGATTTTTTATTTAAAAGTTGGCTTTATACAATGAAAATATGTCATCAAAACACTTGACTCCCAAACTTCTGTATTCTATTAAATATTTTCCTGAGCACGTGGGTGGCTCAGTCTCTTAAGCATCAGACTTGATATCGGCACAGGTTGTGATCTCATGGCTTGTGAGTCCGAACCCTGCGTCCAGCTGTAAGCTGACAGTGTGGAGCCTGCTTGGGATTCTTTCTCTCCCTCTCTTTGCCCCTTCCCCACTCTCTCTCTCTCTCAAGAATAAGTAAATAAATTTAAATTAGTTAATAAATATTTTCCCTTCTTTGCCAAATGCAGGTTTCTGTACCAAAGAGTTCTCAGTGACTATCAGTGGGCTATATAGGTCAGTCTTGCTTCCTAGAGAAGCACTAAAAGGAGAAAACATATTGGAGGATATGTTAGGATATACAGCCTGCATCTCAGATTGAGGTGTAAGCGTCCTCTAGACCAGTTGTTTTCAACGGTTTTGCTCTAGTACACAAGAAGTACAAAATAACGCAATCCAGCACACAGATGCATAAATGTAACAAACTAATTCAAATGTTATGTCCAAAATAAAACTCATGTTTACTACTCGTAGGTTGTTTCTGGTACTTTCCATTTCATTGTAAATTCTGATCACAGCCCGCTGAATCGACTTTTCCAACTTCTTAATGGGTTGTATCTGCAGTTTGGAAAACACAAAAAAAAATAGAGCAAGTATATTATTTTCACTATCAGTTTCTAGTGTGGGCTGAGGTCAGGTTGGCTTCCAGAAAGTGGTGCCGGTGGGTCAGCAATGTCACTCTGACTTAGAAATGATCAAAAACTTCCTCCTTTTGGGCGTGTCATATTTGTAGAGGGCAAAGAAGGGGAGTGTTGTTTTCCGTCCATTCCTTATCTTGCACCCAAAGTCCAGAGCTAAGAAAGCAACTGTTTAGTCTAGGCAGAAGCTGAGAATAGCATGTGTGGTGATGAAAAGGATTCGAAATGGGTAGGCTGCCCTATTTTCAGTGTCCAAGAGGGGAATTGAGAAGGCATTCCAACAGAAACACTTTAGAACATGGTTGACACTGCATAAACTGTATTTTGCTCTATTTCAAGTCAATTTTGTGTGCATTTTTGTCCTTTCCCTCTCTTCTTGGACATTCCAGACATTTGCATTACCAACTCCCTGGTTTAACAAAGACTGGTGTTCCTGGCAGTGTACATCCTGGTCCCAGACCCAAGGAGACCTGTATACTAAGGCTGTTCTGCCCCTGACGTGCTTTGTGGCCTTTGGTGATTCACTTACTCTGGGCTTCTGTCTTCAGCTATTGAGACCGGAGATTTGCCCTATCTGGCCCACTAGGTGGTCGTGAGGGTCAAATAAGACAACAAATGAGAAAGCACTGTGCAAAACAACAGTATGTTTTTGGCTTGGTGATTGGCTTCTCCCTCTCCCCAAATTCTGTTTCTTTTATGGTAAAGTCAGCTGATCGAGACGACGACCATCCACAATCACAACTTGCCACTCCCTGTGCAAGGCTTCTTCCAGCTCCACAAAAAGCCTAAGATTAGATCCAAACAGATAGCGATGGCTATTTTACTGTATATTCGAAAAAAAAAAAGGGGGGGGGATTTAGGGGCACCTGGGTGGCTTAGTCGGTTAAGCGTCCGACTTCGGCTCAGGTCATGATCTCGCGGTTCGTGGGTTCGAGCCCCGCGTCGGGCTCTGTGCTGACTGCCGGCTCAGAGCCTGGAGCGTTTCAGAGTCTGTGACTCCCTCTCTCTCTGACCCTCCCCTGCTCACGCTGTCTCTCTCTCTCTCCTAGAAATAAATAAAACATTAAAAAAAAATTTTTTTAAAAAGGGATTTAGGGAGTGCATGGGTGGCTCAGTGGGTTAAACATCCCCACTCCTGATTTCAGCTGAGGTCACTATCTCACAGTTTCATGAGTTCGAGCCCTGTGTCAGGCTCTGCACTGACAGTGTGGAGCCTGCTTAAGATTCTCTCTCTTTCCCTCTCTCTGCCTCGTTCTCTCTCTCTCTCTGTGTGTCTCTCTCTCAAAATAGGTGATAATAGATAGATAGGTGATTGATAGATTTAGGCCCTTAAAGGGAAGCAAGAATAGCAATTCACAAATGTATTTTTGAGAGGTCTGTCTGTAACGGGGAAAAAATGGACCAGTACATTACTGCTTCTAATTATCTTACTCAAGGGCAGGAAATCATCAAGAGGAGTCTGCAACAATAAATGCAGGGGCTTCCAGCACCCCCTTCCTCCCACCGGCACCCCCCCCCCCCGCAGCCCTGAGCTTCTGAAGCAGCCAACTTTGTTACCCTTTCTTTTTTGTGCTGTTTCTGAAACAAACAAATCTCTGAGAGACCACTGGCAAAACTAGGAACTAGGGGGCCTCCTACCTCCGCGCCCCTTCCTCCCATCCTTCTGGGGCTGTGCCTTGTTTTGCTTCCCAAGGTGCCCACAGCTGCAGACTCTGGACTCTCCTGCCCTCTCCTCAAACACTCCTCCTCATCCCATCGGGACATCTTTGCCCAAGGACTCATTTTCTCGGGCCCCACCCTCCATTTTCATGTTAAGCTTAACTTCTAAACTCACCAGGGAAGTGACTGACTTCTGTCTCCTAGGGTTACTGTACTTTGGAAGCAGCTGGAACAATACTGTAACTCAGAGATGGCCCCTCATTGTGTCTCTTGGGACATAGGTTTTGTGTGTGAGGGATGGGAGAAGTGTGATTGGTGCCTCTCAAACTATACCTTGCAGAAGGCCAATTTCTATATACTGCTTGTCATGGGATATAAACAAGCCTGGCATATAACCTCCCATATATCCTACCGATTATGCATTCTTTTGACTTCCATTCACTGTGAGAAATATCCTCTGCTCCAATGCTGCTCTCACCTAGTTGTCTGTAGGCTGAAAACCCTCCCAAGCCCTGTTTCTGCCCCATGCTGCTATCACCCTGCAGAACCCCTTTGGCAACAGCCTCAGAAAACTCTAGAACATAGCGTGGTATGAGCTAATGGGTGGGCGTGGAGTCAAAGAGACATGGAGATGGATTGTGGGCTTGCCAGTTGCTGGCTGCATGATCCTTTAGCACGTTATTAGTCCTTTACCAGAGCCTCTGCTTCCCCATCTATCCCATATGGAGATAATATTTACGTTGTGGGGAGCCTGGGTGGCTCAGTCAGTTAAGCGCCCGACTTCAGCTCAGATCATGATCTCATGGTTCATGCATGCAAACCCCACGTTGGGTTCTCCACCCTCAGTAAGGAACCCGCTTCAGATCCTCTGTCTCCCTCTCTCTCTGCCCCTCCCCCACTCACTCTCATTCTCTCTCAAAAAAAAATAAAAACATTAAAAAATTATTACGGACACCCTGTGTGGCTCAGTTGGTTAAGGTTTTGACTTTGGCTCAGGTCATGATATCACAGTTCGTAGGTTCAAGCCCTGCATCAGGCTCCGTGCTGACAGCTCAGAGTCTGGAACCTGCTTCGGATTCTGTGTCTCCTCTCTCTGTCCCTCCCCAACTCATGCTCTGTCTCTCTCAAAAATAAATAAAACATTAAAAATGTTTTAAATTTTTTAAAAATAATACTTGCATTGCAAGGTTACTGTGACACTTGAATGAGGGAATAGCTGTACCATACCTGGCACATGGTAATGACATAACTAACTGTCATTAAGCACGTCATGTGTCGTGCAATGCTAAGCACCTTGTGTGCATTATTATCTCATTTGACCTTACCATAACCTTAGGAAATAGGTGCTATTTTCATGACCATTTTGAAAATTAGGAAATTGAAGTTCAGAGAGATAGTCCCTTGTCCAAGGCTACCCCATGACAGAAGCAGAGTTCAACAGCAGACCTGTATGACTCTTTTTTTTTTTTAATGTTTTATTTATTTCTGAGAGAGAGAGAGAGAGAGAGAGACAGTGTGAGCTGGGGAGGGTCAGAGAGAGGGGGAGACACAAAATCCGAAACAGGCTCCAGGCTCTGAGCTGGCTGTCAACACAGAGCCTGACGCAGGGCTCGAACCCACGAACCGCGAGATCATGACCTGAGATGAAGTCGGACACTTAACCGACTGAGCCATCCAGGCACCCCTGTATGATTCTTAACCACATGGTAGAATTACAAGCGCATCACAAATGGCAGTGTTTGCCATTACTGCTGTGGTGTACATTCTTAGAGCCAAGACCGAAGGAGACTCTGCTGCCGAGATGCTCAGGGTATTTGTGTGCATACTCATTGTCTTTGGCAGCATCTTCTTGACCTCCCTGGCCAGAAGGCTCCTAGAGGTGAGGGTTAAAAGTGAAGAAGCATCAGAGCCTGGAACCCGTTTCAGATTCTGTCTCCTTCTCTCTGTACCCCTCTTCCGCTCGCGCTCTGTCTCTCTGTCTCTCAAAAGTGAATAAATGTTTAAAAAAAAATTAAACATGGAGAAGCATAGTACATAAGTCACAAGTCGGGGTGCATCTTGAACTCATGTCTAGAAGGAAAAATACAACAGCACAAGGTGGGAGCCACACTCACCCCCAACTCCTTACAAGGCAGGGAGCCAGCCCAAAGCTTCAAACCCTGTCTGGGGGGTGTCACCAGGTGCTACCTTGCATTAACACTGATCTGCCTTGATGCAGCCGCATTGGCCATTTTCTTGGTGGTTAGAAATGGTTAAAGGTTGTGGTAGCTTAGGGACGCTGTTCAATATACCCTTCCAGAAAGAACTCACCTTTTGGCCGTGAGGACAGCTGAGAGCCTCTGGCTGCAGTAGGCTGCACCATTTGAGCTGAGGCCATGCTCCTTTGGAGCAGCCTCGAGCCAGTGACTGAACACAGCAAGGGTGCTAAAGCCTGGCCATTTCAGTCCCCTGATTCTCTAAAGATCTATCTTCGCTCTGCAGCTGCCTCCTGGAACAGTCAAGACTTCCAGGTCCATCTCACAACCTGCCTAACTGTGCTTCTGTCCTTCTATCCTCTCGCAAATGTTGGTAATACATCAATGCCTGGAGATTTCCTTGCCCAATCCCACTTCTTCCCTCTTCATCTTTCACAGATGTCAACCCCCAATCAAGCTTTCTTCCATGACTCCATCTTGATGTCTGCCTCCTAGAGACTCCGAGCTGACCCAGGAGTTTCTGTCACCTGTCGTTTGCTGAATTGAAGTACTGATCAATACTGAGAGTGAGTATCTGGTGGCTTCTCTGGTAGGTATCCTAGTAGCTTGCTTGATCATTGACATGGAACCTTCTATGGGCAAGAAAAAAAAAAAAGCAGGAGACAAGGACTCATTGCAAAGCCCAATACCCAGGCTATGGGAGAGGCATCTGAGGTACTTGGGCAGAAGAGTAGAGTCCTGGCTGACTGCATTTGGTTCAGGGAGAGTTGGAGTCGAAGAGGGGATGGTGAGATACTTAGGCTGTCCTGGCCCAGCAGGCAGGGGAAGAGATAGAGAATGGGGAGGGGAAAGCTGGGGATGGGAGTACATGGCCCAGATACCACTGTTATTATTCACCAAGGGACCCCAGCATCCTGGCGTCTTAGCATCCCAGCAGCAAAATCTGCACTTAACCCGTACTTCCCCAAAACAAACTGGCCTGTTAGAGATCTCTGTATGCCCTGGCCTTTTCTGTCCCACCCCACCTCCCACTCATGGCCTTGTGTGTCCTCTTGCCCCAGAACAGAGATTCTGAACCCGGTCTGGGATCCACAGAACTCCTGGAGCTTTGGGAGGGAGGGCTGTGATCTCCCAAACAAATGAGTATTTATCTAAAGACAGAGGCTATAGCTTTCACTAGCATCTCAACGGAGAACTGAAGTGCTAAAGAGATTAGAAACTATTGGTCCAGGGTAAGTGAATCCATTTTTATGGATTTTGTAGGGAGAACTGGCACAAAGTAGATGCCCCAAAGTAATTGCTACATGAATGCATGCCTAGAAAAAGGAAGTGACTGAGTAGCAAAAATTATTTAGAGATAAAACCTAAAACATTTGGCACGGTACCTAACACACAGTAGGGGTTAAGTAAAAATAATTGTAATTATTATTATGATCATCACCATCATCGTGTGGTCAACCTTTTGAACAGGAATCTAGATTCCAGGCTGAGTGAACAATAATGTATTGAACCATTTTCTGTTGCTGGGTATACCAATTTTCTCCACTTATTTTCCATCACACACAGTGCAACACTGAATATCTTAGATGCATACAGTAAAACCTTGGTTTGTGAGCATAATTCATTCCAGAAACATCTTGTCATCCAAAGCACTTGTATATCAAAGTGAATTCCCCCATAAGAAATAATGGAAACTCAGATGATTTGTTCCACAACCCAAAAATGTTCACATAAAAATGATTACAATACTGTAATATAATAAAAAATAATAAATAAAATGCAAAATATAAGGAAAATTAAACAAATTGACTTGCACTTATCTTTGAAAAGCTTTGTGGCTGGTGTGAGGGAGACAAGAGAGAGGAGGGGTATTGTGTAGGACGACTTTCACTATCACTAACAGAATCACTGATATTTTTGGCTCAATGGAATTTTTTTCTGCATGGGGGCCATTGTATACACTTGCATGGATGTTGACTACAGCATAGTATTAATAAACTCTTGTCATATTGTGTATTTAATGTAAATGGCAATAAGGCAGAGGAGGAAAGTGTCTATATCTGCAGGCAGCCTGACCTAGAATGAAGCATAACATTCCTACGCTTACTCTTGAATGGAAAAGCAAAGGACTGTCCATAGGTGCTTTGAAGTGTCAAAAAACACACTAGTGACAGTTGTGGGCACCTTCCAACATTCTGAAAGATCACTGATTTCTGCCAAACACCGCGGCTTGAGACTGAGTATCTGAGCATGGCAGATGATCACCTACAATCCTGCAATGAAAGAGAGAGAGAGAGAGAGAGAGAGGAGAAGAAGAAGAAGGAGAAGGAGAAGGAGAAGAAGAACCATTGGCTCAGTTGTGATCACGTGACGTTTGGCATCATGTACTGCTCAAATTGCAAGACATGACTCATTTATCAAGTTAAAATTTATTGGAAATGTTTGCTCATCTTGTGAAACACTTGCAGAACAAGGTACTTGGAATCCAAGGTTTAACTGTATTTTTGTACACACCTGTGAACATAACTAGAAGATTGAAGTGCAATTGTTGGGCTAAAGGATACGCACATTTTAAATCTTGATTAAAACCACCAAATTTCCCTCCAAGAAGGCTCTATCAATTCATGCTCTCACAACATGTATAGGAATGCTCATTTTCCCATACCTTTAGCCACATTGGACACTATTAATTTTTAAAAATTTGCCCAACTTATTAGTGAGAAGACAGTGTTGTGTTTCAGTTTGTATTTTTTTTAAATTGTTAGCTAACTTGGTAACTCCTAAACTGATATCTCTAGTCATGACCTCCAATGTTGTACTTAAAACCAACAGCTTATTCCAATGTCTAATGGACAACTCTAACTTGATTTAGCATGCCTTAATAAAAATCCTAATTTGGAAAATTTTATTAAATGTTGAACTAAAGTATAGACAGCAAAACATTTAAGATAGAGAGGAGTTAAACTCCTGATGCACACAATATTCCATCTCTGAAGATGGCAACTACATTCTTCCAGCACTCAGACCAAAACCCTGAAGCCATCCTCACCTCCTCCCTGTATCTCCTACCCCACAGAATCTGACAACATCTCACTACTTCACCAATACCATCCTGGTCTATACCAGGATTATTGTTTAAGTCTCCAACCTCATTTTCCTGATCCCATCCCGGTCTATTCTCAACACAACAGCAAGAGTGGTCCTTTATTTTTTTTAATGTTTATTTATTTGGGGGGGGAGGGGCAGAGAAAGAGGGAGAGAGAGAGGGAGAGAGAGAATTCCAAGCAGTCTCCATGCCCAGCACAGAGCCTGACATGACTGTGATATCATGACCCAAGCCGAAATCAAGTGTTGGATTCTCAACCAACTGATCCACCCGGGCACCCCAAGCATAGTCCTTTAAAAAACACAAGTCAGGTCATGTTACTCCTCTGCTCAAAACCCCCAGTGTCTTCCTAGCTAATTCAAAATAGGAGCCAAAGTCTTATTCAATATCCTTTAAGAGCCTTATGGTCTGACTCCTGCTCATCATCACAGTCAGAGTCTCTCTGATCTCATCTTCCTTATGCTCCCTCCATTCCAGTCACTTGGCCTCTTTGCTAAGTGTGAGCCACTCTAGGGAAAACTCCTTACAGCCTTTGCCCCTACCCACAACATTGTTTGACCAGATACCTTTGTGCCTCATCCTCACAGTTGATGTCTCTTCTGTTCAAATGTCATCTGATCAAGAGATCTTCCTCACCCATATGTATTAGTCTGGGTTCTCCAGAGAAACATAGCCAACATAGAGAGATATATAGATATACATATAAACTAGATCTATCTATCTATCTATCTATCTATCTATCATCTATCTATCAAGGGAGAGAGAAGGAGAGAAGGAAGAGAGGAAGAGGGGAGGGAGAGGCAAAGCAAGAGATAAAGAGAAAAGCAGAGAGAGAGAGAGAGAGAGAGAGACTGAGAGACAGATGTTATAATTGGCTCAGAGGCTGAGAAGTTCCAAGATCTCCAGTCAGCAAGTTGGAGATCTAGGGGAGCTGATGATGTAAGTTCCAGTCTGAAAGCCAACAAGCTCAAGACCCAAGAAAAACTGATGTTTCAGTTAGGGTTCAAATGCTGGAAAAGGCCAACGTCTAGCTCAAACAGTCGGGAAGGAGGAGTTTACTCTTCCTCAGGCTTTTTATTCTACATAGGCCTTCAACTGATTGTATTATGCCCACCCACATTGGGGAGGGCAATCTGCTTTACTCAGTCTACCAATTCAAATGTTAATCTCATCCAAAAACATCCTCACAGGTGCCACCAGGATAATGTTTGACCAAATATATGGGCACCTATGGCCTGGTCAAGCTGACACAAAATTAGCCATCACATAATACTTTTTACAAAAGCAATTTCTTCATCACAGCCTATCCCCTACTCTGTTTTATTTTGTTCCAGAGCACTTTTCACCACTAATATATCATATATCTCAGTTTTTGCTATTTGTCTCCCTCCACTGTAAGTTCCAAGGCAGAGGCTCTGTATATTTGGTTCACTGCTGAATCCCTAGCACCTATTATAGTGCTTGGAATACAGTAGCTGCTCAGTAAATATTTGTTCAATAAATGAGTGTTTGAGGTTGAGCATTAGTGAGTATGACCACTTATAGTGCTTTATCTGTGAACTACCGCTTCATGTCCTTTGCCAAGTGTACCACTGAAGTTTCTTTATCTCTTTGTTGTTGATTTTTATGGGAGTCTTTTGGAGAAAGTGTATATCAGTCCTTTGTTACATGTGTTACATATATTTTTTTCTGTCACTTACCTTTTGACTTTCTTTTTTTAAGTTTATTTTGAGAGAGAGAGAGAGAGAGTGCGGGGGTGGGGGAGAAGACAGAGATGGAGAAACAATTCCAAGAAGGCTCCATGCTGACAGTGTGGAGTTCCAACGTGAAGCTTGAATGTATGAACTGTGAGATCACGATCTGACCGAAAATCAAAAGTCATATGCTTAACAGACTGAGCCACCCAGGTGCTCCTTGACTTTCTTCATACCTTTGCTCGTGCAGATATTTTATGGGTTTTTATCCGGTTTTAACTTCTGATGTTCATGGTAAGTTTAGGGCAGTATTCCCTACCCCCAAATTATAAATACTTATCATATTTTCTTCAAGAACTAATAGAGGTTTGGGGATATTTTATTTTCTTGGGCTTTTATAAAGTTTAGATTCATCTGAATTTTTTCAATAGGTATAAGCTGTAAGACAGAGGTCTGACTTTATTTTTGCATTCCTATTTTAGGAAAATGTATGACAGGCTCACTGATGGAACTGGCCAGCAAGCACTGAGTTCATGGTTCCCATAATGGACCTTCCTGCCAATCTGTGCAAAGGGGAGAAGGGAAATATGCTCATCCACCACCGCCCCCTTGTATAGTCAGACGAGAAACCAAGGGGTAATGGAGAAAAGCTTTGAAATATAACCATAGACAGAGGAGGGGCAAGTGCTTTATTACATAATATATGCTGTCTACTCCCAAGGGACTCTTTTTCCTTAGACCTGTCCTTTGATCTCTAGTCTCATGTATCCAATTGATTGACATCCTTTCTTTCTTGGATGGATAATCGTCATATCTAACTTATGTTCAGAATTGATCTCACCATCTCCCCTACACCCCTGTTCCTCTCAGTGTATGACATCATTGTTGACATAGTTGCCATACTCAGAAACCTGGCAGTGCACCTAAACGTCTTCCTCACCCTCACTTCCCACATTAAATCCGTCATGAAATCCTGTCAGTTTCCATATGCAGACTGTATAAAACATCTACAGTCAATCCCCTCTGTTCACAGATTCCATATTTGTAGATTTTTCTACTTGCTAAAATGTCACCCCAAAATCAATACTTGCATAGAGTGGTAAAAAATAAAAGTCAACCAATGTGCACATTCCCAGCTGAGGTCAAAAGAGATGATGCTCTGCCTTCTTTTTTCTGTTCTTCTATTTATTGTAAATAAATGTCCTTTTCACGGTCTATTTAGTGAAATGTTTTTCACATTTTTATGCCTTTTGTTTACAATCTCACTGTTTGAAATGGCCCCCAAGTGTAGTGCTGAACTGCTTTCTAGTGTTACTAAGTGCAAGAAGGCTATGATGTGCCTTTCATAAAAAAACACATGTGGTTGTATAAGCTTTGTTCAGGAATGAGTTGTAGTGTTGTTGGCCATGAGTTCAATGTGAATGAATCAATATTATATATTAAATAAAGTCTCTTGAAACAAAACATACATATGGGACACATGGGTGGCTCAGTGGTTAAAGGTCTGACTCTTGAAATCACCTCAGTTCTTGATCTCCGGGTGGTGAGTTCAAGCCCTGCATTGGGCTCTACACTGGGTGCAGAGCCTACTTAAAAAATTTTTAAACAGAACACACATAAAACATGATCAACTGATACAAATCAGTTGATCAAATGATGAAAATGTCATGTCCAGAAGCTTGCAGAAATCAAATCCTGTATTTCACTTATGAGCAATGGTTCAATCTTTGCCGGGAGCCGCACCGGCTTCTCTGGATGGCAGTCACAGCAAGGAAATGGCAGTGTTTGCAGCTCCTGCCATGAGAAACGAAAACTGGTATCTCTTTCTGCTACTACTGGCTCATGTTGGAAATGAGCCTGCTGGTATTGACCAGGCCTCACAATATTCCATACCAGACCCATATTCTGAACAGAGATACCTCATAAGGAAAAGCATATTCCTGCCTTTACAAAAGAGACTTTAGATGAAAGCTCTGTGAGCGATTGTCAAAAGGCTCTTCCTATGGGCCTTGCAGACCCAAGACTTAAATAATAAAGGGGGTTAAGAACACAAGAGTTACAACTGAGCCTGGCCCCGAGACAAAGAGCCTATTTTGGGGTTAAGGGCAGAACATAGTTACTACATGTATCTTTGCTAACTGGTGAGGCATAGCAGTCCCTTCCTCAAGGCCTACATTCCACAAACACCCTCCCTTACACTGGCAGCTGGGATGAGGATAGATAAGAGTAGCTAAAACATAAGCCCAGGTGCAAAGACTGACACATTCGGGGCCCCCATGATAGTCTCCACAAACAAACCAATTCAGAAACATTCATCCTCGAGAGCCAGACAGAATGACTCCTAGCTTATCTATATACAATTTAACTTGTATGTTATCCTATTTTTCATTAAGAACATTCTGTTATTTCCTTGGTCGGAATAATTCTGCAAATGATATCACAAAAGGCCTCCCTTTGTAAGAAATTCTTTTCTCTGACTTCATGTTGTTGCTGAACTTTTAAATAAAGACACCAAAACCGACAGGACAGAGATGCCTGCCTGGTGATCAGAAAGAATCTCGGGGCTCTCTCACTCTCTCTCTCGCCGACACCGTCCATCCTTCAGGGACCCCTGGACCTGCCGAAGCCGGCCCGGCCTCCGACAAATCTTCATTAATGCAATGTTCGTGGTGACTTTATAAACATAACTATCAGTAATAATGAGAATCAACTGTACTTTACTCAATTTCCAGTCTCCATCCTAGACCACGCCACCATGCCATCATCTTTTGAATAAGCTGCTGTACTATCTTCTAGCATAATATCTTTGCTTCTACTCTTGCCTCTCTAGAGCCCATTCTCCACCACACAGCGGCATGTGTTACTTCTGAAACAGTAAATCAGGTGATGTTACATCCCTCACAAAACCGTTGGGGGATTTTGTTCTAAGTTTCTGCCCACAGCCTGGAAGCTTTACACCTCTACAGATCAGTTATACCCAGGCCCTGGAGAAATGTGACAGAAACTAAAGAGTTGTCTCTCAATATACATTCTTCACTTTTTCTTTTAATAACAGAAACTCCAAGTTTTAACTGGAGTACTGGCCTCCCAGCTGAAGACTACATTTCCCAACCTCCCTTGCAGCTAGGTTGAGGTCATGTGACTGGAAAGAAAGCAGAAGTGATATGTACAAACTTCTCAGAAATACCTTTAAAGGGAAGGGACATATAGCTATGATGGTAAGAGCTGGAGAAGCCATCGTAGATCATGAGATGGAAGTTGTGTATTAGAACACTTTACTTCCATTTCCCTTTCTTCTGACCTCTGTTATTGTCATCAAGTACTTTAATAGATTCTGCATATTATTTTGAACTCCACAAGATATTATTTTTATTGTTTTGTAAGTGGATATTCATTCAGATTTATCCTTTCCATTGCTATTCATTCCTTCCTGCACTTTTGTGTTTTCATCTGGGATCATTTGGCTTCTACAAAAAGATGGCCTTTATTATTTCTTTTAGCACGGGACTGCCGGTTTCTCAGGTTTTGTTTGTTTGGAAAAGTATTTTATCTTTATGATTGAAGATATTTTTATCATACATAGAATTCAAGATTGGCCATTAATCTCTTTTAGCACTAATGCCAACACTTTGTTTTCTCGCTTCCATTATTTCTATTGAGAAGTCAGCTAATATCTTATTATTGCTCCTTTGAACATAATGTGTCTTTTTTTTTTCCTTTTGGCTACTTTCAAGATCTTCTCTTTAATTTAGTTTTCAGAAATTTAAATATGAGGTACCTAGACCTGGGTTTCTATGTACACTTGGTGCTTGTAGTACTCTAGAGTCTGTGGCTTTATATCCTTAAACAAGTTTTGTTCACTCATCTTCTTTATGTCCAATCTGCTGTTAACTCATTTATTGATTTTTTTAAATATATTGTATGTTTTAGTTATAAAACAGTCATTTGGCTTTTTTTGTAGATTCCAGTTCTCTGGTGATGCTCTCCACAATGTCACCTATTTTCTTAGACATATTAATCGCATTTATTTTAAAGTCTGTGTCAGATAACTCCAATGTCTGGATCACTGAGCTTGTTTCTAGTCCATGCCTTTTTTTTTTTTTTTTAATTTTGGTCTTATTTCTTTGTATGCCTGGTCGTTTCTCATTGAAATGCTGGAAATTGTGTATGAAAAGTTGTAGAAATTCTGGATTATGCTATCTTTCTTTAGAGAGGGTAGCCCTATCCTGTAATAGTCACTGAAGGGGGACAGAATTCACCTTAATTTGATCAAAAACTAAGTGGTCTTGAAGCAGAATCTCAGTCTTTGTAAGGTTTGGTCTACCCCTGGTTCACGTCTATTCCCAAGGTGTCACCCTTTTGTAACTGAGAGCCTGAGGGGTCTTACTAGGGCTCTCTGTCTTTCACAAGAACTGAACTCATAGGTTTTCCCCTTCAGTATTATAGGGCTTCTGAAAACTCCAGACTACTTCTCAGTAGCCTTCTACTTGGTTCCTTAGCCTCTTGCCCTCCACAGCTTAAGAATTCAACAATTGTCTTAAGTCCAAAATGCACTGAGGGGTGCCTGGGTGGCTCAGTCAGTTAAGCGTCCAATTCTTGGTTTCAGCTCAGGTCATGATCTTGCAGTTTGTGAGTTCAAGCCCCGCATTGGGCTCTGTGGTGATAGCATGTAGCCTGCTTGGGATTCTCTGTCTCCTTCTCTCTCTCTGCCCCTCCCCCATTCATGCTTTCTCTCGGTCTCTCTATATAAATACATACATACATACATGCATGCATACATACATACACTTAAAAAAAAGCACTAAGTGCCTGGCTAACTTCTTTGTGCTTCGCCTCTGTCTGGGTTGTTGGCCCCTTGGCATCTCTAAACTCAAACTTTTATCTCCTCAGCTCCATGAGATTTCTGACAGCTCTCATAGTTTCTTTGCTTCTTCACAGAGAACTTGGTCCAGATTCTCAGTTTCTTGCCCTGCACCAGAGTCAGCAAATGTCCGAAGGCTTAAGCCAGTGGCTCACTTCTCTGTTGTCTCCTTCTCTCTGGAATCTTGGACCCTCTGTCCTTGACTGTCTTGGCAGTTCTTGATGCCTCCAAACAGACGGCTTTTCTAAGTTGTTTCCATGCATTGTTTTGCAACAATGTGTTCCATCATAGGTAGAAGCAGATATCCCTAATGAATACATGTATTTATGAAGCCATTAATAAAATATTCCCTAATGTTTCTGATGTATGATATTTTTTTACGTTTATTTATTTTTGAGAGAGATAGAGAATGGGGGAGCGGAAGAGAGAGGGAGACAGAGGATCCAAAGTGGGCTCTGCAGTAACAGATCTCTCTCTCTCTCTCAAATAAATAAATCAACTTTAAAAAACATTATTTAATTTTAGACTTTGCTCAGGTAAATATGCATGGGAAAATTACAGAACTAACCACTAAAAAATCAGAAATAGAATATAAATTCCAAACCAATAGGGGAAATGCAATATAATCTTTAAAATAAATAGTGATAACAATAAGATAAATCCCTCCCAAGAAGGTGAGAGGGTAAAAGACAAGACATAAAATTAAGATTATAGAAACAAGCTCATGGGGTGCCTGGGTGGCTCAGTTGGTTGAATGTCCAACTTGGGCTCAGGTCATGATCTCTCGGTTCATGGGTTCAAGCCCCACATCGGGTTAGGTGCTGGCAGCTCAGAGCCTGGAGCCTGTTTCGGATTCTGTGTCTCCCTCTCTCTCTGCCCCTCCCCTGCTCGTGCTCTGTCTCTGTCTCAAAAATAAATTAAAAAAAAAAACTATAAAAAATTTTAAAAAAGAAACAAGCTCAGATATCTTAATAATCACAATAATGTAAATGGACCAAACCAACTAGGGTAAAAGAGATTGTCAAATTGAATTTAATTTGTAAAACGTATTTATATGCTAATTGCAAAAGACCCATCTAAGACAATACAGAAAAGTTGAAAATAAAAGGTCAGGTAAACAGTCAGTGGCTCAGTCAGTGGAGCATGTGACTCTTGATCTTGGGGTCATGAGTTCAAGCCCCCCGTTGGGTGTGGAGCCAACCTAAAATAAAAACATTTTTTAAAAGGTTAGGAAAACATATAGAAAACAAATACTAACATTTTTCTCTTTCTATATTAATATCAGACAAATTAGACTTCAGGGCAAGAAGCATGAAAAGGTTGTCACCACATAATTATAATTTTTTAAATGTTTATTTTTTTTGAGAGAGAGAGAGAGCGAGCACGAGTGGGGGAGGGGCGGAGAGGGAGGAGAGAGACAATCCCAAGTTAGCTCTGCACTGTCAGCACAGAGCCTGATGTGAGCCTCGAAATCTGGAAACTGTGAGATAATGACCTGGGCCAAGATCAGGAGTCAGATGGTTACCCAACTGAGCCACCCAGGTGTCCCCGTCACTACATAATTATAAAGGATTAACTTCCCCAGGAAAACACAGCAATCCTAAACTTGTACATACAAAATTAAGTAGTCTTGAAATATATGAAACAAAAGTTGATAAAATTACAGAAGGAAATGGACATATTCACCAAAGTGGAAATTTTCATTCTACCTTTCTCAATTATTAATAGGTCAAGAAGACAAAGAATCAGTAGAGATATGCCATTTGAAGAGTAAAATTAACATCAGTAGAGATATGCCATTTGAAGAGTAAAATTAACATGTATTAAGTACATGGGATGTTAGAAAAATAATCATGTTCTAGGCATTTTTAACCCCCCAAATTACTATCATATAAATTGTATTTCTTGACCAGCATACAATTAGTTTTGAAATCAATAACAACAAGAATGGAAAAAACCTTTGTGCACTTGAACACTTCAAAATAGTTCATAGATCAGGCCACCTGGGTGGCTCAGTGGGTTAAGTGTCTGACTTTGGCTCAGGTCACAATCTTACAGTTGATGAATTTGAGCCCCTCACCAGGCTATGTGCTGACAGCCGAAAGCCTGGAGCCTGCTTTGGATTCTGTGTTTCCTTATCTCTCCTCCCCTCACCTGCTCACAGTTTCTTTCAAAAATAAATAAACATTAAAAAAATTAAAGAAGAAAATCATGAGATATTAAAAGAATACATAACAAAATCATAAGGAGATACCACTTTATAACCCCTAGGATGCCTATAAGAAGAAATACTGACAGTAACAAATGTTATAGAAGATATGGAGCAATTAGAACTCTCATACATTGCTTTTGGTGCAACCACTTTGGAAAACAGTTTGGTCATTCCTCAAAATGTCAACATAAAGTTATCATACGACTCAACAATTCCAGTTCTAGGTATATACCCATAAGAATTGAAAACATATGTCCACACAAAAATTTGTGCACAAATGATCATAACAGCATTATTCATTATAACAAAGGTTCAAAACAACCCATGGCCTTCAACTGATGAATGGACAAATAAAATGTAGTATCTATTCAGTGGAATATTACTCATCCATAAGAAAGAATGGAATTATGACTCTAAGTTCTATTTTGAGACACTTTATCAGTGCCACCCTGTAAGAGCTTCCTATATGTCTTGTAAAACCCTTGATCTACCCTCTCAGGGCTAGTCTATTAGGATTATCTAATTTGTGTATATGTAAAACGCTTGGGGGAGGAAAGAGCAGATCCATTGTGTGCACTAAGTCATATTTAGAACCAACATATTCAGGGGCTCCTGGGTGGCTCAGTCAGTTAATCGTCTGACCTAGGTTCAGGTCACGATCTCACAGTTCATGAGTTCAAGCCCCACGTTGGGCTCTGTGTTGACACCTTAAAGCCTGGAGCCTGCTTCAGATTCTGCGTCTCCCTCTCTCTCTGCCCCTCCCCACTCACACTCTGTCTCTCTCTCTCTCTCTCTCTCTCAAAAATAAAAAACATTAAAAAGAAAATTTATAAAAAGAACCAACATATTCAGATTCAGCAACCATTAAAACCCCAAGCTTTCACTGATCGCCTGCCACATGACACTTGCACCCATTGCAGGGATACATGCTGTCCTTCTGCTGTCCTCACACTGCAAGGCCAATTGTCTGGAGAGACACTATAGATGCCTAAGGATAGCCCTTGGTGTGGGTTAAATCCACAGAGAACACCTATGCAGCTACTGGGGAGAGATAGAGAGAGCATATACCATACCTGCAAGGGAACTCTTGGTTATGTGGCCTTCTACCCAGATCCAAACAATGTGTTTGTATAATGTACAAATGAATAGAAAGTTTTCATTTAGGAAGATTATATAGCTTTATGTTGGAAAATATTTGGGTTGCATTGAATAATTGTATAATACTTGCAATCTGAAAAGCTTACCTCTGGTGAGTTTCAACTGGATTACATCAAATCTAACGGAGTGAATATAATGAGGTTCGCTCAAGGAATCAAGACTTTCCGTAACTCGAAAAGCCGGCTACTCAAGTGTGTTAATTTTGCAAAAAAAAATTCCTAAGGTTGTACCCTTGTGATTTGTGCTGCACGCTTTGCTTTTTCTTGCTTTTTGTATCTATGTTATACTTTAACAAAATTATACACACACACACACACACACACACACAATAGTCACACACACATGCATATGGAAAGGTAGATGATAGATAAGTCTCCATGTTCCAAACCACATAACAGGACTAGATGATTTTAAATGTTACTTATGCCAAACTTTCAAGGAACAGGCTACTCTAACTTCATACGAAGCCTTCCAGAAAATAAAAAAGAGAGAATTCTTCACAACTCATTCTGAGGTAGGTATAACCTTGCTATCAAAGCTGAATAAACACTTTTATTTAAGTGATGAATCATGGGAATCTATGCCTGAAGTCAAGAGCACACCATATGCACTGTATGTTAGCTAACTTGACAATAAATTATATTTAAGAAATTAAAAAATACATTTAAACCAACTGAACAAACACTGTACGAGAAGAAGAATATAGGCCACTCTAACTCATGGATATATATAAAAACATTATAAGCAAAAATATTAGCAAACTGAGCTCAGCAGTTGATAAAAAAGAGAATATACTATAAGCAAATTGGGTTTATCCCAGGAATGCAAGAGTAGTTTAATGTTAAAAATCTATTATAAGTGTCAGAGGTACCTGGGTGGCTCAGTTGGTTAATTATCTGACTTGGACTCATGTCATGATCTCCCAGTTTGCGGGTTTGAGCCACTCATCAGGCTCTGTGCTGACAGCTTGGAGCCTGGAACCTCCTTTGGATTCTGTATCTGCCTCTCCACTGTTTTCTCTCTCTCTGCACACCCCTCAAAAATAAATAAACATTAAAAAATTTTAGGGGTGCTGGGTGGCTCAGTTGGTTAAATATCTGACTCTTGTTTTGGCTCAGGTCATGATCTCATGGTTCATGAGTTCAAGCCCTGCATTGGGTTCTGTGCTGACAGCACACAGCCTGCTTAGGATTCCCTCTCCCTCTCTCTCTGCTCCTCCCCTGCTCATTTCTGTCTCTCTCAAAATAAATAAATAAACATAAAAAATTAATTTTTTTAATCTACAAATGTCATTCACTATAAAACTGACTCAAGGAAAAATAAAGCATTACTAATTAAATAAATAGAGAAAAAAGCATTTAATAAAATTCAGTGTATACTCACGATAAAAATATTTAGCAAACTGGGAAGAGAGCTTCCTTAATCTGATAAAGGCAACCTTCTAAAGACACAACAAAACAAGACCAATAGTAAATATGATTTTTGAAAGGAAAATGTTGGAAACATTTGTTTAAAATTAGAAACATGATATGAATGTCTACTATCACTGCTTCTATTCATTACTGTACTGAAGAACTAAGTCAGAAAAATAAAATAAGAAAAAAATTTAACAGTGTATGAAATAGAAAGAAACCAAGACATTATTATTTGCAGATGATACAATCACCTTCATTAAAAGAACACTTAAAAATCTACAAATGATAAATTATAGAGATTTAGGAAGGTAACCTGCTAAAAGATCAATATTTAAAAATCATTTACATCTCTATATTAGCAACAAAGAGGTAGAAAATTCAGTGATTAAAAGAACACCATTTATAGGGTGCCTGGTTGGCTCAGTCGGTTAAGTGTCTGACTTTGGCTCAGGTCATGATCTCACATAGTTTGTGGGTTTGAGCCCTGCATTGGGTTCTGTGCTGACAGCTCAGAGCCTGGAGCTGCTTCAGATTCTTTGTCTCCCTCTCTCTCTGCCCCTCCCCCACTCAGGCTCTGACTCTCTTTCTCTCAAAAATAAATGAAAATTTAAAAAATAAAAGCTCACCATTTACAAAAGAAATGAAAACATAAGTTACCTAGAACAAAGTAGAACAAAAAAATGCAAGACCTAATAGAGAAAATTATACTGCTTTTCAAAAAGATATTAAAGAGGCTTTAAATAAACGGAACAAAGTACCATGCTCCTAAATAGGCACACTCAATAATCATCAAAATACCAATTCTTCCCAAATTTATTTCTAGATACACTGAAATTCCAATCAAAATCCCTACTGGATTTTTCACTGAATTTGATAACCAGCTGTAAAACTAATATAGGAAAACAAAGTACTAAGAATTGCCTAGACCCCTACTAGAGAAGAATAAAAAGGTGGGGAGATTTGCCTGAACAGATATTAAGATTTATTATAAAGATTTAGTAATTAAAACAGTATGCTACCTATGCAGGAATTGACCAGTTAATCAATGGAAGTAAATTAAGGCTCAGAAATAGACCAATACATATACGGAACTGTGATATATGAGAGAGGTAGCACTGCAGATCATTGAGGAAGGAGTGGTTATTTAATGACTGGTCTGGATCAAGTGGTTCTCCATATGCCAAAAAAGAAACTAGATCCTTGTTATACACCATACACAAAATAAAGTCCAGATGGATTAAAGACTTAGATGTGAAAAGCTATAAACTTTTAAAACATAACAGAATATCTCTGTGACTTTACAGTAGTAACGGATTTCATTTTCTTTCTTTATTTTATTGAAATATAGCTTACATATGATGTTCCATTAGTTTCACGTGTACACCATGGTGATTTGACAACTTTAAATGTTATGCTATGCTCACCCCAAGTGTAGGGGGTAGTAATGAGTTTCTTGAATGGAGTACAGAAAAACATTAACCATAAAAAAAGACTGACGAGGGGTGCCTGGATGGCTCACATAGACATCTGACTCTTGATTTAGGCTCAGGTCTTGACATCACAGTTTGTGAGATAGAGTCCAGTGTCTGCTGAGGCGGCAGAGCTGTGAGTGCAGAGCCTGCTTGGGATTCTCTCTCTCTTTCTCTTTTCACCTCCCCAACTCGTGCACATGTACGTGCTCTCTCTCTTTCAAAATAAATAAACTTAAAAAAGACTGACAAGTTAGACGATAACACTGAAAACTTCTATTTGTCCAAAAAGACCCTAAAGAAAATGAAAAAGTAAGCTACAAATTTGGAGGTATTTATACTATCTACAATCAAAAAGTGTTCTTAACCAGAAATATAAAGAATTTCCACAAATTAAAAATGTAGAGAATTGTTGAATCACTATATTGAATGCCTGAAACTAATGTAACACTAGTGTATGTTAATTACACTAGCAACAAATAAATACACACATACATAAAACAAATGTAAAAATGGGTTAACGCCATGAACAGTCATTTGACAAAAGAAACACAAATGGTTCGCAAGCCTAGGAAAAGAGGCTAAACTTCATTAGCAATAGGGAAAATGCAAATTAAAGCCAGAGTGAAGCAGTATTTTTAAGTTCATGGCCAAAATTAAGATGTCTGATACTACCAGCTGTTGAAGAGGATATGGAACAATAAGGATTCTTATACATTTTTTGTGTGATTGTCAATGGTCCAACCACTTTGGGAAACTATTTGGCATTACTTTGTATTTGTATACGGTACAATCCAGCAGTTCCACTCCTTGGTCTACTCTCTTGCACATGTGTATCAGGAATCAAAAATAGATGTTCAAGGGCGCTTGCGTGGCTCAGTTGGTTAAGCATCAGACTTTGGCAGCTCAGGTCATTATTTCATGGTTCGTGAGTTCAAGTCCTGCATTGGGTGAGCCCCACTTCTCTGTCTCCCTCTCTACCCCTGGTGGGATTCTCTCTCCCTCTCTCTCTGCCTCTCACTCATTCGTGCCCTCTCTATCAAAAACAATTTTTTAATTACATAAATAAAATTTTAAAAAATGTTCAGAGAAGCATTGTTGATAAAAGCAAATATTTGGTAGCAACCCAAAGATTTATGAAAAGGAAATGGATAAATATATTATGGAATATCATGCAGCAGTAAGAATGAATGAAATACAGTTACAGTAAACAACATGGATGGATCTTAGTAACATTATGTTCAGGACAAAAGAAAGTCCAAGAAAAAGACCATATCCAGAAGGATATAATTTATATACCTCAAGATACATTCTTTAGGCATGCAGTGTATGAAAACACAAACTTCATGATACTGATCATCTCTAGATTTAGGAAGAGAGAATAATAGAATAGAATGATAGAATAATGTTCTATTTCTTGGGTGGTGAATGCATGCGTACTTATTATATTATTATGAACTGTTTAATGTTTATTTATTTTTAAGAGAGATAGAGTGGGAGCAGGGGAGGAGCAGACAGAGGAAGAGAGAGAATTCCAAGCAGGCTCTGAGCCCTCAGCACAGAGAGCGACGCGGGCTTGAACTCATGAACTGCAAGATCATGACCTGAGCTGAAACCAAGAGCTTAACCGACTGAGCCACCCAGGCACACCATTATGAATTTTAATAGACATATGTGTTATGTTTATGGCTTTATGTATCAATACACTTAAAGCAATAAAGGAAAATTAAGTGTGAGGAATAAATTCATATTTCAATATGTACATACTTGGTTATGATTTCACTAAAGAAATCCTGAAGTACTCGGTTGTTTGCCCTTTTATGTCAAAGCAGCCATGACTGCAACAGGCACAAGTGTAGACTGCTAAAGATTTGTGATACTGTCAACTCATATACCATGACTGATCAGTGTTGTGTTTTTCCAAAATGGCAAATAATTCTTGGTAAAGTTTCAAACAAAATGTAGCACAATTTTCTCTCAAATTACATGGTAGTTACATTCTTGGAAAATCCAATACATATCAAACCCTTTTAAAACTTTGTTTGTATTTGTACTTAACACAGAATTAGGTTCTGGACTCAGATAATCAGATTTTGCACCCACTTAACTATCCAGCAAAACATTCGAAAGTCTTATGGGACAACTTTTCGTTGTGTGGGAAGATTCTGAGGTTCACTGAAGTTGAGTATACTCAGTCCCCATCCTCTTAATATTGACAATGTCTCCCAATCATTGTGACAATCAAAAGTGCCCCCTATAGATTTCTCGATTGCTCCTTAGAAGAGGCAGCATTACGAGGACCATTGCCCTAGTGGAAGGAAGTAAGGGGGGAAACTACCAGCTTTTCTGTTATTCAGGTTCTTATTTGAATAAACCGATGGGCTCATCAGAGAAGCTTCCACACTTGACCGTTGACGATGAAGTAGGTGGTGGGGGAAGAGAGAATTTGGAATGATAAAGTGGACAGAGAACAGAGGCAGAAAATGGCAGAGAAGAAACAGAAGCCTGAATGCCATGTCCTCAAACTGGTAAAGTTATCCAAAAGAGTGCGCTGCGAATCTTTGGTCTAACATTGTAAAACTCATCCATAAGGGGTCTACCTACCAGGACCACTTTAACACTTAAGGGGATCTTGGGGCACCTAATGGAGTGGAGGGGAAGAATCTATACCTGTCTTTGGAGTGGGGGCGAAGTGGAATTGGATCCAAAATATGAGAGTATGCCAATCTGGGTCAGTGGAAAATGGACATCACAGTTACATAACTTTATTAAATGCGTGGGGATGTTGTGCCCTGAGCAAAAGGGGCAATGTAGCCAGCATGTGGCTTTCCTGGCAGTGCCCACAAATGACACCAGGAAGGACTCCACACTATCCGCTTTACTCACCCTTTACTGATATTTGCGCAGAAGCCCCAGCTGTCCACTGACCTCAGCTTCAGGGTAGGGGGCAGGGTGAAGAAGGAAACAGGCTTAACAGGTATGCAATTGAGCCAAAGGATAAGGTGGCCCAGAATAACCTAGCAAGACAAATAAAGCACTTGATATACAGGTGCGGTGCCAGGAGTCAAGGACCGGAGATTGGGTCCAATTGCGGAAACTGGGCATCCTGAGTCTGTCTAAGATAGCTAAGCATTGGAAAGGCACACAGTATGTGGTAGGGAACAACAAGATTGACTGCCAACATACCAAGTCCAGCCTGGGGGAAGCCAGGAATGGGGGGCGGGGGAGGAAAGCAGCTGTCAAGGTGATATGTTGTAATAATCATCTGCCCCTTAGGCAGCTGGAAGGGAAGGGTCAGGTGAATGCACTATGAGGCCACAGTTACTGGCTCACAAGAAATAAGTTATAAGTTATGTTAAGAGCAGAAATATGAATCTTTCTTACAAACAAGACTGAGGAGGGGGAGTTGATAAGAAAATGTACCCTTGTAGAATCTAAAGTCTGGAGTGGAAGGTTTCCTATCCACACATCAGAGTCCATTCAACCCCATCACTCACGGGATTAAAAAACAATGAATTGGCATATTGTCTGGAGGGGCACATTGCAGAGTAATGCATTGGTTATAATCTCATTTAAATATTTTTATCCACCATGGGGAGAACAAATACATGCCCACATGTACCCTTGTAAGAAAGTAGAGAAAGATGTGAAATGATACACACCAAGCTCTCAGCACTGGTTACTTTAGGGGGTGTGATTTAGTAATGGGGGTGGACAAAGAAGTCAGTATTTTTCTTTATACGCCTCTATGCCACTTTACTTGTTCAACTAGCTGTAAATAATTTTTTTAAAAATGGAATCTTATATAAAGACTTGGGCTCACCCCTCCCATCTGCAGATGCTGCAGACGTTGGGCAGAGGATGGAAAGTCATTGACGTTCGGCAAACACTGGAGGCAGCAAAAGACAAGGGACATGATCACCTCTGTAGGGAGGGCTGAGCTGTGTTCTCAAAAAACAAAACAAAACAAAACAAAACAAAAAAAGAGGTAGGGATGTGGGAGAAGAAATGGGGAAAATGGAGAGGTCTTAAGAAAGGGATAAAGAAGGAAGGATGGCCAACCTCTGGAGGCTTGGGGGAACTTCTCCAGGAGATGTCCCCATGGACCAAGGCAGTGAGGGCTTGTGCCTTTGTGCAGGAATGAGGCAGCTGGGCTAAGGGCACAATGCCTACCCTACCCTCACACTCAGCTTGATGTGGCTTTGGATCAATCATCTGAGCTCTGATGGGTCCAAGGTACATAGTATACTTTAGAGAAAGGCAAATGTGGCAGTAGAAAACGGAATGGAAGTGGGAAATGGCTGCCTTACTCCCTTCATGGATATCACCAGCACCCTTATTGTGGACTATGGGGTAGCAAGGAATGCCTACCTGCCAACGACTGTGAGTGGCAGTATTTCAAGGATTTATCCACCTGTGGATGGCAATCCAGCTGGAGAGACAGTAAGGTCCATTTCCCCTATTCCTCTCACCAGTGGTACCTAGAGACTCATCCTGAGAGTCAAAAAATAGAAGGGACCATCACCCCCCAGGCAGCTGCATTTGGAAGCCAACTAAATCCCTCAGCACCCTCTGCTTCATCAAAGAAAAGATTATCTGTTTGGGCTCGTTCCTGAAGATTTTCTTAATTTAAATTTTGAAAATTATGGATGTGATGTATCAGCTTAGTCACTGTCTCTGAGTACAGGGTATTCAGAATTATCTGAAGGTGGGAGTGAAGGCAGAGTCAGTGCTTTTTAAAAGCAGATATTCTGGTCCCCAACGCTAAGTGGGACTCCTTGCCTTTGAGAGCCACTGCTCTGAGCAGAAGTGTGTCACAGCACTCAGATGTGTTGGGACAGAAATGAACAAACAAAAAGGTAAGAACCACTCATCTGGCCGAGTAGTTCTCAAGTATGGTTCCCAGACCAGCAGCATCAGTATCACCTGGGAACTGGATAAAAATGTGTATTATTTTCACCCTACCGCAGACCTTACCAAATCAGAAACTCTGGGTTGAGACCCAGCGATCTGTCTTTAACAAACCTTCCAGGGGAGTCTGAGGCATGCCCTAGCTTGAGAATCATTGCTTTAGCCAAATCCCAAGCCTTAAAAAATTATCAACTCCTTGGCAGACCATCCACCTCTACATTCCCCTTTAATAATTGAGCCCATTAAACCACCTCCTTTTGCTTAAATACCTTATCCTTGAGTTTCTCTAATTCCTCCTTTAAAAAAAAAATGTTTACTTATTTGAGAGAGAGAGAGAGAGAGAGAGAGAGAGAGAGGCAGCGAGCCGGAGTAGGCCAGAGAGGGAGACAGAGGATCCAAAGTAGGAACAGTGAGATCATGACCTCAGCCAAAGTCAGACACATAACTGACTGAGCCACCCAGGTGCCCCTCCTTCCGTCTTTTATTTTGCACTTGATGCCTCCTTTTCCTCTTTTCTTTTCCAAAATACGAATGTATCCCCAATGCTCTGCCACTGACTCTTATATGCCTTCTTCTTCATTCTTCTCCCTTAACCCACCATCACAATTTCAATGATGATTTCTTTAAAAAATGTTTTTAACATTTATTTATCTCCGAAAGACAGCGAGAAACAGAGCATGAGTGAGAGAGGAGCAGAGTGAGAGGGAGAGACAGAATCTGAAGCAGGCTCCAGACTCTGAGCTGTCAGCACGGAGCCTGACACGGGGCTCGAACACATGAACTGTGAGATCATGACCTGAGTTGAAGTGGGCCACTTATTCTACTGAGCCAAACCAGGCGCCCTTCAATGATCATTTCTATGTTGATGTAGCTTGACCTCTAAGCCTTCCATGACCAAATACCTACAGGCT
The DNA here is from genome assembly GCF_003009895.1 of Hyaena hyaena. Taxonomy (NCBI): domain Eukaryota; kingdom Metazoa; phylum Chordata; class Mammalia; order Carnivora; family Hyaenidae; genus Hyaena; species Hyaena hyaena. The sequence continues at coordinate 1,233,887 of NW_024080708.1, read as the reverse complement.
ACTATCAAATAGTATTTCCCACCAAGTGAGTATCTAGTCATCCCTTCAAATCCATGTCCAACCTTCCCCATTCTCCACCATAGCCTCTCCAAACTAAAAAAGCTCATGTTTACCTTTGATAGCCCCTTCTCTCTTCTCACCTAATGTATCCAAATATCCTACTGAATGTTTCTTCACCAAGTGTTTTGGCTATGTCACTGTCTATTCCTTGGCACCACCAAAGTCTAAATTTTCACCATCTCTGATGTGAACTTCCTAAATGATCTTCAAGATCATTTTCAGTCTCTCAACCTTCAAACTCTTCCAAACTGTCAGACATTCTATTCACAATAACATTGTTTACAGCATGTTAACTCTCTGCTTTAAAAGTCTACTGAGTGGCTCGGTTGGTTAAGAGTCCGATCTGGGTTTCGGCTCAGGTCATGATCTCACAGTTCATGAGTTTGAGACCTACATTGGGCTCTGTGGTGCTGACAGTGCAAAGCCTGCTTGGGATTGATTCTCTGTCTCCCTCTTTTTCTGCCCCTCCCCTGCTTGCTCCCTCTCTCTCAAAAAATAAGTGAACATTATATAAAAATTAAAAAAATACAAGTCTACTGATAGCTTCCCATTATTCACTGCTTCAAATCTAAATTGCTTGGCCTGGTTTTAGAGACCCAGAACTAGTTGGCCTTTCTTCTCACTCACCCATCCCTCATCCAGTAATCATGTCCCTATTGCAGGTGCCATATTGTCGCAGGCATCTAAACGTTAGCATGACAATGGGCAGCAATCTTCCTGGACTATTCCTGATTTCCCTTAATCAGCTGCTTCTTTTCTCCCTGGACCTCCAATCCCTTACCCTTGCTCTCAATATGTTTTCTTAGCCCTTTGGTTTTGATGAATTGGTCCAAATCTCCTCTCTGCTTTACTGGACTCAGCTCCCTACTTGACCCTTGTTTCTGCATACTGCTCTGGCTTCAACATCATACTCCTTCAGCTTCAGGAAAGAAGTTTGTTGCACCAACATTGGTCCTAAAGAATCCTCCCAGTTATACAGCTCATCCTCCACCTCCCACTCCTCCATCAGAGGAACTTTTTGAACATCGTCACTACATTAAATCTGCCATTGCAGTAAAGCTGGCTACTCACTAATAGCACCCCACACACATACACACCCCTCTCTCAACCTCATGGTGAGCTCTTTGCTCTTTTTGTTCCTCTCACATCTGTCTTTAGAGACTGATCATGTCCAGCCTGTCTGAATTCCCCACGCTCATAGGGTAGACAGGCTTGGATATTAGCTAGCAGATCACAGTCTAAATTCAGGTCCCAAGTGGTCACAAAGGCAGGTACACTCTTCCAGGTTTCCCAGGTCAAGAAGTGAGGGAGAACAGTAGGTCCTGTCCAAGCCCAAGTCTCGAAAGGGAGAAAACATCAAGAGTGAGTGAGACAAGATGCAAATGTTCAGTTCCAAGGATGAGAGCGGGGTTATAAGTAAGCTGTTGATTTTTTTAAATCGGGTTGTTACATGTTGGAAGTAATATCAGGCCAGAGAAAAAAAAATAAAGACATATCTTGGAGCCAGAGGAGCAGTGGAAATATTTGGGAGGAACAGTATTAGACATTCATGGCTTACTTTATAAGATGGCAGAAGCGGGAGAATGACAAATTGGCTTAAAGTTTCAAAGTTGAAACATACAAATTCCACCTCCTTCTTGACTTCCAGGTTATGGCATAGCACTTCTTTTTTCCTGGTCACATTGAAGTCTCCCTCTGTCTGTTCTTTTATACCTATAATCTGTTTAACCATCACTGCCTTTTTCAGTTCCATCCCTCTCTCTAAATACCACTCCATTTTTCAGTCATTGCAACTTTGTTGGATTTTATTATAAATTTAATGATAAGTGTAATTCATATGTTTTATATTTAATTAGAAGGCATAAAAGAAGGGTTCCTGGAGGTCAAAATAAAATGACTGCCAAATTCAAAACTTTAGGAGAGACATGGTCACCGTTGAAAACAAAATTGGTTTTCCAGAGGATGAGCTAGAGAACTAGCCCACAATATCAGAGCAAAAGCACAGGGAAATTGACATTATAACTGAAAAGATAAGAAATACACATCTAGCCTGACAGCCTGATATAAAGATAATAAGAGTTCAGGAATGAGAAAACATGAATACGTGTAAAAATGATAATCAAGGAAATGATCAAAGAAAACTTCTCTCCATTTGCAAATAAAGGAGAAACATCATACAAACCTTCAGACAAAGAAGAGGATGATTTCCATTTGATTTTGCTTTTACTAAGGAAAGCAGCAGACTGGAATCAGAATTCCCATCTTCCTCAGTGAAAGCAATAAAGTGATGGAATAATATCTATACACAACTGAGACAATAATTGTATATTCATCCAACATATCATTGGTCTGTCTGGGCAAAAGCTATTTTCAGACACTCATGGACTAAAAAAAATTACAGAAAAAGGAATTCTAATCAACTATTAAAGTGAAATCAAAATGAAGACTTTCAGAGAAGTAAAGATTTAGGGCCAAAGAAATACTGGTTATAATATTTACAGCTAACTCTAAAAGGATGATAATAGTGTGACAGTTGACTGTAGCATGTGTTGAGTAAGAGTAGAAACGAAAGATAGGTAGATAGAGATAGATATACTTGAAGGGAAAACTTTTTTTTGTAAAAAAATTTTTTAATGTTTATTTTTGAAAGAGAGAGAGAGAGAGAGAGAGAGAGCAAGTGGGGGAGGGACAGAGAGAAAGAGATGGAGACACAGAATCTGAAGCAGGCTCCAGGCTCTGAGCTGTCAGGAGAGAGCCTGACGTGGAGCTCGAACCCATGGACTGTGAGATCATGACCTGAGCCAAAGACAGATGCTTAAGGGACTGAGCCACCCAGGTGCCTCTTGAAGGGAAAACTTTTTATCTGAGCTAGAGTAAATTAGTGTTTAAATTGCTCCTAAATTACTTAGGAGCAACCTAAGTATTATGCCTCCACTTCCTGTGGAGTCCTCTCTGATCAGTTCACCTTGCAATAGCCATTGATCTTTGTCAAATGTGTGGCAGAATGGAGAAAATATGCTCATATTTAATGTTGACATCTAAGAGGAACATAGCTTAAATACGGTTGTTAAAAATAGGCATGTAACCACCAGTAAAAATAGAACTATATTTATAAAACTTCTCAATTCCTTGGGGAGAGTAAGGGGGCAAATAAAAAAAAATGTTTTACAACTTGATACATCTAGCAAAAGGAAGGAAACAAGAAAAAGAGAAACCAGTATGATGAACAAAACATGAGGGAAGTAATAAGATCAAACACATTTGTTATCAAAGTAAGTGAGGATGGGTTAAATTATGCTTTCCTCAAAAAATAAAAAATAAAAGGGACTCTCAGTTTGGGTTTTAGGGAAAAAAACAATGATATGGTATTTCTAATGAATACTCCTAAAACAAAATAACAAAGAAAGAATTCACAATAAAGCTTCAGAAACACTGTGTCAGATAGTGCAAGCAAAAATAAAGCATTATTAAAATTAGAAAAAGTAAAAATCAAGGCCAAGAGAGTTAAACAGAACAAGGATATGTTCTTGTAAGGATAAAAGGCACATTCTCAGAGAATTTATAAGTGATGAATCTTATAAATCTTATATACATTTATAATATATAAAATTTCATTTAATATTAAATTGAACTTTAACAGAAAAGACACATTCTTAACATATATAGATACAACATTTCTAAATTTTTAAAATATTTATTTATTCTTGAAAGAGAGAGACAGAGCATGAGTGAGGAGGAGCAGAGAGAGGGAGACACAGAATCTGAAGCAGGCTCCAGGCTCTGAGCTGACAGTACATATGAGCCCTCCAGGCCTCCAACTCACGAACCAGAGATCATGACCTGAGCCGCAGTCAGACACTTAACCAACTGAGCCACCAAGGCACCCTTAATTTTTAAAAATCAGTCATGCTCTTGGCCACAAAGAGATCCTAATAAATTCCAAAAGGGAGAAATTGATAGTCTGCATTTTCTGACTAAAATAAAATAAAACAAAAAAGTATCAAAAAAGGTAACTCCCCAAAATTTAATATTTGGTAATGAAGAAAAACTCATCTGAACAGTTACTGAATCAAACAGGATAGCAAAACTGAAGGTACAAACCATCTAGAAATAAGTCAAAGATGAGAATTTCATAAAAAAAAAACTATGAGATGTAGCTCCAGAAACTTTAAGGAAAATGTATAGCCTCAAATATATTGGTTGTTAATAAAAAAAGAAAGAGTGAAAATAAATGAATGAAGAATTTAACTTCAAAATTAGAGAAGAGAGAGGCGCCTGGGTAGTCAGTCAAGTGTCCGACTGCAGCTCAGTTCATGATCTCAGGTTGTTGGTTTCGAGCCTGCGTCAAGTTCTGTGCTGACAGCTCAGAGCCTGGAGCCTGCTTCAGATTCTGTGTTTCCCTCTCTCTCTGCCCCTCCACTGCTCTGTGTCTCTCTGTCTCTCTCTCTCTCTCTGTCTCTCCCTCAAGAATAAATAAACATTAATTTTTTTTCAATTATAGAAGGGGTATCTGGCTGGTTCAGTCAGTGGAGCATGTGACTCTTGATCTCAGGGTTGTTAGTTCAATCCCCACCGTGGGTGTAGAGATCACTTAACAAGTAAAATTTTTTTAAAAAATTAGAGAAAAAGCATAAATGTAAAGAAAGTAGAGAGAATAATAAAGATAGAAGCTAAAATTAAAGCAATAGAAACTACAGCCACCACACAGCTCCCGCTCCACACAGCGCCCCCTCCCCTGTGTCACAAACATAGACACACATGGATGTATGTGTGGATAAATAAAATCAAAGTCAACAGCTCTATAAAATAAACCACCTACTTCAGCAGCCTATTGTTTCTAAAAGAGATTAAAATGTATACTAACAGGAATGAAAAATGAGGTATAGCCACTTAAGTAAAACACTGAAGTCACTATGACACAAAATTATAAGCAACACTGTCAACAACTTTGAAAATGTAAAGAAAATGAACAAATTTCTAGCAAGACACAGAATATCATAATGAACACAAGACAGTAGGAACCACAGGGAAAAATATTAAAAAGTCTCGAGTTCTATTTATCCTTAAAAAAAGGAATTTGTGTTGCTCAAACTGTCCTAGATTTATATAAAGCACCCCAATATATTCTACACACAAGTTTTTAAAAATGTGATGAAAGAATGCAAGAAAGAAAAAACTACAGACCAATTTTGCATATGAATATACATGCAAAATGCTTTCCTAAAATATCAGCAAACAGAGTGCAGCCTAGTATTAAAAACATTATTCACTCTGATGAAGAAGGGTTTATTTGAGGATAAGCCATTGATCAGAATAATTCTTTACATCCTCAAATTCTTTTTAAAGATTCTGTATTTAATTTTTTTAATGTTTGTTTATTCTTGAGAGAGAGAGAGACAGAGCATGAGCAGGGGAGTGGCAGAGAGAGAGGGAGACACAGAATCTGAAGCAGGCTCCAGGCTCTGAGCTGTCAGCACAGAGCCCGACTCAGCGTGAGCTCATGAACCGTGAGATCATGACCTGAGCCAAAGTCAGATGCTTAACCTACCGAGCCACCCAAGAGCCCTGATCCTGTATTTTTTAAATGTAACTTCCATACCCAATGTGGGGCTTGAACTCACAACCCAGAGATCAAGAGTCACAGGTTCTACTGACTGAGCCAGCTAGGAGCCCCTCATTAGGCCACATACTAAAGGAGATGAATGCTACCTAATTGTATCAAAAGGGATGATATAACCAAGCAGGCATGGATAATAATAAAACTGTTAAGAAAAAAAAAAAAAAAAAGAAACTTAGAAACAAACCATCTCAATCTGATAGACTGTTCAGGAAAATCCAATGACCATTATGAGAAATAACTCAGAAATAACCTAAGTGAAGTACATCCTGCTTATGCTGCTCCAGGCCTGCATAACCACCTGGGTCTCTCCTAGTGCTGAACAAAAGAATTAAGATGAAGGAGAAATGTTGTGTCTATTGTGGTAGTTGTATGGAACATTCTCCTTCCCCCCCCCACCATCTGTGAGCTCCCTCAGGCCTTGGTGGCTAGAACTAAGTGTTAGATAAAGCAGACGTTGTTTTCCACTGAGAAAGAATGCACTTTGGCTAGATTAACTGGGAGCGAACTGTTAAGTATTTGTTACCTTGTTCCCACCCATAAAATAAATTCCAGATGGATTAAAGGTTTCAATTTTCACATGAAAACCTTAGAAAACAAAGAAAGAGTTTTAGAACCAGAATGGGGGAGGCCTTCGAAAGCAAGATAGGAAGGCTCAGAAGCCATCAACAGACAAATGGGACAACATAATTTAAAAGTTTTTGTGGAGCAAAAGACTCTGCAAAGATCCCACTGAGAGAAAATGGCTACAATTAAAAGAAAAGAGATGGGTAGCCCTATGCTAGAAAGAATTCCTAAATCTTTCTGTAAAAAGGACGACAATCCAAAGATTATGGCAAACAAATAGAAGTGAAAATACAGTTAAGCATTAACTTATTAGGGAAATAGATGATAGATAGATAGATAGATAGATAGATAGATAGATAGATAGATAAGCACAGAAGTTTCCAACCTCATAGGTTGTCAAGGATATAAAATAGTATAAGTGATCGGATGGGACTTCTTTCTACCCTTCAGACCATTTAAAAATATTAATAGGGGCACCTGGGTGGCTCAGTCGGTTGAGCGTCCGACTTTGGCTCAGGTCATTATCTTGAGATTTGTAGGTTTGAGTCCTGCATGGGCTCTGTGCTTGCAGCCCTGAGCCTGGAGCCTGCTTTGGATTCTGTCTCTCTCTCTCTCTCTCTCTCTCTCTCTCTGCCCCTCCCCTGCTCTCGCTCTCTCTCACTCTCTCAAAAAATAAACATTAAAAAATTTTAAAAATATACTGGTAATATTCAGTCCCGGCAAAAATATTGGGAAGCAGCAACACTCTTACACCTACCTCTAAGGAGAAGACTGAGTTGCGACAACCATTTTGGAAGGTCGTCTGGTAGTAACTACCAAAAATGTAAGTACAAGCCTTTGATCTGGCAAGATCTCTTCCAGCAATGTATCCTAAGATGAGCAGAGGCTTATGCCCGAAGGTCTGCTACAGTCGGCAGTGGCAAAATAAATCGAGGAAAACAATCCAAAGGTCCATCAGAAGGGGAATAATAGTTGAGTAAGTTCCAGGACAGCCATATGCTGGAATACTGAAATGCTGGAAGAAAGCATCAGTTATAGCTCTGTATCTGTTGGTCAGGACAGTTGTTCATGATGGATTATTGTTGTTGTTTCAAAAGAGGCAGATGTATGGGACGCCTGGGTGGCTCAGTCCTTTAAGTGTCCAACTTCGGCTCAGGTCGTGATCTCGAGGTTCGTAAGTTTGAGCTCTGCGCTGGGCTCTGTGCTGACAGCTGGGAGCTTGGAACCTACTTTGGATTCTCATTTCCCTCTCTCTCTGCCCCTCCCCCTCACTCTGTCACTCTCTCTCAAAAATAAATAAAGATTAAAAAATAATGTTTAAATAGGTGGGGGAAAGGGCCATATACCCACACGCAGAAATAACTACATTGAATAGAGCTCAGGAACAACCTGTCCACACTCACAGATACTAGTCCCAGGTTTTCCTCTGAATTCTACTCATTGCAGTTTGTGAAATGTGTTTGAATAACAAGCTACAGTGGAATATTTACATGGTAAATGTGCCCTTGTCTTTCAAACCAAAATGCTTCACTTCAGTCTTAAGATTGTAATATCGTGGCTTGATGAGATATTTATTAAAGGGATATGTCATAAGCTAGAAGTTTGCAAATAATTGAGAACAGTCTGCAGTTTAGGTGAGGTCTTCAAATCTGAAGAAAACCTGAATCAAAAAAACTTAGACCGTGTGTGTGTGTGCGCACGTGCGTGTGTACACATGGGTTAGTATATTCCTGGAAAAGACAACAAACTATTAACACTGGTTGTACTCCAGCAATTACAGAGGAAGGAGAAGCTTTTTTTCCAAACAGATCTTTGAATTGATTGTTAAGAAGCACATGATCTAAAATTAAGCACAGAGCAACATGAAATTGAGGAAGATGAGAAAGGAAGAGAAGGCAAGATAGAAGCCAGCCAGAAAGAAAAGATGGGGTGGGGGTGAAGGAGAAAGGGATAGAGAAAGAAAGAGGAAGGAAGGAAGGGAGGGAGGGAGAGAAACAGAGAGGTAGGCAGTGCGTGGGAGAGGAGGATGGGATTGCTGGGCGTGGAGAGCCGCGCTGGGAGCTCAGTGGAGCCTGGGCGGGTCTGGTTCTAATCCCCGTTCGCCTGCTGCCGGCTGCCTGCAGTGGTCTTGAGCAGCAGGGGCTCCGCTAACGCTAATGTGGGAAGAAGCAGGAGCTGACGTAGTAATTTTCGGAAACCATACCTAAGGCGAGGAGAGCAAGCCTCTGGACACATGCAGATGGGAGCGGCTGCTGCAGAAAGCAAAGCAGAAAGGCAGGCGGGGATAGCCCTCGGAGACACCCCGCTGGAGGCTCGGGCTGCACCACATCCTGCTTCTGCACAGGCAAGGGCCACCCATCCCTTGAGCCATTAAGCTCAGATGCAGCAAGTACCTCTTGTCACGAGAGGGTGAGAATCTGGAGGAGGAGGTGTGGAAGCACAGACGAGCACAGAGCACAGAGCAGGAGAGGGAACCAGACAGGCCAGTTATTCCCATCCCGCAGCCAGCTGTGCCCTGCCTTTTTTTTTTTTTTAAATTGAATTATAATTAACATGCAATATTATATTCATTTCAGGAGCACAACAGAGAGATTCAATATTTTCATCCATTACAAAATGATGATCAGTATAGGTCTAGTTACCATGGACATTTATATAAAGTTATTGCAGTACTGTTAACTGTATTCCCTATGTTTAACCATTGAATCACTGTGACTTATTAGTTTTATACCTGCAAGTTTGTACCTCTTGATCCCCTTTGCCTATTTCACCCATCCCTCCTCCCACTCTCTCCACTGGCCACCACCAGTTGAGTGTCTGTGACTTTGAAGGGGACTCAGTGGAAGGTTCCTCTCTCCACACCCTGGGGTGAATAAGCCAGGGGGCTGGGGATGGAAGGATCGCTACTGGGGAGAGGTAGAGGCCCAACTCTGGAGAGGAAAAATCTGGAGCTGGAGACATCAGCCAGGAGCTGAGCCCCCTTATCCTGCTGGCTCTCACCGTCCATGTTGAGGCCCTTCACCCAGGGAAAGAGGTGGAGCACCCAGGCCCCACTCAAACCCCCAGCCCTGCCACTTGCTAATGATGACCTTGGGCAAACTGCTTGACCTCTCTGGGATTCAGTGTCTTATTTGTAAATATTATCACCCCTCCAACAGGGTAATAAAGAAGCAGGGAAACAAACAGAGGAAAAAAAAGAGAGATTGAAGATGATCATATACATGAAGAATAGCCCCCCTGGGGAAAAGTTGAATTCTCAATAAATCTTAGTTATTATTAGAACATTAATTAATGTGTCATTCGTGTGCAGAGCCTTAGACCAGGTGCTGGCTTTAATAGCTGCAGAAGTTCCTAGATTCCATCTCCTTCAACCATCTCCAACCCTCCCCATCTCTCCTTCCTGCCCCCACCAGTGCCGGAACTTAAATTCTATCTTGCCTTGGAGTGTCTCCAGCTGTTTGCTCATTTTCCACCAGCCCGCTGTGCCCCCCCCCACATTCCCTTGGGGCACACCTTCACTTGAGAGTTAAGCACCAGCGCACACATACACCCCTCCAAGCCTCCTGTCTTCCAAGTTGCCGGGGCACCGAGGGTGAGTGGAGGGATTTTCGGGGGGGGGGGGGCAGTCTTCAGCCACAGACCCACACCCAGAGAGAACTGAGCAAAGACACACTGAGCCGTGCTTGGGAGGCCTTTCGAGGTGCAGAATCTTCTTGAGGCAGCCAGCAAATAGCAAATGCTTAAGGGTTTTTTTGTTTTTTTTCATCCAGCACCTACAGTTGCTGGGTGTAACCCTAGCCTCCTTCCTCTGTGAAATGCGTGAATGTGCCATTGTCAAGCATTCCATATATTGATTTGCTCACATTTCACTTACTTGATCCCTCTCTGCCCCCGTTAACCTCGTATGACGGGCACTTGCTCTTTCAAATCCAGGTCGACCCCCACAAATGGCCAAGTGTTGTAATGGTTAACCAGCCAACCTGCCACTCTCTGTCTCTGTTTGGAACAAACTATTCTGTAGACAAAAATGTGGAGTGTAAGGAGGAAGCCAAGGATTATTTCTTTGAACCTTCACTTGTTTTGCCAAAGCATAAATATGATGCTGCAGAATATGTCTAAATGTTCCTAAAATAGACCCAGCACTGAGGCTGTGTTCATGCCGGGCCATTCCCAGAACTGGTTTCACTGTCCAACTTGAAGTCACTATCTGTGCAGAAGGTGGTGAGGAATTCTCACTTGATGTGGTGCTGAATAGTCAATCCTTCAAGATTAGGAAAGCTTCTTGATTTAGGAGACATTTGTTATGGAAAGATCTCAGTTCCCTTTGGGGAATCTCTCCCCTCCCATATCCTACCCCGCTTCTCAGGCAGATTATAGTCATGGCAAGGATGTGCCTGCCCATGGGCAGCCTGGACCACTCTGGGCAACTGTAACTCTCCATATTTTCATTTGTTATCTCCAAGTTGCTCAAGGTGGACATGCTTCTTTAAATTATATTTAAATAAAATAAAATAAATGAGATATTAAAAGAAAACAACAACAACAAAAAACCCTTATTAGCCACCTCCCTTGTCTTCAGCAGCACCCACCATTGTGCCTTTAAATATATATATCTTTATGGGGCACCTGGGTGGCTCCGTCGATTAAGTGTCTGACACTTGATTTTGGCTGAGGTCATGATCTCACAGTTCGTAGGATCGAGCCCTGAGTCGGGCTATACGCTGACTGTATGGAGCCTGCTTGGGATTCTCTCTCTCCCTACCTCTCTCTCTCTTCCAAACTAAATAAACATTGAAAATCTATCTATCTATCTATCTATCTATCTATCTATATCTTTATTATGTATGACTACAAAAGTTAAACATGATTGTTGTAACTATGGAAAAGTTATGGGACCTAATCAATGAGAAAAACATCAGCCATGCCTAAACTAATGGACATTGTATAAAATACCTGATGGGTACTCCTCAAAACTCCCAAAGCCATCAAAAACCAAGAAAGCTTGAGAAACTGTTACAGTCCAGAGCCAAAAGACGTGATGACTAAATATAATATGGGATCTTGGAACAGAAGAACTAGTGAAAAAATTAAGGAAAGACTAGTGAAATCTGAATAAAATGTTGACTTCAGTTGATAATAATGTGTCAGTATTGGTGCATTTGTTGTGACAAATACACCATAGTGATGTAAGATGTTAAAAATGGGTGGGGGGTGCCTGGGTGGCTCAGTCAGTTGAGTGTCCGACTCTAGGTTTTTACTCAGGTCATGATCTCACGGTTTGTGGATTCGAGCCCCATGTCATGCTCTGCATTGACAGTGTGGAGCTTGCTTGGGATTCTCTCTCTCCCTCTCTCTTTGCCCCTGTCTTGCATGTGTTCTCTCTCTCTCTCTCTCTCTGAAAATAAGTAAGTAAATGTTTAAAAATTAAATCAAATCTTTAGACAGACACACATATTCTAAAATTAAAAGTTTATTTAAATCTTTTCAGAGGGACAAAAGAGGGTTGGATGGTGATTGACCAGAATGGACACAAGGGAACTTTCTGGGTCCATTCTAAAGTTCAATGTCTTGAGAGACTTGGGCCACACAGGTGTATTCATTTGTCACAAAGTGTCAGGCACTTAAGACTTGCTCAATTCATTGCATATAAGTTTTATCACAGAAAGGAAAAAAAACTAAAGAAATATTGAAATTCAGTAAATAATATGCATGTTGAAGTGTTTTGGGAAAAGAGTACTGATATCAGCAACTTTTTCTGAGGTTAAAGTTAATATAAAATCCTTTAAAATATAAGCCAGATTGAAGGGATGGAGAGAGGGAGAAATCGTTGGAGAGATACATGATAAAGCAAACAAAGTAAAATGTTAAAGGCAGAACCAATGTGGTGAGAATATTAGTCCTTCTCATTTTCTGTATGTTTGCATTTTTGTCATGATGAAATGTGGATAAAAAACTGCAGAGATATAAAGTAGATAATTCTTATAATCCCCCATCCCAGGAATAACCTCTGTTAATGCTGTTGTGTATTTCTCTACAATGTTGTCTACTAAACTCATCTAATTGTTATGTGGGATGCAACTGGACACATACAGTTTGGTACTCATTATCTCCGTTCAATCATTTCTTTAAAAAAACATTTTTAATGTTTTATTTTTGAGAGAGAGACAGGGTGTGAATGGCGGAGAGGCAGAGAGAGAGGGAGACACAGAATCCGAAGCAGGCTCCAGGCTCTTGAGCTGTCAGCACAGAGCCCAATGAGGGGCTCAGACTCACCAACCATGAGATCATGACCTGAGCTGAAGTCGGATGCTTAACCAACTGAGCCACCCTGGTGCCCCTCCATTCAATCATTTCTCCTGGGTGTTTTCCCATGGCATTCTCTTTAATGTGACTGCATAATATTCTGTCATGTGTTTATAGAATAATTAATTTTCTTTTAAAGGAAATTTGAATTGTGCACAAAAGTTTTTGTCTGGTGGCTTGTTTTTTACTATTACAAACTTTGAAGTTGTAGGTATCATCACACATAAATCTGTGTACTTTTGTGAGTATACCTGTGGCATAATTCGCTAGAAATGGAATTCTTGGGTTAAAAATATTGTGGCAGCCTGCACTCATATCACCATGGAATGAAAATGTTTAGGTCCCCACACCTTGACCAAGACTCATTATTCCTGATTTGTTTTTAGTTTTTTAAATCTGAGAAGTGGAAATATATACATAATTGTTTGTTTCAATTTTAATTTCTGCACTAGTGAGATGAATGTCTTTTCTATGTTTATAGGTCTTTGTAGTTCTGTTATTTCCTGCTCATTCTTTATCCCCATTTGTCTATATTTTAAAAAAATTTGTGAGCACTCTTTATAGTGTATATGGCAGATATACTAATCGTAAATTGCCCACAGTGTAGCTTTCAAAGTGTTTATGGTGGAAGTGTTTTTGCATTGTCTTTGGTTTTGCCACTTTCCTGTTTTGTGTGTGGCTTTTGTCATTCTCCATGCCCTTTCTTTCACATCACAGGAGCCTTTTGAGGTAGATAAGACAAGAGATATGAAAAGGTCACAGTTGCCTCAGGGTGACACAGATAATGATGAACCATGGGACTTGAGCCCCGGTCTTCTCAGCCCTAGTCCAGTACCTTTTCCATTAACAAGAAAGGGCAGGAACAGTTATTTCCAAGTAAGAGAAGAGAGAACTTCTGTCTGTGTGCCTGTTGCCAATCTCTGCTGGCAGACAGTTCCATACTACACCATCATGGCTGCCAATCTCAACTGGGCCTTCCTGCTGCCCCATGCTCATTTTGGTTTCCTGATTAGTTTGCTTAGAACCTCCTCCACAACAACAATTTCAAACATTCTTCACTTTTCTCCAACCTCCGGTCACCATCCCTCCCCTTTCCGCTGTCTCATTTCACAGACAGAATAGAAATTATCAGCTGGGAACGTGCAACTGCCTGCCCTGCCCCCTCCTCCCAAATCATCTAACTAGGTACATCCTGGTCCAGTGCTCCCTCTCTCCTCCAGTCATGAAGGGAAGGGGAGGAGGTCCCATACTTTGCCATATACCCCAGGATCTGGCTCTAGCTATTAGCCCCTTTGCTTTCCTGCATCCTCAGCTTCTCCCTTTCTGTTGACCCTCAGCATTAAAACATGCTCAAGCCTCTCCTTTCTTAAGAAATAGAAACAAATGGGGCACCTGGGTGGCTCAGTCGGTTAAGCTTCTGATAGGTCATGATCTCACAGTTCGTGAGTTCGAGCCCCACATCAGCCTCTCTGCTGTCAGTGCAGAGCCCTCTTTGGATCTTCTGTCCCCCTCTCTCTCTGCTCCTTCCCCTCCCTCTCAAAAATAATTCCCTCCCAAAAATAATTTAAAAAAAAATTAAAAGAAATAGAAACAAACACAAACACCTACCTCCGACCACAGGTCCTCCTCCAAGTTACTTCTTCTAATTATGCAACCGGAAAAGCCAAGACTCTGCCTTAAAATGAAAATGTCTGGGACGCCATGTATGTGGTGCAAGGCCACTGCAAACCTGCCTTGAATGTAAGAGAAGAAAGATTGCTTGCAGTAGGGGAGACAAGGCTGGTCTGGGGGGAAATGGGGTTTTAGCTGATCAGAGATGAGACTGACTTGGGAGACTGGCCTGGATCCTGGTCCCGCTCTGGCCCACTGGGCTGGGTTGAAGCCCCTCTGGTGAAAAGACTGGACAGAAGCAACAGACTTTGTAAACGACTTGGTTAGTACCAAGGTTCATGGGCTGATGGAACAATTCACTAGTGACTTTACGAGACTCTAGGTGTAAGTGGGCTTAGCTTTGGCCCCCAATAACCCAGTATGGAAGAGAATTAGAGACAGGATGGTTAGTCCAGCCTTGACCCATAGCTCAGCTCTCTAGTGGCTCCTAGGACACCAACATGGTTCCAATGGCCACCCTCACCAACAATAGCAGATATGGACAATGGGACCTGGAATAGAAAGAAAAGAGCAGAGTAGTGAGTACAGCCAGCAGAGTAGTTTATAGGCACATGGAAGGTATCTCTTTGGGGGGAATTCTCAGAAATAAGAGGGGGCCAAATTCTGACCTGGAGCAGCTGAGGGACGGGGAAGTATACAAACCTTGAGCATAACCCTAAATGTGACTCAGAGTCACAGGCTGAAGGGGCTGGGAGGCCTTTGGGTCACAGGACCATGCCCAACACCCAGAGAGTCGCCAAAGGCAGAAGAACCAACATTACGTTCAGAGGCTAGGGCTCTACCTCTCTGAAACATCTCTCATCTTTCCCAAAGGATGAGCAGCGCATATTGAAGACAGGGCTCCAGCAGCCTGTGAATGGGCTTCTCTGCTCCCTGAAGGAGCAAACACGAGAAGTAGGCTCTGTCAGTGTATTTGGATTGGGTCTGGGCTTGGAGGAGAAATGCTGCTTTTCTATAGATAGATAAGAGCAGGCTTGTTTCACCAAAGTCTGGGACTTCCTTCTGCTCAGCTGACAGGGCTCCCTGGGACACTTCCTTGAATCAGCTACAGAAACAACTGCCCCCTCCCTCCCCCTCCAGGCATTGTGCTTGGATTCCAATTCTCTGCTGAAACGGTCTCCACTTAGGAAAGCTCTAGTCAGTGTCACCGGATGTGCACAGGCAGCAGCTTCAGCCATGGGAAGAAGTCTTTCCAACTGGCAATCGGTTCTGACCCTGACCTAGATGAGAGAGCAAGAAAGGTTGTCACTGCAGCTGGACTCAATGGAAAGGAGCAGAAGAACAAAGACAAGGGAGAAAGAAACAGAGGTGGGGTAGAAAGGGGAAATATAGAGAAGCGTAACACTCTTTTACCTGTTGGTTGCTTTTTGATAGAAGCTCCTAGAAGCCTACAGGTTGCTCAGACAGCACTTGTTCTGGGTGGCTCTATGAGATGGGGGCTGAAGTTTGTTGTGAGTCCCAGTGGCTGGGCTTCATGAATGCTACTATAGACCTTGAGCACCAGCAGAATTTTCTATGGGAAAAGCATGTCTCTGATAAACTCCTGTTAATCCTGAACTAGGAGATCTCAAATAACCACAAGTCTGCCTTTAGGTCACTATACATCAAAATTTTTGAAGAAGATGGCAGGAGAGATTTTTTTTTAATAAAAGCAACTTTCAAGGAGTGATGTGAAGTCAACTCAGATTTTAGAACTTTTTGTACTGCTCTTAGAGATACTAACCTGAGCAACCAACACTTCTGACCTCTCAGCTCTTGCAAGATCCTTAAACATTCGGGATCCTCAAAGAAAAATTAAGTAACATTTAGAATTTTAGCATTGCATGCATTCTACCATATTCACTTAAAAAATTGTTAAGTGTATTTATATTTTTGAGAGAGAAAGAGAGAGAGCCAGAGAGAGGGAAAGAGAGAGAGAGAGAGAGAGAGTGAGCGAGCAATCAGGGGAAGGGGAGAGAGAAAGGGAGACAGAGAATCTCAAGCAGGCTCAGCACTGTCAGCACAGAGCCCAAGGTGAGACTCAAACTCACAAACTGTGAGATCATGTCCTGAGCCAAAACCAAGAGTCGAATGCTTCACCAACTAAGCCACCCAGATGCCCCCATGTTCTCACTTTTAAAAGGACAAGATATTTGTATGGGGTTTATGGAGGAGAGAGAGAGTTTCCCATCTTGCAAGTTGGTTAATCTCCCTAAACACCTAATACCAAGATGCTTCCAGATTTATTTGCTCCCTTAGGTGCTCAAAAAAACCAGGCCAGAGAATGGTCTGCAATAAGTCATCTCCCTTCCAAAGTTCTGGCTCTCTACCTATTCACTCACAGGGTTCACACAAGCTGTACCCATTTCACTGTACAAGAGGTAATGTGTTGAAGAGCCATCTATTTCAAGCTGCTGTAATTTGAGTTTAACCCTCACGGCTTGACTCCAGTCTGAGGTGACCCCGAAAGGGCCTTCTTACTGATAGCAGTTGGCAACTCCAGTCTGGTCATCCGTGATCTCAAAGACCCTGATGAGGATGGATCGCAGAATTTCCTGGATACTCAAGATCACTGAAATGGGTTCATTGGCCTTTATCGAGCAACAAATAACAATCGCTAATCAATGTGCCTTTTTGCATGCATCTTCTTACTTACCTAACCTGGTTATTACAGGTGGGCCCTGTTATTACCATGAGGAAACTGAGACTCCAGGAAGCTAAATCACTTACCCAAGGTCACTCAGCAAGTAAGTGGCAGGACAGGAGTCTGATCCAAGGTGCTGTGCTGACTCTTTCCAAAGCTTCAACTTTCACTTCATTTCCAAGACTCTCAAAAGAAGAGTCTACCCTAGCTGCCTTCTGTTCCTACCACCAAATCGTTCCTTAACCCTGGTCCCCAGTAACCAGCCATCTGGAAGGTGATCAGTGACAATCATAAGCAAATCCAATGGCTCGTTCTCAACCCTTCAGTTGCAACATACCTGCAGGATCAGACACTCACTCCTTCTTAAAACTCTCCTCTCCTTTGGCCTCTGCAATTTTCCCCATTTTTTTTGTTACTGCCTGATCTCTTCTTCTCTGTCTTCTTCAGTGGATTCTTCTTATGCCTTCCCCTCCCCCACATAGATGTAGATTTTCCTTAAGGCTCTGTCCCCAGCCTTGCCCCTACCCTCCTGGATTCAAGTATTATTCCTCTGTAGATGGAATGGCCTCTGAGAGAGGCAGCACCGCAGAATGGCTATGAGCACTGACCCTAAAGTCAGTCTGCCTGAGTTCCAGTCTCCTCTCTGTCACATGCTAGTACCTCTGTACCCCTGTGTGCTCCTCTGTAACATGAGGGTTACTTGAGATTGGGTATGTAGTGCACTAGTCCAGTGTCTGACAAGTAGTAAGCCTCATGCAAATGTTTGCTATTGTGTAGGCTGGGCCCCCAGACTCTAACTTCCACCTGTACTCTACATCCACTGCAACTGGTTGCTTTATGTCTCCACCCTGAAAGTCACTAAGAAACTCACCATGTCCGTCATTGCCTCCATGTCTCCTTCATTTCTACCTGTGCAAGATCCCACTTTTTATTTACTTATCTCTGTTGGGGATCACCACTATCCCAATCAGTATGCCATCCAAACCATCCTTCCCACTTCCTTATTGGTATTCCATTGGCTACACAGCTCTGCCAGTTCTTCCTTTCCGTATTCTCCAATCTGGGCTATGTAAATGTTCCGAAATTGATCATGGTGATGGTCAAACACCATGTGAATGGAGTAAATGCCGCTGAATTACACACTTTAAAACAATTGAAATGGTAGATTTTATTTTATGTGTATTTTACCACAATAAAAAAAAGTTATACGTGTCTCTCCACTCCCACAGCTACCACTGTAGTCCAGGCCATTGGAATACATTCCAAGCCTCCTAAGTGATCTTGGATGTTTCCACTTTTGCCTAATCCCAAAGGCACTGATCCTTTGGAGTGCTTACTTAAAGTTTAGGAATCTTAGCCCACAGGATGAAGATCAAACTGCTTAGTGTGGCAAGATCCTTCATGTCTTCCCGAGTGTGGCTCTCTTCACCTTTATTTCACATTTTCTTATAGTTGCTTTATATTGTGGCTGAGGGTGCTAATTGGCCATGAACTATGGAGTAGAGATTAAGAGAACCCTCTGAACTTCAAGGGAAAAAAATCAAGAGGGAGAGAAAGAGTAAAGAAGGAAAAAAGACAGCTCTGGATTTCGATTTTAGTTCAAATCCCAGCTCCCCCACTTACTAGCCCTATGACCCAGAGGAAGTTAACTTAACGTGTCTGATCACCAGGCTCCTTCTCTGGTGCTTTTGTAAAAATTAATACTATGCTACAAACTGGCTGTGAGGATTGAATTAGGTTAACACATGCCACATGTTCGCAATACTTCAGTAAAAAAAAAAAAAAGTACTGGGTTTTTAAGCTTACGGGGAAGAAAAAGAAATGATGTATGTTAAATGACATAGTTTTCCAATAATAATTAGAGTTGTTTTCTCAGTGCTTAGCCCAGTGTGTGGTCCATATTGAGAGCTAAGTACATTTTTTTTTTTTTGGCTGTTGTTGTTATTGTTAATATCATTATATCTGGGGCTAGGATCAAGCACAAGGGCAGAGAGCTTAACCTTGGCAAGTGAAGGAGCGTGTCTTCCTGAGAGTCGGAAGAGCTTGAGATGGCTGTGTACAGATGGGTCGGATGGAAGCTGAAGAAACTTCTGTCATTTGGCCTCAATCTTTTCAGTAATGAAGGAGGTGAAGTCATCTCCTGAGAATGAAGGGGAGGGTTTGGGCTGGGGGCTTGAGGAGAGGGCAGGAAGTTTGGAGCAGCTGCTGTAGGGAATGTGATAGGGAGTCAGCAAGCGAGGAATGAACGGATTGTTGAACAGCCAGAGGGGCCAGCTTAGGGTAGAGAGCATGCGTTGGCAGTGAACCCGATGAGTAGAGCTTCTCCAACAAGCCAACCGTGGAAACAGTCACCTTCAAGGGGTCACCCAGGGCTACAGATTGGAAAGGCAGGAATTGGACAAAAGTTAGGGTGGTGAAGAATTCTAGGGTGGGCACAGAAGTAGTGGAAATGTCCACGGACCTGGGCTAAAAAGGAAGGCTCACTTATTCATTCAACAGATATTTAACTACCACATAATACGTAAATATCATGCAAGTGCCCGGCATGGGAGATGTTGTAAAAACCAGACACACAAAATCCCTGCATTCAACATATATCCACACAAAGACTTGCACACAAATGTTCATAGAAGTTTAGTTCACTCATTTTGAAAAACTGGAAAGAAACTGATGTCCTTCAACAGGTGAATGAATAAACACTTTGGTATATCCTACAATTACTGAGTAATAAGGAGAAACAAAGTATTAATACATGCAACAACATAAGTGAGTGTCAAAACCAGTAAGCTGAGTAAAGGAAATGAATCTGCATGATTACCTTCATATAAAATTCTAGAAAATACAAATTAGTAATAGTGACAAAAAGCAGATCATCAATTGGCTGTACCAGTAGGAAGAAGGCACAAAGGATCAAGGAAAATTTTTGATGGTTGTGGATATCTTCTGTTCGTTAACTTGACTTTGGTGATAATTTCGCCACTGTATACATATGTCAAAATCAATCACATTATATATTTTAAGTGTGTGTACTTTTTAATGTTAATTTTACTCCCCCCAAAGTTATAAAAATACTTAAAATTTTTTTATAATTGGCTTGAAAAAAAATCCCTGCCTTCATGGAACTTACAGCCTAAATGGGAGAGACTGATAATAAACTAGTTAGTAAACAAATATGGTATTTTTAGACCGTGCTTCATACTGTGAAATTAAAATAAACGAGGTACTGGGATAGAGAATAGGGTGGGGGTTGGGAGAAAGGAGCAACTATAGATAGGATCATCAAGGAAGGCTTCTGGGGAAGTGGCATTTGAGCTGAGACTTGAATGATGAGAAGGAAACAGCCATGAGAAGATATGGAGGAAGAATATTCCAGGCAGAGAAATAGTACATGGAAAGGCTCTGAGGCAAGAATGAGCTTGATGTGTTCAAGGAACAGCAAAAAGTTTACTGTAACTTGAGTTTAGTGAGCAAGAGGGGAGGGTATCAAGAGATAAGGTTTAGAGAAGTCTTGTAGACCATGGGAAGGAGTTGGGATTGTATTCTAATTGTGTGGGTAAGCCAACGAAGGGCCTTAGGTAGAGATGAGACATGATCTCATTGTTGTATGAAGAACTAACTGCAGGGGGTCAAGGGTAAAGGCAAGAAGACCAGTTAGAAAGCATTATGGTAAGAAATCCAGGTAAGAAATGATGTGGGTGTAGGGGTGTCTGGGTGGCTCAGTCAGTTAGGCGTCCAACTTCGGCTCAGGTCACGATCTCACAGTTTGTGGGTTCGAGCCCCGCGTCAGGCTCTGTGCTGACAGCTAGCTCAGAGGCCGGAGCCTGTTTCAGATTCTGAGTCTCCCTCTCTCTCTGACCCTCCCCTGCTCACGCTCTGTCTGTCTGTCTCTCTCTCTTTCTCAGAGATAAATAAAACATTAAAAAAAAATTTTTAAAGAAATGATGTGGGTGTAGACTAGGGTGGTAGAAATGGAGATCATGAGAAGTAGTTATATGTAGAATTCCTTTTGGAAGTACAGATGAAAGGACTTAGATCCTATATTGAATGCAGAAGAGTGAGGGAAAATACAGACTCGATATGACTCCTGTTTTAGCCTAAGCAACTAGATAAATAATAGTATTACCATTTGCTTCCCCCCCCCCAAAAAAAAAACAATAGGGAAGATTAATATCGCAATGCCATAGACCACCAGGAACAAATCTGCAGTTGAACAAATTGGGTTTATGACTCATGGCAACAAGGGAGGATTCATACCACAGGGAACCATGAGTGTCTCAGTAAGAGGTATTAGAAAACATTTATTATTGGATTGGAGCTTATCTTAGGTGATTTGGGGAAGGGTCCAAGGAAGTGAGGGTTTGTTCTGGATTGAATGCTTTCAGAAGGGACAGTAGTTCTGTGACTGGGTATCTTAATAACTCTTACTGGAATGAAGTAAGACTAAAGCTATAAGGGGGAGAGAGGTGTCAGTCACTCAAATTAGGTGGGAAAGGAGGATGTTTGGTATTTGTGAGTTCCACCATAACCTTGTTTTTGTCTGTGCCTAGATAACACTACACAGTGGTCTTATTTTGTCTTACTTCATCATGATCACAGAGATATGTCTTGTCATTAAACTCATCTGATGTTGGCATTCTGGGAAATGGAACATGAGAATAACATGGCCAACCTATGAACACCAGGCCAGCTTCTAAACAATGACCAGTTCCCAGCAAATTTGGGTGGGGGGAGGGATTCAAAAAAGCTTTGATTTGGACATGTTAACTTTGAGACAGGTTTGGATACCCAAGTAGAGATGTTAAGTAGGCAGTCTGATATGCAAGTCTGGAGCTCAGAGTAGGGGATTCTGGGGTTAAAAATATATAAATTTGGGGATCATCACTGTTAATAGGGTATTTACATATGAAGAAGATGTTTTGTATGTTGGGACTAGTCAACATCACCAAGAGAGAGAATAGATGGAGAAGAGAAGAGGTCCAGGATGGAGCCCAGGGCAATTCAACAGCAGTATGAACCAGCCAAGGAGACTAAGAAGAAAAAGGACTGGTGAAGAAGGAGGCAAGCCAGGAGATTGAGGAGTTACAGAAGTTAAAAGAAAGTTTCAAGAAAGGAACATTAAATGCTGCTGAGTAGGGACACCTGGGTGGGGGCTCAACCAGTTGAGCCTCCAACTCTTGATCTCAGCTCAGGTTTTGATCTCAGGGTCATGGGTTCAAGCTACGAATTGGGCTCCAGGTGTGGAGCCTACTTTAAAAAAGTGCTGCTGTGTAGTCATAGAAATGAGAACTGGGAATTGTCAACATGCAGGTCATTAGTGACCATGACAAAGCCGTTTCATTGCTGCTGTGTAGGTGACAACCTGCTGCAGTGGATTGGGGCATGATTGGAAGCTACCTTTAGTGAACCTTTACCATGAACCAGACACTATGTAGGCAGCTCAATCTTCACCACAACCCCGAGAGGTAGTTTGTATTTGTTTTATCCATTTTACAGAGGAGGAAAGGCAGTTTGCCTCTAGAGCCCATGCAATATGCACCACAGTATTCTGTGTTAGTGGGTAATGGAGAATGTGGAAAGGTGGGAGCTCTTCAACTGATCCATCCTTGAACTTGCTACAGGGAAAGCCCAGACCTCTGAAGGATGGTGCCAGTTACTTGGGACATGAGATGAAGACTAACCCAGCTGATTCCAGAGCAACCTGCTCCAAGTAAGATTTCTCACTTGGCTATGGCCAGAGTTTGGGACAAATGTATAGAAAAGATGGCATGAAAATGATAGAAATTCCACCCTTGCAAGCCCTCAGGGACTCTGTCCTACTATTTCTTCCCTTCCTCTCTTCAAATATTCCTCTCCAGTGTCCTGTTTGCTAAGTTAGCCTTCCAATAGACAGAGGTCTAACTGGAGAGCAGGCCAAGGGCATCTTTCCCCTTCTGCCCATCCCAATTATTCCCAACCCCACCCGCATCCCACCCTCCACCCTAGGAGACTCCCATGGAAATGCAGGTGCCCTCCTAGATGGCTGAAGTTTGAATCTACCAAATACCCTCCTCCGGAACTGGTGAGGATAAACAAAACAAGCCAAAGTGCTGTTCTTGAGCTTACCACAATGGTGGGACTGTCAGAGCAGCCTTACCCATCTCAGATTTGAGAGTCTAGGACAAGCCCCACTTCATGCCTTTCACCCTCATAAGGTGTCTGAAAGCCACCATTAAAGATGCATTTCTCCCTTTTTTCGTGGCAGCCTGGAGATGATCAGCTGCTTCAAGATGAAGCTGAACATCCCTTTCCTAGGCGCTGGCTTCCAGGAACTCAAGTTGACAATGAATACAAACTTTATACATTGTATGAAAATCACATGGCCACAGAAGTTGCCACCGACACTCTGGGTGGAGAATGGAAGGGTTACATGGTCCTAATCAGTGGTAGGAATGACAAACGAGGTTTCCCCATAATTCAAGGTGTCTAACCCCATGGCCATGTCCACCTGCTACTGGGAAAAAGTCATTCCTGTTACAGACCGAAGAGGAGTAGAGGAAGAAGGGACAAATTTGTGTGGGGTTGAATTGTGGAGGCCAATCTCAGTGTTCTCAAGTTGATTATTATAAAAATAAAAGGAGGAAGAGGAGGATATTCCTGGACTCACTGATACTACTATGCCTCATCACCAGTGGGCTCCCAAATCTAGCAGAATCTGCAAACTTTTCAATCTAAAGAAGATGATCATCTACCAATGTGTTGTGAGAAAGCCCCTAAAGAAAGAAACTGAGAAAGCTAGGACCAAAATGCGTAAGATTCAGTGTCTTGGGACCCCATATGTCCTACAACACAAATGCCAGTATACTACTCTAAAGAGAGAGCATACTTAGCAAGAGAAGGAAGAGGTCACAGAATATACTAAGCTTTTGGCCAAGAGAATGAAATAGGCCAAAGAAAAATGCAAGGAACAGATTCCCAAGAGATGGAGGCCATCTTCTCAGAGAGCTTTTTCTTCTGAGTTTGGGGCCAGTCAAAACGGAGATTTTTCTAAGAGTAACAAATAAGATCAGACATCAAAATAGATGATTCTTGGGGCACCTGAGTGGCTCAGTTGGTTAGGTGTCTGACTCTTGATTTTGGCTCAGGTCATGATCTCATGGTGCTTTGTGGGACCAAGCTCTGCGTCAGGCTCTGTGCTGGCAGCATGGAGCCTGCTTGGGATTCTCTCTTTTTCCCTCTCTATCTTCCCCTCCCCTGCTTGTGCTTTCTCTCTCTCTCTCTCTCTCTCAATAAATAAACAAACATTTAAAAAAATATGATTTTTTGGATCATCACTGGGATGAATAGCAGATTAGACATGAATGAATATCATTAGCCCTTGGTGACAGGGAAGGAACAGTTACGTAGGACTGGAGCAGCAAGTGATGATGCTTAGAACAGGAAGGGAAAATATAAGATAGATACCAATTCCATAGGTTTGTCAAGGGCTGGTCCTGACCACAGTGCCCCCAGAGGAGCTGCCCATGAGAAAAGGAATGAAATTAACATGCCTCTTGTCTCTATTCTTTTTCTTCCAGGCTTGCTGGAGCTGCAACCCCTCCCTGCTAGATTACACTGAGATCCTAGAGGTGCCAAGGGGAGGCCCCCTGTTTCTTCAGGGACCTGAGGTATTTTCATGAATGGACATCTTGTGGTCAGGTATGTGGGAATTCAGCAAATTCACAGTGGAAGCCAGTCATCCGTGACCACCCTAGTCCTCCCCAGGATTCTGAGAGCATCTGGTAGTAAGAGGAGGATGTGACTTGAGATACGGTGGGAAGTACAGTATACCCCTCCCCCGAGCACCTTCCACAACACAGGTAAACATTTCAAGGTATCACCTTTTTCTGATTTCACCAAAATCCACAACTAGAGATTCTCTCCTTGAGCTTCACCTTTAACTTGTCCTGAGTGAGCTATCATATAATCTATTTTTTAATGTCTATTTATTTTGAGAGAGACACAGAGAGAGTGTGAGAGCAGGGGAGGGACAGAGAGAGGAGGAGAGGGAGAGAATCTCAAGCAGGCTCTGCACTGTCAGCATGGAGCCCTATGTGGGGCTTGAACCCACAAACTGGGAGATGATGACATGAGCTGAAGTCGGATGCTTAACCGACTGGGCCATCCAGGCGCCCCTGAGTGTGATCTATTATAAAATGTGAAGCAATGATTAAGCCCTGCCATGTCTATATGAAGTAATTTAACTCCTTGCCTTTTTCTCTGACTTAAAAAAGCACTGTTTCACAAGAACGTGAATGTATTTAATGCTACTGAACTGTACACTTTTACAAATGAATAAGGTAAATTTTACCTTATGTATATTTATTTTATTTTTTATTTTAGAGAGAGAGTAAGTGGCGCAGAGAGGCAGAGGGAGAGAGAGAGAATCTTAAGCAGGCTCCATGCTTAGCAAGGAGCCCAATGTGGGGCTTAATCCCATGTCCCTGGGATCATGACCTGGGATCATGATGAAGAGTCGGATGTTCAACCGACTGAGCCACCCAGGCGCCCCTACTTATGTATATTTTACCTCAATTTAAAAAATGTATGAGGTATCCTCCTGTCTGCCCTGAGTGTATTCATTTCAGAGGAAAAGGCCGAGGCCACAGCTTTTACCTAAACCCTGCCCTCCACTAAAACACAGCTGATTGAGGGACTGGCGGGATCACCTAGGCCCAAAGTGCGCAAAATTCATTGTCCCGGTGTTCCATGTGTCCTGCAACATTAATATGGGAGTATTATTCTGAAGAAATAGTATACTAAGAAAAATAAGGAAGAGGCTAGAGAATATGCTAAACTTTTGGCCAAGAGAAAGAGGCCATAGACAAGCACCAGGGACAGATTGCCGAAAGACAGAGGCTCTCTTCTGTCTCCTATGTATGCTCTGAGGTCTAGCACAGAAGAAAGAGTTGCTTTAATCACTTTGTCTTCCTGGACAGGCTGTAGGTATGGTAAGTAACAACAGGGGCTGAAAAGTGACTTCTCATCCAGCTTCTTCTCCCAAAGCCATTTTGATAGGTAATTCAAGTTCACCTAGTGTTGGCTATCGACTCCCATAACCCACCCACCTTTGGTGGTCTTCAGTCGTTCTCTCTTACATTCATAGAACATTCTAGATTGCTCTTCCTCCTGCCTCCCTCATGAAGCCCATGATTCCTTCCCTTCATTCTCTTCTCTTCTGCCCTCTTTCAGTTCTTGACCCGTTGTCTTCAAAGTCTACATTCCAGTCCTGGTGGAACCCTGAAAGTATAGTATTAATTGTCATATTTTTTTTTTTAAAGAGGGCACTGTGGGCCTGTGAGTGAAGGGAATGATAGGATGGGGAGACAGTTATGCACAGATCCCTAGTCATCCAAGATTCTGAGAATGGGGGAGATCGGCTCAGAAATCGAGGAGCCAGTGGCCAAGTCCCTACAATCCTCTCCTTTAAGTAATAAGAGCAGACTGTACATAGTGGAGAATTTTCTCTCCTCTGCCCCACCTTCCACCCACACAACTATCCAAAGGCACTCCCCCAAGGAAAGAAAGAGAAAATATAAACTTAACGCCCTATGCTTCAATAGCTGCTTTACATCTAGCTTTTCCCCATGCATGATCTTACTTGATCCTCAAATCCCCACAGCTGTGGAGACAGGCCCAGGGAGGTTAAGCAGCTCTTTCTGAGAAACGATGCCAGCTACTTGGCACAGCCAGGGCTCTGGACCCCAGTCCTTCTGATTCTGGTCCTGTGCTCTCCACCACACTGTGTCAGGCAAGATTGTCTGGAAAGCCACCCAGTCCCTTTTCTCTTTGTTGATACAAATCATGGGCAGATCCTTGGTTTCCAAAAGAGATGGCAAATTGAAAAGGAGAAGATGGTAACTACAAACTAATGAAAGACCCCATTTATATCCCTCTAGAAAAGTCCATCAATCGACAACACAGAACTTTGTGCATAATGAAAGAGAAGTTTCCGTTTATTTTTGCTCTGTTGATGAGCACTTCCAGACATTGGAACTCAAAATATCTCCTAGTCGCGCTCTGTTGGAAGCCTCAAATGACAATTAAGGAAGCATGAGTCGTTTTCTTCATTATTGTCACGGAGCAAAGATCTGACCTGACCTAAAACAGGATCTGCTTACACAGAAGGGAAAAATAGACTCGCCGGATGGGTTGAAAAAAGAAATCACTCCAATTTATTAGAATCACGTTCAGGAAAAGGCTAACATTTCCCCCAATTTGTACAGTCAGCTCAGGCTGTTCAGGAATACATTATCAAAACTGCCAAGCCACTGGTTTTCTTTTCTTCTATCTTTTGCTGACCACAATATGATTCCCTCAATACTGTTGACACCCCCATTGGCTGGTAGAGATTTGAGTGCCCAGACCTCTGGGAAACTTCACTCTCTGGGACACAGTCTCAACCCTGAGTGTATTTGGAAAAAGTGACTAGACAGTAGAGGAAATCGTCTTCCCCGGGCCAGGTCACTTTTCTCACTGGGAGAGTTTTGTCGCTCCTCTTGCTATGTGCTCTTTACAGGTACCGTACCATCATTTTAAAAAGTTAAAATGTTTTTAAAAGCAGAAGTATTTTTGCAGTGGGATTTGTTTGCTCACAGCTGGCAATTAATGTTAATTATGGGCATCGTCCAAGAGGTTCCCAGCTTCCTTTATATATATATAAAGTGATTACGGTTCATTGTCGGAACAACTGTGTGTCCGCAATTATGCAAGATAAATGAGGGGCATTGCTGTACTTCAAACACAGGGCTGGGGACTGTTCTCCCCACATGCCCCTATCATGGCTGGGTATTTGTGCCCTCCCTTTACATCCACTTTGGCGGCCATGAGATGGCTCTCACAGCATCCCCTCTCTTCTTGTCATTGTCTTGGACTTCTGCCCCATCCCTGGCCCCCACCTGCATAGCTTTGATGCTGAAACTAAAACTAGAGATCGGCCAATGGGGCAAAGGCAGCCTATCTTTAAGGAGTGGATCCTGGAAATGAAAGTAAGTTCATTTAACTTATTAATAGCTCCAGTAAAATAGCAGATGGGCTACAAGGTCAAAGCCAATGCCTCGAATGAGGTTTCCGTACTATCACTTCATTTAAGTGCCCCATAATATGTTTGCCTTGCTGTCACAGAAACCAGCAGTGTTTAAGCAAGTTGGCTTAATGCTAAAAGGTGATTTTTATGTGTGTTTGATGAAGCCCAAACAGCCATCATCAGGTATAAGCATTTAAGCCCTGAGCAGGCAAATTCTGATGACCTTCTTGAGGCAAGGAGAACAAACCAATAAACATGCACCGGTAGCTTTACCCATCATTGCTAAGATGGCTTAGTTGAAGTGTCGTCCCTCTGACTCAAGATGTACACTATTTGATGGCTTTTTCTCTTTTAATAAGCCACATGATTAAGACATCCAAAGGTAGCTTCTAAAACCTACCTTTGATAATAGCTAATAGGGATGGGTATGAGAGGGTTTTTTTTAAGTGTATCCCAAAAAACTACTTAAGTGGGAAACCCTTACTTCGCACTGTGATATTTCAAAGTAGTTCAGAGTTAAAAGGGGAAAAAAAAGAAATCAGATACCACTTTTGAAACAGCTGGAAAAAAAAACCCCATTTAACCATATCAACCTTTTCTTCACCCACAATCACATCTATGGTATTGGAATTGAATATATAGATCTAAATATCGCAACAACCCAACCCTCACATCTAAACATCATTTCCTTTTCTGTATAGTAGCGGGTCTCAAGGCTGAGATCTTTGAGAGAAGAGTCTTAGGTTATTGCTTAAACAACCTTTATTTTACCTGCCTCTGACATTACCCAGGTTACAGGGGGAGGGGAACGTCTGAGACTCCTGTTCCATACATGAAGCAGACCCCTGCCACGGCAACTGAACTGATACAGGGGAGGCATTTGGAGGTATGGAGGTGATTCACCCAGCAACAGTTACCCACATCAGAAGATGGCCACACTGCTAAAAATCAGGCCCGTTACCTTTGGGATGACAAAGGGATGCAAATAAGTCATACAGTTGGGGTCATGGATCTTCCCCTCTCCTAGGAGCTTCCCTCCCCCTTCAGTCCCCATGAAGTCCACTCTAGCCCACAGACTGCTCCTAGTGTCCTGCTAGCTCCCTGCTGCAAGAGGGAGGGAGCGGAAAGATGTCTGGGGTCTCCTCATTTTTCTTTGTCTCAGTCCCTAAGGCAACAGGAAGCTGGAACCGCGGCCGCCGGCCTGGCAGTGATGGCAAGCCCGCCGGCCCCGTGGAGTGAGCAGTCCCAGAGTGAGACGGCCCAGAGTTCTGATGGACTTCATTGCTTCACTTCAATGCCAAGTGCTGGACGTGTTGGATTCAGTTCCCAGGGGGCTGGAGCGTGGTGTCAGGGCTGTCTGAAGACAAGAGAGCACAGGCAGTTTAGTGCAGTTGGGTGTGCGGGGCGGGGGTGGAGGCATGGGGTGGGCGCGGGGGCTGGGAGAGGAGGGAAAAAAGCGTCTGGGGTGGGTAGGGTGGTGCTTCTTCCAGGGCCTGCCGGACGAGGTCAGGGGGCCTCTCCTTCTCTGGGCCTCAGGTGAGGCGGCACCAGGAAGGAGGGAAGGAGAAGGCGGGCGCCGCGCCCGGGGACGCGGGAGATGAGGAGGGCGCGCGCAAGCAAGCGGGGCCGCGGTTCTAGACCCCCTCGGCGGCGGCGCCCTGGGCCGGGGCGGGCGGCACCCCGGGGGCGAGCTGGCGGCGGCCCTCGGCCGGCAAGCCGGCCGCAGTCTCGGCGTCGGCGGCGGCCCACTCGTGCACCGCGCAGGCCTGGGCCGGCTCGTCCTTGGCCTCGACGAGCTTGCGGGAGCGGGTGTAGGCCAGGATGAGGCCCCCGGCCAGGCAGGCGTAGAAGATCATGATGAGCAGGATGTAGAGATAGGCGTCGTCGCCCTTGGCGCTGGTCGCCTCGCGGCCCACGAACGGGTCCGGCACGACCCCCATGCCCGTGCTCGGACCAGGGCCGGCGCCCAGGCCGCTGGTGTTGCCCCGGTGGTGCAGCTCGAGCAGCAGGCGGCTGAGGAGGGTGCGCAGCCGCTGGCTCTCACTGCAGTTCATGGCTGTCGGGGAGTGACACGGCGGCTCCAGGACGCTGCTGACCTTTCCCCCTGGGCGAGGGAAGAGAGCGGGAGGCGTCGGCGGCGGGAGCGGCACCCGGCTCCTGGGCGGGCAGTGGCTGGGGGCGCGGGCTGCGCAGGCCTCCTTATCCCCTCACTCCCGCCCTCCTCCCCTTCCCCACCACGCCCCCTCCGGCCCGAGGCCGCCTCTTCCCAGGCTTTGGCTGTCTCTGCGCTCTGGGGAAAGGGGACAGCTGGTTGGGGGGAGGAGAAGGGGACAAGGGAGGGGGCGAGGCCTGGAGAGGGGCGGAGGGACGGGGGCGCGGAATGCGCAAGGCCCCAGGCGGCAGAGGCTGGCGGGGCGGCTTGCTGGGGCGAAGCCTGGACCCTGGGCTGCGGAAGAGAATTCCTTCCAAGTTCTGGCCACCTGCCCTGCAGGCCCGGCTTTGGCCCAGAGACAGTATCTGGCCCCCCAAGGCAAGCCATGCCCCAGGGTTCCGTCAGCTCTGCCGCACGGGGGACAGTCCAGACGGCTCCCGCGCATCTGATGGCGCCTGCTCCCGTAGACCAGGACCTTGGCCTATCTCTAACATCCCTAATTCCGTCCCCCGCGCCCCGAGGGGAGAGCACGTTTTTCTGAAGATGCTCGGGACAGATTTGGTGACTGAATCAGAGAACGACCTGCTGGTCTTCCAGAAAGGTTTGCGACAATATACCAGCTTCCTTGGAAGTACCCCTGCTCTGACGTCCTATCACATGCTTTAAAAAGGCCTACACGTCTTAGCATGTGACTATTACCATTCATGATGTGACCTTGTTTCCCTCTGGCAAGCCATCTTCCCATAAATGAAACCAAGCCCTTCCATTAAAAGGAACACAGGCAGTAAGAAGGCCCCTTGACTACACTCTCTAGATGTCTCAGGATCTGAAAAATGCAATTTCTAGAAAATATGCTCACCTGCCGCTTCCACATCCAGTTCGGCCAGGATGTGCCTCCCCAGGGCTTGGTAACAGGTTTAGGCCCTGGGGCCTTGTGGGGCAGCCATATTTTTCCCAGGGGGTATTTTCTTTTAGGGGAAAACAAGGCACGACCACAAATATCAGACCACGGTCTGGGCTTCACAAAGGAAGCGGGCTCAAGAGATTGATTTGTAGGTAGTGAGTAGAAAAAAACAGGAGGTAGTGCTGATCAAGTCTGGTTGCCCAGTGAGAACAGAAGGAATGAAAAAAAGGATATGCCCTTATGCACACCTTGAAAATCAAGCTGCCCACTTTTTAAAAAATTTTTAATGTTTTATTTATTTCTGAGAGAGAGAGCGTGAGCAGGAGAGGGTCAGAGAGAGAGGGAGACACAAAATCTGAAGCAGGCTCCAGGCTCTGAGCTAGCTGTCAGCACAGAGCCCGATACGGGGCTCGAACCCACGAACCGTGAGATCATGACCCGAGCCCAGGTCGGATGCTTAACCAACTGAGCTAGCCAGGTGCTCCTCAAGCTGCCCACTTGAGACCATTCGGTCCAGGGGCCATTCAGTCTGCAGGCACCATGGATTAAAAAAGGAAGGTTTAAAAAAAAAAAAAAAAAAGAGGGTTTTCGTGTGCCTCTGCCCCAGCCACCCTTCAGGGCTTGCAGCCTTCTGTGTGTTGGGGTGAGGTTGGCACTCCAGGGCTCTATATCCAGGGTCTCAAACAGAGCCTTTTTTAACAACTTCTGTAGGACTCAGAGACAGTCCATGTGGCTCTGACCGCTGACTCCCTCCTAACCACCTGCCTCAATGTCCTTCTGTCAGAGGGGCTGAGGAAAGAATTGTTAGTGATTTGGCATGACTAACGCCAGCAGACATAGCTAGAAAATTCTCAAAAACAGTTATCAATCTAGGGACAGGACTGATAAGCGAACAGACTCCTCTTATCTGTTACATCATGCTCAGAAATCTCTAGGGTTTGGAGGGGGGCGGTGAGGGGAGGTAAGGAAGAAACCCCTTAATCATTACATTTGTATTGTACTTCCAAGAGTTATGAGCTAATAGGATTATTCCTCATTTGCAGAAGAGGAAACGAGTTCAAGCAGTTAAGTAGCAGGACTAGAATGAGAAAGCTTGGCCTCGTTCTTCTCAGTCCTAACACATTACTCTTGTCACATGGATGGTATCCATGAGCTGCCTCCATTTCTCCACCTCTCTTCCCTAGAACCTTCTAGACTCCAGGACATTTTGCCAGACTGCTCCCTGTAAGTTCACCAATGACCTCCTGACCAAATTCAAGGGTCTCGGCTCAGTTTGTGTCTTTGACCTGGAGGATGAATTTGATACCATCAACCACCCACTCTTTCCTGCAACTGTCCTGTCCTTGGCTTTCGTGGCATTGCATTCTCAAGTTTCTCTTCTTATCTCTCTGACCCATCATTCTCTGTCCTCTTTGCTGGCTCCTCTTCTTTCCTCCTCCCATTAACTGTTGGAATCCCTGAAGACTCAGTCCTCAGCTACTCTCTTAACATCCATTTCCTTGGAAAGTGTCTCTTTACATGGTTTCACCGACCACCTGCCATATATTTAGCCAAATTTGAATCTCTGGCTCTGATTCTTTTTCAGGTCCATCTGCCCCTTCCTTTCTGGTTTTATTGCCACAAGCTTAATCCAAGCTCTCGTTTACCTCAGGTCAAATATGCAAATGGCAGAGTCTCCTGGCAGATCTCCCTGCCTACAACAC
The DNA here is from genome assembly GCF_003009895.1 of Hyaena hyaena. NCBI lineage: Eukaryota > Metazoa > Chordata > Mammalia > Carnivora > Hyaenidae > Hyaena > Hyaena hyaena. The sequence continues at coordinate 1,201,246 of NW_024080708.1, read as the reverse complement.
AATCCACCCTGCTCTGGCTGGAATACAGATCTTCCTCGACCTACAGTGGGGTTGTGTCCTGATAAACCCATGATAAGTTGAAAATATCTTAAGTGAAAAATGTGTTTAATATCTAACCTACATCACAGCTTAGCCTATAGCCTACCTTCGAAGTGCTCAGAACTCTTACATTAACCTATCAGTTGGGTAAAATCCTCTAACACGAAGCCTATCTGATACTAAAGTGTTCAATGCCCCCAGCAACTTCTTGAATACTGTACTGAAAGCAGAATGGCTATTACACAGAGTGTATTGGTTATTTATCCCACTGATGCAACTCACTGCCACTACCCAGTGTCATGAGAGTGAATCGTATACCACATACAGCTAGCTCAGGAGAAAGATCCAAATTCAAAACTGGAAGTACTGTTTCTAAGAATGTGTGTTGCTTTTGCACTATCATTAACATCAAAGAATTTTAAGTCAAACCGTCCTAAGTCGGAGACCATCTGTAATTCTTCACTACCACTTCCAGCAATTCACCCCTATGTTCAGAAACTCAGAGATGTTCCCCATTGCTTCTTTCATGAAGTTCAGTCTTTGGTGGGCCTTAGGTCCTCACCACCAATGGGTGCCATCTCTTCCCCCTTGAATTTGAAAATCTGCATTTTCCCTGAGTTTCTCTCCAATGCTCTGTGCCCTTCACCTTCCTCAGAATCCACTGACTGAGGGAAGCCTTGCTCGATACCCTTGTTTGTGCTCTCAGAGTCTTCACAACGCACCGCTCCTGGTGGTACCTTAACTCAGAGTCCAGCATTCAATACAGAAAATCTAGAAAATAGAAAAACACCAAGAAAAAAAATTGCCAATAGCATGCACATGTGCTGTGCACATACACATCATTGTTTTCTAACCTATCGGTTCACTTAACAACATCTTGTGGGGCGCCTGGGTGGCTCAGTTGGTTAAGCATCTGACTTCAGCTCAGGTCATGATCTCATCATGGTTCATGAGTTCAAGCTCCACGTTGGGCTCCATGCTGACAGCTCAGGGCCTGGAACCTGCTTTGGATTTTCTGTCTCCCTCTCTCTCTCTGCCCTTTCCCTGCCTGTGCTCTCTCTGTCTCTCAAAAATAAATAAATAAACATTTAAGAAAAACATCTTGTGAATTTTTCCTGTATCGATTGCTATTTTTATAACATTGTGGTACTGTCTGCCCAATATTTGAGACCGTAGATCTACCGTTATATACATAAATTAGCTCTTATAGTATGATCTCTGGTTACCTCCAAGCTTTTGCTATTCAAAACGATGTTTCAGTGGATACATACAAAGCTAATTCTAATTCTGTTGGATGAAATAATTGCTAGAGAGAAGGCACATTACTAACTTACAGAAGACAGGCAATGGGGAGCGGGAGATGTATAGAAGCGGGTGGAGACAGGAATGGAGACTACTCATAAAATTTAAAAAGGCCCAACCCTCAGAAAAAAACAACAGGTGTGTGTGGGGGGATTCTGGCTTTCTTTTCACTCAAGGGGCTGCTGTGCATCCCTTCAGATCCCAGTCCCAGGCCAGCCCTGAATGGCTGAGATGCCAACCTCATTTCCCCACCACACTTAATGAAACTGCAAATCCATCAGACGAAGATTAGGTCTCATTCCTCCCCTCCTTCATCCTCTCTTCTAAACCTACCCCATACCTGTCAAATAATCATCGGTTTATCCATCGTCCAGAACTTGCTTATTTCCTGGATGGCAATCAAGTGTGGTGACAAAGGGAAGTAACGTACAACTATGTGTTTAGGCCTTCAAAACATCTTGGAAAGGTTCTGTTCCATGCCATGTTTGCTTTAAAAGTACAATTGAGGGGGCCATGGACTAGGAAATGCTTTCGCCATTCCTGGAGACTGGGAGTGCTTCCTGCCAATAGTGAGGCTCCGTGGAAGTCAGTTGAATTGAACGGAGTTGAATTTGGCTAGTTGCCAAAGAACAAGGCACAGATGGTAAGCCCTGTTGGAGTCCAGAAGGCTGGCAAACCCACAATGGGCCCTGAGGAAGGGGAAGAAAGAAGGCTTCATGAAGTCTAAAGTACAGACCGAGAATGAATCATTCATTCATTCATTCATTTGTTCATTCAACAAATATCTATCACATGTTCCACTGGGCAAGGCACTGTGCCGCGCCTTAGAGACACATGGGTGAACGAGTCACATTGGTGAACTGTCTGTGGCCTCATAACACTTACAGCCACTTTGTAAACTGCATAAAACCAGGGGGCACCAGGATCTGGAGTGTAATGAGCAGTGGGATTGAAATCTCGCCAGAATTCTGGCTTGGAGAGAATTCTGACTTTGGACCCAAACTTTAATCTCTAGAGTCCAAAGCCTTGTTTGAAAAAGGAAGAGCCCAGAGGCGCCTGGGCGGCTCAGCCAGTTAAGTGTCCCATTTCAGCTCAGGTCATGATCTCAACAGTTCATGAGTTTAAGCCCTGCATCCACTCTCTGCAGCAGAGCCCGCTTCGGATCCTCTGTCTCACTCTTTCTCTCTACCCCTCACTTCCCCACTCACACACACACACTCTCTTTCTCAAAAATAAACATTTTTTTTTAAAGGAAGATCCCACGTGGTCTGATCTCACCGTTGTGGGTGCCACAGCAGAGCCATTCTCAAAAGACCAAGGAGAATAAATGAGAGATTTCCTGGGTCCAACTGGAGCTTTTCAGTTTTTTCATAGGAATATGTGCAGTATTTGGTGTGTGTGGGGGTGGAGACTGGGGTTTGATAAAGGTCACAATATGTGTGGGTTGGAATGGACCTCAGGGGCTTCAGTGCCTACTTTAGAGACTATCGGTTGCCATGGTGGGCTTGTGCTGAGGTTACCCTACATCCAAGCCACAAACGGGAGCATCGGATGTGGTTCCTTGACCTCATTTATTGAAGACCTGGTATGTGCTGGGCAGATTCCATACATTATATTAATTAACCTTGCAGCAACCCTATGAGGTGGGTAGGAGCGATGTTAAAAACATTTAACAGCGGGGCGCCTGGGTGGCAAAGTCGGTTGAGTGTCTGACTTCACCTCAGGTCATGAACTCATGGTCCGTGGGTTCGAATCTCACATGGGGCTCTGTGCTGACACCTCAGAGCCTACAGCCTGCTTCAGATTCTGTGTCTCCTTCTCTCTCTACCCTTCCCCAGCTTGTGCTCTATCTCTCTCTCAAAAAATAAATAACCATTAAAAATTTTAAAAAAACGTAACAGCACTGTGTCTTGGGCACTGGCCGTTCTGAATAGACTAACAATCAGAATAGATGCTGACCAGGGGCACCTGGTTAGCTCAGTCAGAAGAGCATGAAACTTTTTTTTTTTTTAAATCTCAAGTTAGTTACCATACAGTGTAGTCTTGGCTTCAGGAGTAGAACTCAGTGATTCATCTCTTACATACAGCACCCAGTGCTCATCCCGAAAAATACCCTCTTGAATGTCCAGTCACCCATTTAACCCACCCCTATCAACCCTCAGTTTGTTCTCCGTATTTAAGAATCTCTTATGGTTTGCCTCCCTCTCTGTTTTTATCTTATTTTTCCTTCCCTTCTCCTATATTCATCTGTTGTGTTTCTCAAATTTCACATGAGTGAAGTCATACGATATCTGTCTTTCCCTGACTGACTTATTTCACTTAGCATAATGCCCTCCAGTTCCATCCACATGGTTGCAAATGCTAAGATTTCATTCTTTTTTCATCGCTGAGTAATATTACACACACACACACACACACACACACACACACACACACACACCCCATCTTCTTTATCCATTCATCAGTCAATGGACATTTGGGCTCTTTCTATAATTTGGCTGTTGTTGACAGTGCTGTTATAAACATTGGGGTGCATGTGCCCCTTTGAATCAGCATTTTTAAATCCCTTGGATAATTCCTAGTAGTGCAATTCCTGGGTTGTAAGGTAGTTCTGTTTTTAATTTTTTGAGGAACCTCCACGCTGTTTTCCAGAGCGGCTGCACCAGTTTGCATTCCCACCAACAGGAGCATGAATGAAACTCTTGATCTCAGGGTTGTGAGTTGGAGCCCCACATTGCATATGTAGAGTTTACTTAAATAAATAAAAACTTAAGTAAAAAGAATAGATGTTGGCTGTAAACAACCATTATAGCCTTACAGAGCCACAACATCGTGGAGCAACAGACTAAACAGCTGCCTACTTCCCTTGAAGATGAAACCAGCATCTCATCCCTTTGTGCCCTGGGTCATTCTGAATCGCCCTCCTCCCCATGGGAGCTTCCATCCCCTCCCTCTGCTCATTGAAAGTACATGAAAAGCTCCCTTGCCTGCCAACCACTTTAAAGCGATGACATCTATTGCAGCTGCCCCCTTTCTCCCAGCAATTTTCCAAGGATGTCACTTGTTGGCTTAAAATTCTTGAATGGGCCCCACTGGGTCGCCAAATTATCACCTTAGTGTGGCCTTCAAGACTCTCTGTGGGCTCTGGCTTAGAAACGCCTTCCAATCATATTTGCAGCCATAACTACCCACATGTCTTCAATGCCAGGCACTTTTCCTTTTTTAGTTATTATTTTTTTAATTGAGATATGATTGACAGATAACATTATGTCAGTTTAGGGTATACCGTGTATTGATTTGACATATTTATATATTGCAATATGATTGCCACTGTTGCATTAGCTAACACGTTGATCACATCCCATACTTATCGCTCTTTTTAGTGGTAAGAACAATTAAGATGCTTTTTGCACTAGATGAAATTTCACTTGCCTTAGCATCCCCACAGTGTAGGATGACAGTGACATGTGTGTTTGTCAGATGGTCCCTACAGACCCTTTGAGGGCAAGTGCTGTGTTCTTTCTCTTTGAAGCCTTCACCTAGCCTAGCCTGGTGCCTGGTATATCATAGATGCTCAGGAAATATTTACCTAGGTTTGTGGTCTGCCTTCCTCCAATGAAGCCTTTGTATGTCTGGGAAAAAAAAAATCCCTCCATGCAGGATGCAAATCCTTGTGGTTACATTTTTTTTTTCCAAAAAGAAAAACATCATTATGTGAAATCTGAAATACACAGCAAAGTTGGAAGAATTTTCCAGTGGATACCTTGTTACTGACTGGCTAGATTCCACCACTAATGTTTTCCTATCCAAGCCTTTATTAATCCATCAGCTATCCATCTCTCCATCTGTTTATCCATTGTCTTTTTTTTTTTTTGAAACTGCAGACAGCAGTACACCTCCCTCCTAAGCACTTTCCACATACCTATCCTTAACTTGAATTCAAGATTTGCTTATTCTTGTTTTACTTTTGAGGTAAAAAATACATAAGATGACATGCACAAGCATTAATTAATTCTACCTTTGCTGAGTTTTGACAAATGTAGCGTCGTAACTTATCCGCCTTCTAAGATATAGAACATTATCACCATTCAAGAAAGCTTCCTCTTGTCCCTTCTCAGACTTTCTCTTCCCCCCGCCCCAGAGGTGACTGCTTTTTTGATTTTTTTTTTATTTTTTCCCACCGTTGGTTGGTGTGGCGTGTTACAGACCTTCATATAAATGGAAACATGTAGTATGAATTCTTTTGTATAAGACTTCCTTTACTCGGCCTGATGTTGTTGAGAACCATCCCTGTCATTGCATATATCAGTATTTAGCTCCTTTTATTGATTTGTTTGTTTATTTATTTATTTTGAGGGCGAGAGAGAGCACAAGTGGAAGACGGACAAAGGGAGAGGGAGAAAATCCCAAGCAGGCTCCGTGCTGTCAACGCAGAGCCCAAGATGGGGCTCGATCTCATGAACTGTGAGATTGTTGTGCCCGATTCGCGAGTCCCCTGAGACCCCCAAGGAGCCGACACCGATGCAAGTACAAAAGGGTCTTTATTACAAGCTTGAGCAGGGGCTCACCCGCCTACCGGTGTAGTGGCAGGGTTTTTATGGGGTAAGGGACTGGGGTGTTACAGTGCACACATTGTACGTATAGCATCATCATCACATAAGCACCAATTACAATTGTACAGTAGCACCCATGGTAACAGCTTTGACCATTCAGTATCTGCGAGGTGTTCATTACTTTTGGTGGGACCCATTTTTTTCTTTTGAGAATCCTTTGAAAATGACCAATTAGGAGGTGAGTTCCAAGGGCCCACGTGGGGTGCAGGCAAGCGGTGAGAAATTGGCTAGTTTGTATAAAATAACTGTTTGCAGTTCCCAGCCTTGACTCAGACCACAGGAACGTTTTGTTGATTAGCTGACCTGAGGGCGGTCCGAGGATGGCTTTAGCCTTGAGCAATCTGAGGAACTGGGGCTACGTGCAGCCCGAGGTTGCTCTTAATGGAGCCTTAATTTCAAAATGACATTAGTTAGGCTCTTCAAGATCATGACCTGAGCTGAAAACAAGAGTCAGACACTTACCTGGCTGAGCCACGCAGGCACCTCAGCAGTTTGCTTCTTTTGATTGCTGAGTAGTACTTCAACTTGTGATCATAGCTCAGTTTCTTTATCCTTTCTCCCTTCTCTTGCTGATGGATGCCTGAGAGATTTCCAGTTTCTGCTATTAAAAGTAAAGCTGCGGGGTGCCTGGCTGGCTCAGCCTGTAGAGCATGCAACTCTCAATCTCAGGGTTGTGAGTTTGAGCACCCATGCTGGGTGTAGAGATTGCTTAAATATAATTTTTTTAAAAAAAGTAAAGCTGCTAAGAATGTTTTCATACAAGCGCTTTTGTGGACATATGTTTTCCTTTTTCTTGGGTAAACACCTAGGGGTAGAAATGCTGGGTCATAGCGAAAGAAGTTTTAGAAGACACAGCCAGATCGTTTCCCAAAGTGTTTGTATCTTGTACACTTCCACCAACAATGAATGAAGATTCCAATTGATTGTGGTTACTTTTAGCCTTGCCTTGTACCATGAAATGCATTTACCCTTATACTTCTGAAAGGGCCAAGCCTGACTGTGGTTTATTATTTAAAGTCTTCTCCCTATTTTGCTGACTACTAAATGCACATCCAAACTAAATGTAGATACAGTTACTAAAACTTGAGAGTCAGTTCTGTGTGATAATAGTTTTCACTGAAAGCTTATGTGTACAAAGCACTGGGATAAGGCGTTATATCTCATTCAATCCTTGCATGAATCCTGTGAGTGATATACAGTACCATTCCCATTATACAGATGAGGAAACCAAGGCCCAGAGAGGTTAAGTAACTTGTCCAAAACCCCAGAGCTTGTAGGTGGCCAAGCTGAAACTTGAACCAGAGTCCATAATCTTTATCACTGTCATGCTATAATGCTGCTGTATAACGTCATTTGTACAGAGGCTGGGCTGGGCGGGGCGGGGGAGAGGATGGAAACTTCTGTGTTAGAAGTTTCATCTCACCTCCTTATTTTTCAGCTGAGTATATATATGGAGGTCCAGAGAGAAGGGACTTGCCAGAAGTCCCCCATTAGTTAACGGCAGAGCAATCTGAATCCAGCCAAGGAGACCTTCCACTCCACAGCACAGCCTCCTTCAATGCTTTGCGCAATTCAGATTTCATTTCTGGCTTTTCATTGGTGACAAGAGTCTGTAAATCACTTTGAGTTCTTTCAAAGAAGTGCTGGGGCGCCTGGGTGGCTCAGTCGGTTAAGCGCCTGACTTCGACTTCGGCTCAGGTCATGATCTCACAGTTGGTGGGTTCAAGCCCCGCTTCGGGCTCTGCGCTGACAGCCAGCTCAGAGCCTGGAGTCTGCTTCAGATTCTGTATCTCCCTCTCTCTCTGATCCTCCCCTCCTCATGCTCTCTCTCTCTCTCAGAAATAAATAAAAAACATTTAAAAATTTTTTAAAAAGTGCATAAACCTAAAAGGGTGGAGCGGGATCAACTTTCCCTTTGGGACCAAAACATAAAGTCATAAATTAAATTGTGAGATGTGTTCAATACATGCCTGAACATTATCTCAAAGATGTGTTTTCCTACCCACTCAGTTTTCTCTGGAAAGGGAGGAAAAAACCCAAAACAATGAGGATGCTTGGGGTGTTCTGTGGGAAAGGAGTGGAAAAGGAGGAGTCCCGAGGGCGCGTTTCTCTTGGACTCCCACAGTGCCATCTGGTGGAAGCCGAGGGTTTAGTTTTCTCTTTGTTCAGAACGTTTTTCAGCAGGAGCTTTTCATTCTGGTTTCTGTGCCAAGCCCTGCTTTAGGTGGTTAGGTAGGAGACCACAGGAGACCTGCTTCCTTCCACGATAGAGCTAACTTTCTGGGGCCCAGGAGTTACCTAGACCATTGCAAACCGGTTGTTGGTAAAGACCTTATTAGAGGCAAATAGCAGAGCATAGTGCTTAAGAGCTGCAGATCCAATAAACTTTAAAAAGCGGGGGGGGGGGGGGGGCGCGGAACACCTGGGTGGGTCAGTCAGTTAAGCGTCAGGATTGGTGAGTTCAAGCCCTGCATTGGGCTCTGCACTAACAGCACGGAGCTTGCTTAGGATTCTCTCTCTCTACCCCCCGCCCCCCCCCCCGCAACTCACATTTTCTCTCTGTCTCAAAATAAATAAACTTGAAAGGAAAGGAAAGGAGAGGGGAGGGGAGGGGAGGAAAGGAAAGAGCAACAGCTTCAGCCTCAGATAAATTGGCATTTTAGTCCTAGCTTGCCCACCTACCAGCTGTGTGACAGTGAGCTGTCCCTCAGTCTCCTCTTCTGTAAAATGGCAATAATAAAAAAAGTGCTTATTATAGGGGTGCCTGGGCAGCTCTGTAGGTTATGTGTCTGACTGTTGATTTCAGCTCAGGTCATGATCTCACTGTTGGTGAGATTGAGCCCTGAACCAGGCTCTGCACTGACAGCTGAGAGCCTGCTTGGGAATCTCTCCTCTCTCTCTGTGCTCCTTCCCCACTTGTGCTCTCTAGCTCTCTCAAAATAAATAAATAAACTTTAAAAAATCTTTTTAAAAAAGCACTTACTAGAGGATTTTGTGTCAAGGGTTGAATAAGATCATGATTGTAAAACAGCATCGTGCCAAGAGCATATTAAATGCTCAATAATGTCAGCTGTGCTTATTTCCTCATTAACAATAAGCATATGGTGTCGTGGAACCCCTAAGAGGGGCATGCAAGTCAACCGTAGAGAGTTCACGGCAAACGTCCCTGAGGATGCGACGCTTGAGATGTCTTCAGTACAACATCCTTTGCCTCAGGGGTGCCAGGGATTTCAGGGCCTCTGAGCTGGAAGATGATCCAGGAACATTTAGAAATCACTGAAATCGGGCCCCAGACCAAGTGAGAAATTGGTTCCCACGGTGAGTAGGCGCAGCTTGACTTAAAATTAGATGCTAGGAGAAAAATCAAGACCAATTGTATCAACTACCATGTGTTTGTTTTCGTTTTGGCTTTGTTTTGGGGCAATAATGCTTCAGTGGCTCTTTATTCGTCCAGCATTATGCTAAATAGGCATGATGGGGCTTGCTAATTTCCCACTGCCTCAAAACACGAACAGTTCTGGGCCTCTCAGCTGATTTTCCAAATTGCGCCTGGCACTCGCCATGACTGTGTGGGACTCTTTCTGTTGTTTTTCCCTGCAAACTATTTTTTAATGTTTATTTATTTTTGAGAGAGACAGAGAGGGGCACGAGAGGGGGGAGGGTCAGAGAGAGAGGGAGACACAGAATCTGAAGCAGGTCCAGGCTCTGAGCTGTCAGCACAAAGCCCGATGTGGGGCTCGAACCCATGAACCACAAGATCATGACCTGAGCCTAAGTTGGACCCTTAACTGACAAAGCCACCCAGGTTCTCCCTCCCTGTAAACTTCCAACCCTTCCATATTATCCAAATTTTACTTATCCCCCAAGGTGTAGACTTTCTCGTTCATTTATCCATTCATGAAATATTTCCTTTTTTATTTTATTTTATTTTATTTTTTTTACAAATAGTTTATTGTCAAATTAGTTTCCACATAACACTCAGTGCTCATCCCCACAAGTGCCCTCCTTCATGCCCATCCCTCCTCCCCCCCACATCCATCAGTCCTCAGTTTTTGTCAGCATTCAAGAGTCTCTCATGGTTTGCCTCTCTCCCTTTCCCCCACCATTTCCCCCCTTCTTCTCCCCCTTGTTCCTCAGTTAAGTTCCTCCTAATCCTCCTATACGTGCAAACATATGATATTTGTCCTTCTCTGCCTGACTTATTTCGCTCAGCATAACACCCTCAAGGTCCATCCACGTTGCTACACATGGCCAGATTTCATTGTTTCTCATTGCCATGGAGTATTCCATGGTATAGATAAACCACATCTTCTTGATAGATTCATCTGTTGATGGACACTTAGGCTCTTTCCATGTTTTAGCTATTGTTGAGAGTGCTGCTATGAACATTGGGGTACATGTGCTCCTATGCATCAGCACTTCTATATCCCTTGGGTAAATTCCTAGCAGTAAAAATGGAAACATAATTGACATATTAGTTTCAGGTGTTCAACATAATGATTCAATATTTCTATATATTGCGGGGCTCCTACGTGGCTCAGTCGGTTAAGCATTCAGCTTTAGCTTAGCTCATGATCTCATGGTTCCTAAGTTCAAGCCCCACATCAGACTCTGCAATGACAGCTCAGAGCCTGGAGCCTGCTTCGGATTCTGTGTCTCCCTCTCTCTCTGGCCTTTCCCTGCTCTCGCTCTGTCTCTCTGTTTCTCTCTTTCAAAAATAAATAAACATTTAAAAATATTCGTATATATTGTGAAATGATCACAATAAGTATAGTGAACATACATCATTGTATGTAATTATAGAATTTTTTCTTGTGATGAGAACTTTTAAGATCTACTCCCTTAGCAACTTTCACATAGATAATACAGTATTATTAACTATAGTCACATGTTGCACATGACCTCCCTGTGACTTATTGATAACTGGAAGTTTGTTACTTTGGATCCCTTTTACCCATTTCAACCACCACCCAAAACCTCTCTGGCAACCACCAATCTGTTCTTTGTATCTATGAACTTTTTTTTTTTTTTTAAGATTCCACATATAGGTGAGATCATACAATATTTGTCTTTGTGTCTCTGGACATTTCCCTTAGCACAATGCCCTCAAGATTCATCCATATTTTCTCAAATGGCAAGATTTTCTTGTTTTTTTTTTTTTTATGGCTGAATAATATTCGTGTGTGTGTGTGTGTTTGTGTGCGCGCGCTTTCTGTATTTTCTTTGTTCATTCATCCATTGATGGGCATTTAGGTTGTTTCCATTGCTTGGCTATTGTAAATAATGCTTACAGTGAACATGGGGGTGCAGATATCTTTTTGAGTTAATGTTCTGTTTCTTTCAGATAAACACCCAGAAGTGGAATTGCTGAATAATATGGTAGTTCCATTTTTTAATGTTTTATTTTTTTATTTTTGAGAGAGTGCAAGCAGAGGAGGGGCAGAGAGAGGGGTACGGAGGATCTGAAGTGGGCTCTGCGCTGATGGCAGTGAGCCCAACAAGGGGCTTGAACTCACTAACTGCAAGATCATGACCTGAGCCAAAGCCAGATGCTCAACCGACTGAGCCACTCAGGAGCCACTCTAGTTTTTAACTTTTTGAGGAAACTTCATACCCTTTTTCATCGCAGCTGTACCCATTTACAGCAGTGTACAAGGGTTACCTTTTCCCCACACTCTCACCACCACTTGTCATTTCTTGTTTGTTTGTTTTTTTAATAATAGACCTTCTAAGAGGTGTGAGGTGATAGCTCATTGTGGATTTGACTAGCTTGAAATATTTTTCAGAGAACATACTAGGTGCCAGTCACAATGGCAGCACTAGAGAGACAGAGCAGTGAGCGAAACAGACACTGTCCCCTTCACAGAGCCGATAGTCTGCCTGGGATGGCACGCATGAAAGCAAAGAATTGTAACCACATGCTTCTGATGCTTTCCAGGAAGAACGATATTATCCAGAAGAGTATTTCCAAGAGCTTTCACCACATAGCATACATAGATAACACATACGATGCCGTGGGATTAATGAACAAGAAAGCAACCACCTGAAGGGCCGAGGGCATCACTATCTCACGCACACCTGGGGTTTCTGGGATATCTCTGGTCTAGAAAGTCAAGCTATGAGATCGCTGTTGCTCTCAACCTACTTTGTCCTGGCGGGCTGATGGGCACAGGAGGGATGCTGCAACAGATGAATATGCCCTCTTTGTTATTAGCTAGAAGCTAGTGAGCGTCGCTCTGGCCTCCTCCGCATCAGGCTCAGACCGGAGGCTCCACGAAAGCCTTCCCAGACATCAGAAGCGTAAAAGGATCTCTGCCTCTTCCAAATTGCTACACAGAGTCTTCAGCTCACAGTTCCACTTTTAACTCACCCCCATAGTCTGATATTGTGCACCGATGGTGCAAGACCTTCTTTTGCCTCCCCGGTAGCCACCTAGCAATGCTAAACAGGAGAGGGCTCAGAAGTACTGCATATTATGTGCCATGCTTTAAGACAAAAGAAATTTCATTGGAACTTAGGAGGGCCTTGCAACAGAAATGGCTTTACTATCCAAGAACAGTCCAGTGCCCAATCCATCTTTAAACACTTTAAGGAGAGGGGCACCTGGGTGGCTCAGTCGGTTAAATGTCTGACTTCAGTTCAGGTCATGGTCTCATGGTTCGTGAGTTCGAGCCCTGTGTTGGGCTCTGTGCTGACAGCTCAGAGCCTGGAGCCTGCTTCTAATTCTGTGTCTCCCTCTCCCTCTGCCCCTTCTCCCTCACATTCTGTCTGTCTGTCTCTCTCTCAAAAAGAAATAAGCATTATTTTTTTAAAAAAAGAAGTAAAACCTTTAAAGAGAGAAAGTTACAAAGTTGTAAGAGGATAGTCATACAGCCTTCTTCCTGGGGACAGGATGCTGAATCCCCACAGCTCCAGGCCAGTGTGGAGTTTTTCTTCTCTGAGCAAAACCAAAGGCCAATGGAGATCTCCCACAACCCTGAGAGATGGGGTCGAGAGAGAGCTCTTGTTTCCATCATAAGTGCAAGGGAAGAATCCAGAAGCAACGAGGGCCCAAGGGACCTCTTGCAGACCAAGCAGAGGCTCCTACTGAAATGAAACAGAAGACTCTGTATCCTTTCCTTCACTTGGACTCCCTGTGAGAGGTTAATTCTCTCACCTTCAGGAATCCTGATGGCTAATGAAACACAGATCTGGATTAGAATTCCTTCCCCGAGGAAGGCTGGGGATCCAACTGGACAGATCTTATCTCCCTCAAGATGTTCGTGCTTCCAACAGTCATTGTCTGGGCACAAAGACTTCCTGACTTCCCTCTCTGGCCCTGCCTCCCTCTTGGGGAGCTATGTTATTACTGCCCTGTGCTGATGTGTGCCATTTACCATCTCACACGGAATGTGGGCATTAGAGCGCCCAATCCCAAGGAATATTGAAGTCACAGCTAAGGTACGGCTGTTGGCCATAAAGAAGAAAATATACTTGGAGACATCTGTACAAGATATGTGTGTATATGTATATCTGATTCTGAGCTTCCTGTAACTCCATGGGCTGGCAAAGAGCTGGGCACATGAAGAAATACTTGACTTCGAAAGAATCGTTTTCAGATTTCTGCTGCAGAAATTACTCTGGAGAGATACAAGATACAGGAGTCTCTTGATCTTTTTGTTTGTTTGATTTCTTACCATCCCAAGGCAAAAATACAAATTAGGTTGAACTGATGTTTAGCACTTCCCAGTGGCCTCACCACTGGAGCCTATTTCTGATCCTTGCTTCCCTTTAGGAATGCCTCCCAAGAAACATCCTGCTTGTAGGTCTCATTCTCTCAGAATCTCTCCGGGTTTCAAGTGCCAAAGGAAATAGTCTGCCAAAGCAAAAGAAATGTCAATCTCAGACAAAAAGGAGTGGTTCATGGGAGCGAATGATTAATCAGGAGCCTCCTTCCTTGGTAACCTATGAAGATTGTCCTCTCTTATGTGAATTCGTTTTTGGTTTAGTCCTAAAAAGAAGTCCTTTCTGTTTGTTTGGGGTTTTGTTGCTGATATTGTTTTTTTTTTTTTTAATATTTTTATTTATTTCTAGGAGAGAGAGAGAGAGACAGCGTGAGCAGGGGAGCGTCAGAGAGAGAGGGAGATACAGACTCTGAAATACGTTCCAGGCTCCGAGCTGGCAGTCAGCACAGAGCCCGAATGCGGGGCTCGAACCCACGAACCGCGAGATCATGACCTAAGCGAAAGTCGGACGCTTAACCGACTAAGCCACCCAGGCGCCCCTTGTTGCTGATATTGTTAATCCTCCCATATGATTACTTTTTAAATGTTTGTTTATTTTTGAGAGACAGCATGTGAGCAGGAGAGGGACTGAAAGAGTGGGAGACAGAGGATCCCAGGCAGGCTCTGCGCAGGGCTGGAACTCACAGACCATGAGATCATGACCTGAGCTGAAATCAAGAGCCAGACTCTAAACCGACTGAGCCACCCCGGGGCCCCTGCCATGTGATTCTTAAGTGCAGCCAGGGTGAAGAACCACTTGAAAGGATGAGCTTGCCATACTGGAGAACACAGAAGTGAAGTAGAATGGAAGATCCCTGCTGGAGAAATGAGGTAAGACAGGTAGAGAGATCTCTCCATCCAGGGACTTGAAGATGACATTTTGGCTTAAATAATAATAGCATCAACAAGGTAGTATTTAAGCAAGGTCAGTCAGATGGAGTAAAATGATGGAAGGAATAGACTTGGCAAGAAACTAGTTACGAGGTTGGTGTAGTAGCTCTAGGTGAAAAGGAGTGAGGGTCTCATCTAGGGTGTTAATAGTGGGAAGACAGTATCTCTCAAAAACTAAGCCCAAGTGAAACTACAAGTCGGTGCAAACATTGAAATATAGCTAAACTGGGGCACTTGGATGGCTTAGTTGGTTAAATGTCCAACTTCAGCTCAGGTTATGATCTTGTGGTTCATGGGTTTGAGCCCCACATGGGGCTCTGTGCTGACACCTCAGAGCCTGGAGCCTGCTTCGGATTCTGTGCTCTCCTCTCTCTCTCTCTGCCCCTCCCTTACCTTCTCTTTTTTTTTTCTCTCTCTCTCTCAAATAAACATAAAAAAAAAGAAATATAGCTAATCTGCATTTGGTGTTTCAATTTACCCAAGTTGTCTTGGCCCCTTATGTCACAGCTGCCTAGGCCTGCTTCTTTCCTACCAGTCCCACAAAGATGCTCCTCAGCACACGAGCCTCGACATCTCCTGCACTCTTACTTACACACACTTGTTCCAAAGAATGAGCAGTCTGAGGATTAGCACATTTTGGATCGAATATGATGAACCGAATTGGTTCATCTTTTTCTCCCTCAACGTACCCAAATACACCCACCCTTCACCTTCTTCACTATAGTACCCATCTTTCTTGCCTGGGTCAGGCATGCCCAACTCTGTGTAGGATGCTCCTGTAGAAAAGATACAGGATGGGGCTTCTGGGTGATTCAGATCTCACAGTTCATGGGTTCGAGCCCTGCATTGGGTTCTGTGCTGACAGCTGACAGCCTGGATCCTGCTTCGGATTCTGTGTCTCCCTCTCTCTCTGTCCCTCCCCTGCTCACACTCTGCCTCTCTCTGTCTCTCAAAAATGATTAAACATTTTTTTTAAAAAGACACATGACATTTCCAGCATGCCAGATGATATCTTCATGCCATTTTTCAGGCAATAACACCACCCTCTTCAGAGAAAAACCATTAGTCTGGATTTCATCACCATATATTTCTTTTGCCTGTTCTTGAACTTCATATAAACAGGATCATAAAGTACTCTTTTGTGACTATCTTCCCTCATACGACATAATTATTTGTGAGATTTACCCATGCATTTGCATGTAGCAGTAGTTAATTCTTTTTATATGCTCCGTAGTATTTCCTTGTATGGATATACCTACCACAATTTCTTTATCCATTCTCCTGTTGATGGGTATTTCAGTTGTTTCCAGTTTGGGGTCATTATGAATAGCGCTGCTATAAATCATTCTTGTGTGTGGACAGAAGTACTTAGTTCTCTTGGGTACATGCCTGGGAGTGAGATGGCTGGGTCGTTGGTTAAATGTATATATAGCTTTATGGTCAAATAGCTTACCCAAACGGTTGCACCAATTTCCATTCCCTCCAGCCACGTATGACAGTTCATATACTTTATTGCCCATTTTCACCATCACTTGGTGTTGTCAGTTTTTCTAAGTGTAGCTATGCTGGGGTGTAACTAAGCACTTCATAACTTAGATATAAACTTAGATATAAACTTCATCGTATTTGATAAACAAACTTTGGTGCGATTTCTGGGTAAATGACAAAGGAATTTCAGAAAGAAATTCTGAAAGAATTTCTGAAAGAAAGAAAATCCACTAAAACTACAGTAAATAAAATCTTGTAAAGGTGTAAACCCACGGGTACAGGGAAAATAGAAATGACAACAATAACAATATTTTGGAAGCCAGAAGGCTGATGGTAAGTCAAATCTTAACAGAATCCTATGTGCGTAGTAGGGAAAACAGAACCAATCTTAATTTATACATCATAAAATGTCCAAAAGGCTCTAGAAATGGCAGCACCAGATATTTCTAAAAGAGGAGGTAGGAGCGGCTGGGTAGCTCAGTCATTTAAACGTCCAACTTGGG
Organism: Hyaena hyaena; assembly: GCF_003009895.1. NCBI lineage: Eukaryota > Metazoa > Chordata > Mammalia > Carnivora > Hyaenidae > Hyaena > Hyaena hyaena. The sequence goes on along the minus strand of NW_024080708.1, from coordinate 1,184,647 downwards.
TTCAGGTCACAGTCTCATGGTTCATGAGTTCAAGCCCCGCATCGAGCTCTGTGCTGACAGTGCGGAACCTGCTTTGGATCCTCTGTCTCAGTCTTTCTCTGCCCCTCTCTTGCTTGGCACTCTTTCTCTCCCAAAAATAAATAAACATTAAAAATAAATAAATAAATAAATAAATAAATAAATAAATAAAAGTGGCGGTGAAGAGGGTGGAGTCAAAATAAGGACTGGGGTAAAAGCAGCTGTTAAGGTCTAAACGTTTGTGTCTTCCTTGCCAAATTTATATGTTAAAATCCTAATTCCCAATGTGATGGTATTAGGAGATGGGGCCTTTGGGAGGTGAGTAGGTCTTGAGAGTAGAACCGTCATGAATGGGATTAATTTCCTTATGAGAAGATACAGACCTTGCTTTCTCTGCTCTCTGCCTCATGAGGATATAGCAAGAGGCCAGCTGTCTGTAAATCAGGAAGGGGGCCCTCACCAAGAACCTTATGCTGTGGGCCGCCGATCTCAGACCTCCAGAACTGTGAAAAATGTTTAAGCCACATAGTCTACGGTATTCTGCTATAGCAGGCCAAAGCCTGGGGCAGCTGTTTTGTCTGTTTGTTTGTTTTTGTTTCTTTTTTAAAAATGAAACAAAACCAAACCACATACATCAACCACTTGTCTCATCCATACTGTGGGGCTAACGGCTGCCCCTTGTCTCACTGCAGCAGAACACTGAAGCAGAAAAAACAGCGGACATGGGGCACAGCACAGGGGTACTGTGCAGTAAACAGGACAATTAAATAACCTGTGTGATGCAGAAACCACCCACCCCCAACCTCCTTGTACATGTTCCCCCAGAACTGGTCATTCAAGGTTAACCCTCCATACAAGAGGTTGGAAAAACTTCTCTGAAGAGGACTGGCCCTAGAAGGGAATTTCGAAGATACAGACGGGGGATTTGCCAAGTGGCAGCCCAAATCACCCGGCAGCAAAACTCTTTTTGTAAGCTCCACCCACACTCTTAGGCCTTCCAGTCAGCTTTCTAGTACTTTCTTCTTTTTTTAAAAAAATGTTTAAAATGTTTACTTATTTTTGAGAGAGAGAGACAGGGACAGAGTGTGAGCAGGGGAGGGAGAGCAGAGAATAAGCAGAGAGAAAGGGAGACACAGAATCCGAAGCAGGCTCCAGGCTCTGAGCTCTGAGCACAGAGCTTGATGCGGGGCTTGAACCCATGAACCATGAGATCATGACCTGAGTGAAGTCGGATGCCTAACCAACTGAGCCACCCAGGTGCCCCCCCCTCTTAAATACATTAAAGAGTCTCTTAAATACAGAGAACAAACTGAGGATTGCTGGAGGGGAGGTGAGAGGGGACATGGGCTAAATGGGTGATGGGCATTAAGGAGCGCCTTGTGTTGAGTACTGGGTGTTGTATGTAACTGATGAATCACTAAATTCGACTCCTGAAACCATTGTTACACTATATGTAAACTAACTTGGATTTAAATAAAACTTTTGCAAAAACCAAAACCAACACCAAAGCAAAAGAATAATAGCCGTTTACTGATACGTGAACTGTGTTTATCTATAGATACAAGTCTTTGTTAGAAAAAAAAAAAGAAATCATAAACACAATAGCAGAACTTTAAAAAAAAATCAGGAGTTGAAAGAGCCAGGAGAGGAAATCTCCCACAAAGTAGACTTTTTTAAAAGATGAAAAATGGGAACACAAAGATTATTAAAGGATCAGCCCAAGTGATTCATCATTTGAATAACAGAAGTGAGAGTGAGAACAATGAAAATGGAAAGAAGTAAGTCAATGAAATAATTCAGGAAAATTTCCCAGGACAGATGTACATGAGTTTCTGGGTTGAAATGGCCCTAGCATGATGGATGAAAACATAGTCACACCAAAGTACATAGTCCTGAGATTTCAGAGAACGTGGAGATTTTCTGAGCTTCTGGGGGGCAAAAATTAATTCTTATGGAAGGGGTGGGAGAAATCAGAATAGTTTTGAACTGCCAAAGTAACACAGAAGCTTAATGTCAGTGGAATAATGCTTCAACAGGGAGGGGACATGTTCCATCCAGAATTCTACACCCAAGCAAATGATCAGTTGAAGTCTCAAATGTACCTCCCATATGTTCCTTCTCAGTAAGCCACTGTGGGATGTGTTCCATCAAAAAGAGGAAATAATCCAAAGTTAAAGACATAGGACACAGAAAACAGGAGGTGCAACCCATGACGAAAGGTGATGGGATCTCTCCGGATGATGGTGAAGTTAGATTCCAAGATAAAGGAGGGATAGTCCTAAGGCAAAGGAAGGTGAATGATCTAGCTTGAAATTGGTAGGAAGGTTCTAGGAGATATTTCTCCCAGGGATGAAGAATTGTTTGAATACTTATTATCTGTAAACATTGAAAGGAGGTATATGGACAATTGGTGGAGAGTCGGGGGTTAAATCCTTAGAAAACCAAGCAGATGCATGACAGACTTCTTATGAGCACTATGGGGTTCAAAGCGCAGGAAAGGAGAATTCATCACAGTTCTTGTATACACGTTTCAGCCTTGACTAGCATAGTTATTCTAACGGAAACTTACTGATTTGATTACACTTCTATACTGACAGGTTGGGAAGTGTGCCCCTGTATCACAAGAGGTCAGTGAATAATGACAAAGCAGAGAGGTAGCAACACACACGTGTTATTTAGACACAAGACAGTAAATACGAAAACAATAAACTAAGAGTTGAAAGTGGATGGGGCACCTGGGTGGTCCAGTTGATTGAGCTTCCAATTCTTGATTTCAGCTTAGGTCATAATCCCAGGGTTGTGGGATCAAACCCCAAGTCGGTCTCCACGCTGAGTGTGGAGCCTGCTTAACATTCTCTCTCCCTCTCTCACCCCTGCTTTCTCTAAAATAACATCATTTTTTAAAAAGTGGTTATCTCTGAGGTAGAGGAAGGGGGAGGAATGAGGGCAGGGGATGGCTTTCTTTCACAGACTTGGTAGGGTAGTGGGCTTTAAACCTATGCTTCCCAAACAGTGGCTTGTAAATTCCCTAGAGGTGTGCAGTCTAACATGAGAATGAAATTAAAGATTCAGTTCTGCAGTCACACTAACCCATTTCAAATGCTCAGCAGCCACATGTGGCTAGTGGCTACTGTAAGGGATAGGAGAGATCCAGGACATGGCCAACTTCACAGAAAGTGCTGGTGGACCACAATATTTTGCAGGGTCATGAAATCAATAGGGAGGATCACAACCAGCATTTAAATACATGAAATAGAAAGTCGGTGAGTAACTCATTAGTATTTGTTTTCACATAAACAGTTTCACAAAATATTGTTTTACATACGTGTTAGTGTGTGTGCACAGCATTGTGAATCATGGTAAAAAAAATGTTTGAAAGCTCTTTAAATTATGTGTGCAGAATGCTGATTTTTTTTTTTTTTTAAACAAGAAAGTTGCAGACTCCTTGGACCTAGGAGAATCCTCACTTCTAGTGATGGCATCCTCCACAGCCCCGTCTCCTTCTAGGAACTTTGAGACCTAAGGCATCATTAAAAAAAAAACCAAACAGGGCACCTGGGTGGCTCAGTCAGTTGAGCATCCAACTCTTGATTTCAGCTTAGGTCATGATCTCAGGGTCGTGGGATCAAGCCCTGTATCTGGTTCCACACTGAGCATGGAGGCTGCTTAAGGTCCTTTCCTCTCTCTCCCCTTCTGCCCCTCCCCCTGCTCATACTAAAATTAAAAAAATAAAAATAAAAAATAAAAAACAGAAAAACCCAGCTTGGGACAGCACAGTCACAACAGAAAGCTAGATGTGATGAACCCCACAAACCATTACACTCCCTATTTCTTGTCATTCACCTTTCCCTTTTTGCGAAGGGTATCTTTTTTGAAGTTTGGTCTTTTAATTTATTTTTTAATATAGGAAGAAGAAAGTAAGGCTAAGAGGGTATTATGACATTTGCCCATGGTTACAAACCTAGTGATAGAATGAGCCAGGTCTCCCTTACCTCCATATTCAGAACTCTCCAGTCTTCAGGGACAGGCGATCCTGAGTGTGCTGGCTGATACGTTAAACAACCTGACTGATGAAGATTGTCTGGCTATAATGATGATTATGATGATAGCTAACAAAAGCTTACTATGTTTCAACCACTTTACATGGACTAATTTTACATGGACTAACGCGTTTTAACCCTCACAACCACCATGTGAGGCAGATCCTATTATTAACCAACCCCATTTGTTCAGATGGAAGAATGCAGCTGAGAGGTGGAGATTAACTTGCTCAGTCACACAGCGAGTGAACAGCCCAAGCCAGTCTGGTTCCAGGGCTTAAACGGTATTTAACAAACACCCTCATCGGGGTGCCTGGCTGGTTCAGTCCGTGGAGCATGTGATTCTTGATCTCGGGGTTGTGAGTTCAAGCCCCCACTGGGTATGGAGATTACTTAAAAACAAAATCTTGGGGCACCTGGGTGGCTCAGTCAGTTAAGTGTCTGACTCTTGATTTTGGCTCAAGTCATGGTCTCCGGGTCATGAGATGGAGCCCTGTGTTGGGCTCTGTGTTGACAGTGGAGACCTGATTGGGATTCTCTTTCCTCTCTCTCTGCCCCTCACACTGCTCATGCTCCCTCTCTCTAAATAAACATTAAAAAAAAAAATAATAGTGATAACAAACACCCTCATATAACTCAGATAAACTGACTTCTTAAATTTTAAGTAGCCTAAAGGTAACAGTTATCATTTATTAGCACCTCCTAATAGCCCACACTGACAGGACTGTGTTGTTCCACAATTATCAGTGTTGCAAAGGAGGTCTACTCTATGAACTATATCAATGCAACAGCCTTGGGTTCCAGCGCTCCAAACTAAAGGAAGGGATTTACAAAGGCCAGGTTAGCTGCTTATGCAATTCCACAAATCTACATTTGAGTACTTTTTAAATATGTGTTTAAAAGTCTGGCTATAGGGGCACCTGCCTGGCTCAGAGGAGCGTGCTACTCTTGATCTCGGGATTGTGAGTTTGAGCCCCATGTTGGGTGTAGAGATTACTTAAATAAACAAACAAACAAACTTTAAAGATGAAAGGAAGGAAGGAAGGGTGGGAGAGAGGGAAGGGGAGAGAGAGAGAAAGAGAGAGAGAAGGGAGGGGAGGGAGGGAAGGAAGGAAGGTAGGAAGGGAGGGAGGGAAGGGGGAGAATATCTGCTAATATTCTTGAAACCTGCAGATTTTTATCTTGGCACATCATTAGGCACAAAGTGGCTTGTAACATGGGTGGTTTTATTTCTTAAGATTCGGGTGCAAACTTAAAAACAAGAACAAACCAAGCTTTTCATCAGGAATAAATACAAAAATCGAAGTAACAATCCTGCAATCATGCATTTTAACAGAAAGTACAAAATATGAATACATTCTCATTTGTAACTACATTGGAAAATTAAACTATTTCTTTCCGAGTTCCAAATACCACACAATCAGTAACCTGTTCTCTTCTTGTCACCTCAGAGACATTTGTCATGTGCTATCAGGAAAACATAGGCAAGGATTATTATGAATCAGTCTTTATGCCTCAAAGAAACATTCTCCTTAACTTCTGACTCTTTGAATCATTCACTTATATCTCAGTTCTGAAAAGCCATACAATTATACCTCCGCTCTAGGAAGAAAAACAAAAAAGAAGCAATACAAATATCCAGGAGGCAAGATATCTCCATGTCATTAAAGCAAAAGTCACAAGTGTTTGACTTAGAAATATACAGAACTGTAGTAAAATTTTTAAGTACAACTTCATTTGATGGCTGACATGTCAGAGTAACAGTGAACAATTTAAATAGGTATAAAAATGTAGGATTAAAATCTTCAGCCTCAAATACTTGAAAAGTCACTATGAACATGGAACGACTGGTTTACATAAACATGTATATATATATCTTTTTTGGGGGGGGATGAAAAATTAGGGGGTAGTGGCATCTCCCTGGTCCCTTAACAATATTTGGATTTCGCAAAGAATTAGCAGCACCCAACTTGAAGTGTTAATTCCATGTTTCTAAAGGACGTATACAACAGATTAGTTGGCAGTGTTCTAGCTTTCCGGAGATGGGAATGGGTGGGGGTGCAGACACTGGGGTATGCATGCATTCACATATTTAAAATCACCATTCCAAATGGGGGTAAAAATTCACATACTGAATAAAGATCTAAGGAAATCATCCTTAAAGGATCAACTGTGGGCCAGAACAGCAGAAGCTGACCAGTAGTCTACTTGATGACAATGGTTATTCACTCTTCAAAGGCAGGATGGGAAGAATGAGAATACTCACATACACAGAACTTCAGAGAGCGCTTGCCTCAGATTTGACATTGCAGAACACTGAACAGAAATCTCGACAAAAACCTTCATTCTTGCTTATAATGACACCAGATTATTTTTTCCTTTTTACCACCATATACATAACATTTAAATATTTTCATTATAAATATCTTAGAGCAAAAAGAATGTATTTTGTTGCAGTGGTGGCCTATGTCTGTACAAAGAAATGTCAGCAACATATATATATATATATATACACATATATATGTATGTATATATATAAAATGACTAAGAAAAAAGTGCAAAGAATAACAGTATTAAGAAGTTTGCTTTTTACAGTAACTATGGTTCAAGTGTGAAAATCTGTCAGATATAGAATCCCAGATCTTAATGAAAGATTCAAAAAGAAGCCCACATTGCCAAATTACTGCACAAGTTATCAGTCCCTTATTGAGGATCTTCCCTTTTCCCTGATCTAGCATTTCCAGTTTCTTAGCTCTTCCCACAAACAGGAAAATACGGTAAAAGTGTGTCCTTCCCTTTAACTTCCCCAAACTCATCCAAGCGAATCATTCAGAGATTCAAACAAGATACTGGGGATCATTCATCATCACCCGCTTTGCTCAAATTAAAGCTAAATGAAAGGCTTTCTGAAATACAAACTACTGATCAAGAATCAAATCAGCAACAGCAAGCAGACCTTAAATTACAAGGGTAATTTAATATGAGTACATTTTAAAATCAATCCCTGTTATCAAAGGTAAATCCTTTCCCAGGTTGTAATTCTAAATACTTGGATTTTATCAACGTTTTGAACAAAGAAAATGCTTCCTATTAAAATGTGATTTCACTTTTTACCATGTTACCCATGGTCTCAGTCCTTTCTTTTGAACAAAGATATAAAGATGGCTCTTGGCGTTCTTTAAAATGTACTTTACTCTTAAGTCTTTCCAATAATTACAGTTACTGATTTCAGACCTCCGAGTTTCAAAAAGAAAAAAAAAAAACAGTTAAATTCCCCTTTAAATATATTACTAAGTATTTTTTGGTGTGTTTAATGTTGTATTCAGACTTCAGGCACTGTAATTATTCACAACATTACAATGATTCTATGTCTAACCTACGCCAACAATTATGAATCCTAAAATGTTTTCCAAGGTACTATTTGATTCTGTAGATTATATTATGATTGAATTTTGCCTTCCAGATAAATTGTTGGAAGAGAATTTTAAAGCCCTGCAACACTTCTGCTTTGAAGTAGTGTTAATACGTATTTTTTTTTGGTCATGCTTAATATTTAAGCTTCTTCTGAACTAGGAAGACAATACACATTAGAAGATGCGAATTTCCTCAAACTACATTCTATGCCAACTCCAGTCTATTTTGTTCAACATTAAATATTTTCCTTTAAGAAAACAAGCATATGGTAGACTAATTTTTAAAAACAGAAAATTTTGCTCTAAAATTAATGACACAGCTAACAGGAAACAACTTTTCAACTTCAGTTTCACGAGAACTAGGCAAAAACTAAGTTAAAGTAGATTCAATGACTATTTTAATCACTTTGGGTTTCTTTTTTTTTTATTACCATGTCTTTAGAATGAGATGCCGCTTACATTCTAACAGCTCAACAAGGCTTAAAACTCTAGAACTGAAACCACCGGACCATCTCCCTCACACCTGTAAATGACAGAGCAGCATTTTATTTGCCCCCATACATTCGCTCAATGTCTTTGAGGTAATGGTTCTTCAGTTCCTTTCTCTTCAGTTTGAAAGCATCAGTCACCAAACCAGTTTCAGGGGTCCATGGCTCTGGACTCAAGCGGACCTTGATTGGAATTTCAAATCGCTCCAGGTTCACTGAAATGAGAAAACGGGGGGGGGGGGGGGGGGGGGGGGAGGGGGGAGAAAGAGAAAGGGGAGAGGGAAGAGGATAGTTAATTAATGATACTGGTGCCTTCCAATTTCATGGTAGAGTTCTCAAAGTATATGTGAATTATTTCGGTTGAATATGGTTTTAGCCTATAAAGTTTTTATTCTACCATATTCCTACCATAAGTAGGAACCCTCTTCAGAGTCTTCCTATTCGTGGTTTCCTCTGCCTGGGATGGTCTTCCTTTTTGGTAGCTGCATGGCTCGTGTATCCATGTATCTATTCAAATGCTACTCCTAGGGAAGGCTTCCTTGGCCCTTCAGAACAGATGTCCCCATATCCTCTCTGTCTATCCCTTGGCAGGAGATTTTCTTCAAAATACTTATCCCTACTCCACACATTGTATATATTTGTCTCACCTGCTAGAACAGAGGCTCTGTGAAAGCATAGTTTTTGTTTCATTCACTGACATCCATGGGGCCACATTAAAAGCCCTCAGGAAATACATACGTACATATTCATTCATTCTGCAGGGAGCTAATCTGCTAGCCAACCATTCTTCTTGAGCTTTATTATACATTCAAATAAGAATCAAACGGGGGTACTGTGAATCTCACATTTAAATAGTATTAAGAACTGATGTGGCACATACTGCCCCCGAGTTAAACAACTCAGCACATGCTCAGATGTCAGAGCATGTCAGAAAATAAGGACATGGAATCAATTAAGTACTCAGCAATTTTAAATTCAATTACACTCCATCAAGTTATTAGTAGTACAAGCTCATCCCTAAAATCCTGAAGGCCCATTAATAGCAATGTTAATCTACAGATGAGCTTTATTTTTTTAGGTTTATTTATTTATTTTGAGAGAGAGAGAGTGAGAGGAGGAGGGGCAGAGAGGGAGATACAGAATTCCAAGCAGGGTCCTCACTGACAGTGAGGGAGCCCCCAAACGAGCTTTATTTTATATGTAATTATTTAAAACAGCTATTTTGGGGCATCTGGGTGGCTCAGTTGGTTAGGCCTCTGACTCCTGATTTGGGTTCAGATCATGACCTCAGGGTTGTGAGACTGAGCCACGTGTCAGGCTCCATGCTGGCTGTGGAGCCTGCCGAGAATTCTCTCCCTCTCTGCCCCTCCACTCTGTTCACACACACAGTCTCTCTCAAAAAAAAAAAAAAATTAAAACAGCAATTTTGAAGGAGCACACTAGGTGACTTTAGAAACAACTTGGTTTCAATGACAAGCACAAACAAAAATCAAATTCAGGGATGTTTTTGACCTAATACCAGTCCTTCGTTTTAAAAAATCTTAGTTAAATTACTGAATGTCTCATTAAAATGAGAGAAAAATAATAAACTGGAGTGTGGAAAAATAATCTTTCCAATTACACAGAACCAAATTCCTAAAAGTAATACCTGAACAGGTAGTAAAGCAACATGAAACGTGCCCAAATTAACCATGTCTACTCTGTTGATACATTACAGCTCAGATCTGGTGGAGGTGCCAGAAATAAGCCCATCTGATCCCAAGGTCACATTTTGATATTAAGGAAACAGTTACATCCTCAACTATAGATTTGGCTCCCAAACCTTTTATTTTATAATACAGTAAAACCTTGGTTTTGTGAGCATAATTTGTTCTGGGAACATGCTTATAATCCAAATAACTCATATATCAAGGCGAATTTCAAGATCCATTGACCCAGTTGTGATCACGTGATGTTCAGTGTCACGTGCTACTCATATTGAAAGACATCGCTTATTTATCAGGTTAAAATTTATTAGCCCTAGCCATTGGTAGTTAAATCACCACAAAACTTTTCAGTTTGTATTCTTATGATAAATACTACCTATACCCGAAACCACGCCCTACTGGGGTTAATGAGGTTGAAACTAACAGTTAATTTAAAGCTTGTTTTTCAGAGATGTGTTTCTCCCTAATCAGCTATGGTTTCTTTCCAAACCCCACTAGCAAATCCACTGGCTGTCTCTGAAGAGGCATAAACTGAAGGTCATGGAACCTATGGTTCCAGCCTGTGAACAAGCAAGGCTCTGCATTCCTTCCTTGAGATAATGAGCTCCACACCAGATCAATCCAGTTTATACTGGTTCGCGGAGCATGCACCTAGCCCCTCACCTAAGGTCCTAAGAGGACCTCCTGAAGGCAAGGGCCAAATTTTGTCTCATTTTAAGTCTGCACCCCAAAGTGAACATGGGATGTATGTTACTTATATGTGCAAGCTCCATCTTCTTTGTTCAGTCATAAGTTTCCCAGCCCTTTTCATCAATATGCAGGTAATCCCAACCCCTATGATTATTTTTTTTTGTAATTTTTTTTTGAGAGAGAAAGTGCAAACGGGGGAGGGGCAGAGAGAGGGAGACACAGAATCTGAAGCAGGCTCCAGGCTCTGAGTGTGAGCACAGAGCCTGACATGAGGATCAAACTTGTGAACCGCAAGATTATGACCTGGGCCAAAGTCGGAAACTCACCTGACTGAGCCACCCAAGGTGCTCCCCAACCCCTATGATTATTGGGAAAAAATAAAAAAAGAAAGAAAAGAAAAGAAAAAGAAAAATCGTGTCCCCCTTTAGGAAGGTAGATTTGAGACTTGCCCTTCTGTCTCCTTGTTTGGCTGCCTCTTAAATAAAGCCTTTCCTTGCTGCATACTCGATGTCTTAGTGATTGGCTTTGCTGAATGTCGGGCACATGAACTTGAGTTTGGTTACAAATGTGGCGAGCCAGCCAGGAGCTCTTTGCACATGGTTCATAGGCTCCCAACCGGGAACAGGAGTCTGATGATGAGTCTAAGCAGCTGCCTAGGCTCTTTGTCATAGGGACAGTCCCTGGGGTCCCAGCTTCTGCAGCAGTGAAACAAGTTTTGGGGTTTGGTTTGGACAGACCTCCCTTGATGAGTACTTCATATGGGATGGTACGTGAGCTTATTTCTTCCTCCCATTCAGTTGCCTCCAAATAAGGGGTTTTGGTTTGGCTCTCTTAGCTTGAGTAGGAAGCCATGTGGTTGAGTCAATAAACCTCTGACTTTTAAGAAGAATTAGCAATTAGGAAGCTGTTTCGTTCAGTTGGTGAAGTCCCGACTTTGAGGAGGAACCAACACTCACAGAGGAACTCTGGGCTTCATTTAGTGTGCTGTTTGCTGTAGTTTTTGTTATCTTTGGATCAAGTGTGCCATGTTCTAGGAAAATGGGAAATGCCCATTCAGTTCCCAAATGCAACCGTATGGTCTGTACTCCCCCAAACTATGCAATAGTTCATTATGAACCTCTGAAACGGAAAAAAAAAAATGGGGGCATGTGGGTGGCTCAGTTGGTTGAGTGTCAAACATCGGCTCAGGTCATAATCTTAACAGTTCATCAATTGGAGCCCTGCACTGGCCTCTGCTGACAGCTCAGAACCTGGAGCCTGCTTCAGATTGTGTGTCTCTCTCTCTGTCTCTGCCCCTCTCCCTCAAAAATAAATAAACATTTTTTAATTAAAAAAAAAGATCTTTTTGCAACACTGCTTGGCCACAATGTTCATTAGACTCTGAAGAAAAATAATGAACAGATCCAGAAATTATAATGTTATCTTGCAATTAGCTTTGTTCTGTAAAAGGGAAGAAATGAGATGAAATACTCTATGTTCAGTCTTTTAGGATGCTGTATCAGAATAAGCCCATGTAGAAGAAATGTAATATTTTTATCTCAACACAAAGAGAGAGAGAGAGAGACTTGGAAACTAGGCTTTTAATGTCCTCTCCACAAATATTAGTAAAACAAAGGCTATAAGATTTTGTTTATATCCTGCTTGTGTATTTGTATGTGTGTCCATAGACACTGTAAATCTACTTTTTCTACCTGTGGGTGGTACTGTTAAGATTAGCTTGTAAAATGGGGCGCCTGGGTGGCTTAGTCGGTTAAGCGTCCGACTTTCGCTTAGGTCATGATCTCGCGGTTCGTGGGTTCGAGCCCCGCGTCGGGCTCTGTGCTGACTGCCAGCTCAGAGCCTGGAGCCTGTTTCAGTCTGTGACTCCCTCTCTCTCTGACCCTCCCCTGCTCATTCTGTCTCTCTCTCTCTCTCTCCTAGAAATAAAAAATTAAAAAAAAAAGACTTAGGAGAATGACTGTGATATCTTATAAAGTTTTTATGGGTGATTGACATATAACTGTTGAGAGCAATTAATGTAAGATAAAAAGGTTTATAGGTAAACTTTTAAATAGCTTCCAAAATCTTGGGTAACCTGAAACCTTAAAGTTAAATTCATTAAATATCCAGATCGTTTCCAAATAAGAGAGAATAATAAAACGTTCATTACTGACCATAGGTTTATGCACTTTTTGTTTCCTTATTACAGAGAATCTAAAGATCAAGTGGGGTGTCAGGGTGCCTGGGTGGCTCAGTCAGTTAAGCATCTGACACTTGATTTCAGCTCAGGTCATGATCAATCTCATGATTTGTGAGACTCCGCCCCGCACTGGGCTCTTCATTGACCAGGCAGAGCCTGCTTGGGATTCTCTCTCTCTCTCTCTCTCTCGCTCTCTCTCTCTCTCTCTGCCCTCCCCCACTCCTGTGCATGTTCTTTCTCTCTCAAAAATAAGTAACCTTAAAAAAATAAGACAAAACAAAAAAGATAAATTGGGGGGTCTCTCAGTAAACATGTTTTCTGCTTTATTAAGAGACTATACTATGAAAAGTCATGGGTTTCTAAAAATTGTTAAATTCGTAAATGTACCATTCTAAAGAATTATGGTGTGAGAGGCAATTCACAATTGGTTACTATTAGTTTTCACTAGAAATTGAGGTTTATAAGAGTTAAGAATTCTACTAAATGTAATTAAGATTACTGGAAAAGGGAAACAAGTCTGTATGCAAAGGAAATGGTGTATGGAAGTGTTCACTGTATTGTACCCCTGACGCTAATATTAACGTGTATGTTTACTATAGGGGGATTAAAATAAAATAAAAATAAACCAAAAGAAAAAAGAAAATGAGGTATGTATTTTTGGTTAAAAAAAAGCTATGAAGAATGGGAATACATATTTGTTGAGGGAAAATGATTTTGTCCTAAAATAATGAGACTGGCTATTTTAAAAAAACTTAGGAAAAAAATATTTTTTTTTGAGAGAGAGAGAGAAAGAAATGGACTCCCAAGCAGGCTCCACACTGAGCATAGAGCCTGAGGCAGGGCTCAATCCCAAGACCCTGGGATCATGACCCGAGCTGAAATCAAGTGGTGGATGCTCAACCGACTGAGCCACCCAGGTGCCCTGTAAAAAAAATCTTAATGTAAAAAAAATTATGGAGGGTTTATGAAGGGAAATCTTTGAAACAGAATTTTATGTGTGGTCAGGACTGACTAAAATTGTAATAAATGAGTTTTAATATTAACAGTACACTGGTATAAGACTGGAATTTGTTTTTGCTCTGTGTTAAAATAACACGGTTTTCTTGTATTGTTGGTATGCTCTTGATAGAAAATTACAAATAAAGCATTTTCTTTATCTGACTGAAAAAAGTTCGTCTTATGTTTTGTCTTTTTCAGGTCATTGGAAATACTTAAGAAAGCTGAATCTTCGCAATATTAAAAAAGCTAAGTTTTGCTAATACCTGTGCAACCTTCTGTGTTTACCTTTAAAATCTCGTATTGTCATCTTGGTTAAACAGATAATTATTAAGTTTTGTAATGATCTGAAATCCTATTTAGGTATGTATTTTAAAATGTTGTGGGAGCTGGAGGCAAGATGGTGGAGAAGTAGGGAGCTCCGTGCATTTCGCTTGCACCCATCTCTCAAACAGAGAAGGCCTGAAGTCGTAGGACACTGAGCCACAGGAGTCTGGGAAGAGACAGAGACAGAGTACACTGGGAAGGAAACCTCATTAGTGCGTGAGTGCGAACTGGGGAAGATAAAAGAGGCTGGGACCCGGAGATACCGAGGGAGGGGAGGGAACCCGGCTTGCGGGCAGCCGCGGTGAGTGATGAGCCGAGGGGAAAAGAAAGAGAAGCTGAAAGTGCTCATAGAACCGTCCATGGAGAAGAGAAAAACCTCGGCTTAGAAAGAGAGCGTTTTTAGTTCTAGCTGGGGTGCTGACTTTGAACTAGGTGCCCCTGGTCCCAAAGGGCACCAGGAAAAACTGCTCTGCTGCACTCCCAGGATCATCCCCAGCTGCGTGGAGGCTGCAGGCAGAGGCGGAGTTCCCCAGACTTGACCCCCTGCAGCGAGGAGGTGGTGGGTGGAGGCTGAGTTCCCCAGGGCTTGCCCCTGGCAGCGCAGAGGCTGCAGGTGGAGCCCAGGTTGTGCCACCGCTGGACCCTGGTGGATCTGAGGCTGTGCCACTTCCCCCCAACCCCCTCGGCCCCCGGCAGCAGGGAAGTAGCGTCCTGCAGGACTGTGTTTCGGGCAGTATCAATAAAGCGCAAGGACTGGGACCTGGAAACGAAGCTGGGGCGTGGGGCATAGAACTCAGCCCACCTTGGCTACGCCCGCAGCACAGGGAGATCAGACCCAAAAGAGTGATTTGCAAGCTTGGCTGAGAAGGGGCTGGGGCGACGCCATTCTTCTCCCCACAACCACCAAGGCAGAGCCTCAGGGAGCAGCCAGCGGACACCACAGAGGCTAAGACCTGCCTACACCAAACCATGCCCATCCCCGCCTGAGATTTTCTTTTTTTTTTTTTTTTTTTTTTTGTCGAGCCCCAGGCAAGAGCAACATGGACGCACTGCCATGATTAATTCTAGATAATTCTTTCTATTCAAATATATTCTCTCTTTTTTCATTCGTAACCCTCCACTCTGCTGGTTGGGGCACTCTGGTCACTGGTTTGCTTAAACAGTCACATTTAATTCATTCTGTAGATGGACATTCAACACCTCCACCGCTACCTTTTTCTCTCTCTCTCTCTGGAGTAATCAGACTATATAGTTTCTCTGAGTAGCATCTTCGTTTCTTTCTCCTCACCTCTAAACATATTCTACGATTTCTCTTTCTGAATCAAGCCTCTTAAACTCTCTGCCTGGTCATTTCATTTCCAATTTTGCTTCCTCCCCACCCTGTCATTTCTGTCTTTGTATATGCTCTTGCATCAGCACTGCATACTCCCTGCTCTTTATTTGTAGCTGGGAATACTGGTTTTATGCCTTCAGACTGCCCTTTGTCTTTTGGGTTTTTTCTTTCTTCTTTTCTTTTCTTTTTTAATTTTTTATTAATTTTAATTTTTATTATTTGTCTTACCTCCTTCTACTTTTTCTTTTTTGTTTTGTTTTTTGTCCCTTCCTTTTTTTCTTTTTCTTTTTCCCTTTCAGTTTGTGTGTTTGTTGGATCTGTCTCTGCATTTGTGTACCTTTGTTCCCTATGTGGTTGTGTGTCTGTTTTCTTTTCCAGGGCTACCCCAAGAAACAAGCCACAGTACACAGGGTGAAGAGTCCCAAATACCACTACGAGTAGCGAAATAATATAACCAAAGTCTCAACAAGAGAAACCAAGAGATACATTCAAAGAACACTTCCTGAACGGACAATTCAAAGGGCCATCTTTAATACAGCAGCACCCGCAGGGGTAGAGTGCAGAACAAGCTTTTAAAATTAACAGGAGATAGAAAGCAAAACAAAATGACGAAACAGAAGAACTCTCCTCCAAAGAAATTCCAGGAAGAAAGGACAGCTAAAGAACAACTCAAAACAGATCTAAGCAACAGAACCAAACAAGAATTTAGAACAATAGTCATAAATACTCGCCGGGCTTGAAAAAGGCATGAATGACATCAGAGAAACTATTGATACAAAGACTATGGAGCTTAAAAAAAATAGTTATGATGAATTAAAATATGCTATAAATGAGATAAATAATAAAATGGAGGTGTCCAAAGATCGGATTGAAGAGGCAGAGAGGAGAATAAGTGATTTAGAAGACACAATTATAGAAAAAGAGGAAGCTGAGAAAAAGAGAGATAAACTGATCCAGGAACACAAAAGGAGAGTTCGAGAGCTCAGTGATACAATCAAACAGAACAATATACATAGCATAGGAATTCTAGAAGAGGAAAAGAGAGGGAAAGGTACTGAAGGAGTCCTTGAACAAATTATAGCAGAGAACTTCCCCAATCTGGAGAAGGAAACAGACATTGAAATCCAAGAGGCACAGAGAACTCCCCTCAGATGTAACTTGAATCAATCTTCTGCATGACATATTGTAGTGAAACTGGCAAAATATAAGGACAAAGAGAGAATTCTGAAAGCGGCTAGGGAGAAAAGGGCCCTAACCTACAAAGGGAGACCTATCAGAGTGGTGACAGACCTATCTACTGAAACTTGGCAGGCCAGGAAGGAATGGCAGGAGATCTTCAATGTGATGAACAGAAAAAATATGCAGCCAAGAATCCTCTATCCAGCAAGCCTGTGATTCAGATTAGAATGAGAGATAAATCTTTCCAAATAAACAAATACTAAAAGAATCTGTCACCACTAAACCAGCCCTACCAGAAATCCTGAGGGGGACTCTCTGAGGGAAATGTTGTAAGGAACACAAGATACCAGAGACACCACCCAGAAGCATGAATCCCACAAAGGACACGATGACTCTAAACCCATATTTTTCAATAATAACACTGAATGTAAATGGGCTGAATGCTCCAATCAAAAGACATAAGGTAGGAGAATGGATAAAAAAACAAAATTCATCTATTTGCTGTCTACAAGAAACTCATTTTAGACTGGAGGACACCTTCAGATTGAAAGTAAGGGGATGGAGAAATATATATCATGCTACTGGAAGTCAAAAGAAAGCTGGAATAGCCAAACTGATATCAGATAAACTGGACTTAAAAGACAGTAACAAGGGATGAAGAAGGGCATTATATAATTACAGGGTCTATCCATTAGGAAGAGCTAACAGTGATAAATGTCTATGCACCAAATATGGAAGTACCTAAATATACAAAACAATTAATCACAAACAGAAACAGTCTTATGGATAAGAATGTGCTAATACCAGAGGACTTTAATACTCCACTTACAGCAATGGATAGATCAACTAGACAGAAAATCACTAAAGAAACAATGGACGTGAATGACACATTGGACCAGATGGATCTGATAGATATATTTAGACTTCTACATCCTGAGGCCATGGAATTCACTTTCTTCTCAAGTGCACATGGCACGTTCTCCAAGATAGATCATATACTGGGACATAAAGCAGCCCTCAATAAACATAAAAGAATTGAGATTGTACCATGCACACTTTCAGATCACAATGCTATGAAACTTGAAATCAATCATAGGAAGATGTCTGGAAGACCTCCAAAAACATGGAGGTTAAAGAACACCGTACTAAAGAACGAATGGGCCAATCAGGGATTTAGAGAAAAAATTTAAAAATATATGGAAACAAATGAAAATTAAAATACAACAATCCAAACTATGGAATGTGGCAAAGGCAATCCTAAGAGAAAAGTACATTGCACTCCAAGCCTATTTCAAGAAATTAGAAAAAGCGCAAGTAGAAAATCTAACAGCGCACCTAAAGGAACTAGAAGGAGAGCAGCAAAAGCACCCCAACCCCAGTAGGAGAAGAGAAATAATAAATATCAGGGCATAAAGAAACAATATAGAAACCAAAAACACAGTTGAACAGATCAATGAAACCAAGAGTTGTTTTTTTGATAAAAGAAACAAAACTGACAAACCTCTAGCCAGGCTTCTCAAAAAGAAAAGAGAGAGCATCCAAATAGACAAAGTCATGAATGAAAATGGACTTCTTACAACCTACCACTCAGAAATACAAGTAATTATCAGGGAATACTATGAAAAATTATATGCCAACAAACTGGACAACTTAGAAGAAATGGAGAATTCCTAAACACACACTCACTACCAAAATTCACACAGGAAGAGATAGAAAAATCTGAACAGATCCATAACAAGTGAGGAAATCGAATCAGTTACCAAAAATCTCCCAATAAATAAGAGCCCTGGGCCAGATGGCTTCCCTGGGGAATTCTACCAGACATTTAAAACAATTAATACCCATTCTTCTCAAGCTATTCTAAAAAATAGAAGTCGAAGGAAAACTTCCGGACTCATTTTATGAAGCCAGCATCACTTTGATTCCCAAGCCAGACAGAGACCCAGCAAAAAAAAGAGAACTACAGGCCAATATCCTTGATGAATACAGATGCCAAAATCCTCAACAAGATCTTTGCAAATCAAATCCAACAGCACATAAAAAGAATTATCCACCAAGATCAAGTGGGATTCACTCCTGGGTTACAGGGCTGGTTCAACATTTGCATATCAATCAATGTGATACATCACATTAACAAAAGAAAAGATAAAAACCATATGATCCTGTCAACAGATGCAGAAAAAGCATTTGACAAAATATAGCATCCGTTCTTAATAAAGACCCTCGAGAAAGTCGGGATAGAAGGAACTTACTTAAACATCATAAAAACCATCTATGAGAAGTCCTCAGCTAACATCATCCTCAATGGGGAAAAATTGAGAGCTTTTCCTCTGAGATCAGGAACGTGACAGGGATGTCCACTCTCACACCACTGTTGCTTAACATAGTGCTGGAAATCCTAGCATCAGCCATCAGACAACAAAAGGAAATAAAGGGCATCAGAATTGGTAAAGAAGAAGTCAAACTTTCACTGTTCACAGACCGCATGATACTCTACGTAGAAAAGCCAACAGACTCCACCAGAAGCCTACTAGACCTGATCCATGAAGTCAGCAAAGTTGCAGGGTATAAAATCAACATACAGAAATCAGTTGCATTTTTATACACCAATATTGAAGCAACAGAAAGAGAAGTCGTGAAACTGATCCAATTTGCAATTGCACAAAAAACCATAAAATACCTAGGAATAAACCTAACCAAAGATATAGGAGATCTGTATGATGAAAACTATAGAAAACTTATGAAGGAAATTGAAGAAGACACAAAGAAATGGTAAAACATTCCTTTCTCATGGATTGGAAGAATAAATATAGTTAAAATGTCATGACTACCCAAAGCAATCTACACATTCAATGCAATCCCAATCAAAATGGCACCAGCATTCTTCTCAAAAGGAAAACAAACTATCCTAAAGTTTGTATGGAACCACAAAAGGCCCCAAATACCCAAGGTAATATTGAAGAAGAAAACCAAAACGGGAGGCATCACCATCCCAGACTTTAGCCCCTACTACAAAGCTGTAATCAGCAAAACAGTATGGTATTGGCACAAAAACAGACACATAGACCAATGGAATAGAATTGAGAACTCAGCATTGGACCCACAAATGTATGGCCAACTAATCTTTTACAAATCATGAAAGAGGATACAATGGAAAAAAGACAGCATCTTTAACAGATGGTGCTGGGAGAACTGGACAGCAACATGCAGAAGAATGAAAGTAGATCATTTTCTCACACCATACACAAAAACAAACTCAAAATGGATAAAGGACCTGAACATGAGACAGGAAACCATCAAAACCCTAGAGGAG
Organism: Hyaena hyaena; assembly: GCF_003009895.1. Taxonomy (NCBI): domain Eukaryota; kingdom Metazoa; phylum Chordata; class Mammalia; order Carnivora; family Hyaenidae; genus Hyaena; species Hyaena hyaena. The sequence goes on along the minus strand of NW_024080708.1, from coordinate 1,164,965 downwards.
AAAGCAGGAAACAACCTCCTGACCTCAACCGCAGCAATTTCTTAATTGGCACATCCCCAAAGGCAAGGAATGGAGCAAAAATGAACTACTGGGATCTTATCAAGATAAAAACTTCTTCACGGCAAAGGAAACAATCCATAAAACTAATAGGCAACTGACGGAATGGGAAAAGATAGTTGCAAATGACATCAGATAAAGGACTAGTATCCAATATCTATAAGGAACTCATCAAACTCCACACCCGAAAAACAAATAATCCAGTGAGGAAATGGCCAGAAGACATGAACAGACACTTCTCCAAAGAGGACATACAGATGGCCAACAGACACATGAAACGATCCTCAGAGTCCCTCATCATCAGGGAAGTACAAATCAAAACCACACTGAAATACCACCTTACGCTGGTCAGAGTGGCTAAAATGAACAAATCAGGAGACTCTAGTTGCTGGCGAGGATGTGGAGAAATGGGCACCCTCCTACATTGTTGGTGGGAATGTAAGCTTGTGCATCCCCTCTCGAAAACAGAATGGAGGTTCGTCAAAAAATTGACAGTAGAACTCCCCTATGACCCAGCAGTAGCAGTGCCAGGAATTTACCCAAGGGATACAGGAGTGCTGATGCATAGGGGCACATGGACCCCAATGTTCATAGCAGCACTCTCCACAATAGCCAAAACATGGAAGGAGCCTAAGTGTCCATTAACGGACGAATGGATCAAAAAGATGTGGTTTATCTATACGATGGAATACTACACGGCAATGAGAAAGAATGAAATCTGGCCATGTGTAGCAACATGGATGGAACTAGAGGGTGTTATGCTGAGCGAAATAAGTCAGGCGGAGAAGGACAAATACCATATGTTTGCACATATAGGTGGATTAGGAGGAAGCTAATGGAGGACCATGGGGGAGAAGAAGGGGAAAAATAGTTGGGGAGAGGGAAGGAGGCAAACCATGAGAGACTCTTGAATGCTAAGAACAAACTGAGGGCTGGGAGGGGGGGTGGGGGAGAGGGGAAGCAAGGTGATGGGCATGGGGGAGGGCACTTTTTGGGATGAGCTCTGGGTGTTATATGTAAACCAACTTGACAATAAACCTTTTAAAAAACTAAATAAATAAAAATAAAATGTTCTGATATTTTTGACAAACTTCCCCAAATTCAAATTGTAAATGAAGTCTTCTCAACTAATTAGGCTTATTTATTTGGTATGTCAAATTACATCAGAATCATTGTCAAATAAGTGCTGATAAACTTTCTTAGGCTATATTGTGTAGATACATATTATGACTGTTTCAGAAATTATATAAAATTCCTAAGGTCTTGATACGTCTTGGTATAATATCGTCACTTGTAATTCTGATTATTGAAATTTTATGTGTTGCAGAAATAACCAAGTTTGCTTGTCAATTGCATTATAATAAACTCTTATCAGATTTTTAACCATGGCAAATTATTATGTCTTTTATCATTTACAGACAGTTATACTTTTATTCAGATACTTTTTCAAAAGCATCCTGCAAATGTGTTTCATCCTGAGACTCATAAAAAAGACTTTCAACAATTCAGCCCGAAGCTGACTCCAGGCTCTGAGCTGTCAGCACAGAGCTGGACGCGGGGCTCAAACTCACGAACTGCGAGATCATGACCTGAGCCGAAGTTGGATGCTTAACCTATCGAGCCACCCAGGCTCCCCAAAACAAATCTACTTATTAAAAAATTTGGTTACCCTTCCTCTATTTGCAATCGCAATGAAACCAGTTATTGTACCAATCCTCTTAACCCTTTTTATCAAACACAAAGGGAACGGAGACCAGATGGGAGTTACCTGCAGGGTTACGAAGAGGACAGATTTTGACATCTGTCTGGGAGAGCATTTTTACCCTGGAGGGGAATCAGGGCTCATCATCAAGAATCTTTCTATCACCTTAGGCATGCTTGCCAACAAAACTGCTCTTGTCGTTGTTGCCCAACAAAAAAGAAAATAAACGTGTTAGCCAAGGGAGTGTTTGATAAGCACACTGCTTTGGATTATACTTGCAAAACAGGGTAAGAGAGTGCCAGTGCTAACACAACGTGGTGTTTATATAATGCTTCTGATTAAGAACAAACTCATTCAGATAAAATCAGAGAGTAAGCCACTTGGATACGGTAAGTTTCCCCAGAGAGTTCTAGAGAAATTGATTTGGTTTACTGGACTCTTTCCCTGGATTTCTTAAGGGATCAGGTCAGTGTTACAGGGACTAATAAAATTTGGGTTATTTATACTTTACATTAATTAGATAATGTAATAATCAAATATGCTTTCCAATTTTGTTCCAAAACAATGAAAAAAGGAACTGATATTTTGGTCATGCCAAATGTACACGTTAAGCCAAGTACCAGGGAATATTTCTAAAGGGGCACAAAGTTGCTTCACTCCTCAAATCCAGAAACTGTGCCCTTTTGCAGCAGGAAGTAGCCAGAGTGGTCACTGTCCCAACTCCTTCAAGACACAAGAGAGAGTGAAACCATGCCCATAAGGTTAATGAGGTTGAAACTAAAAGGAAATTTAAAGTTTGTTTTTCCGAGACCTGTTTTCTTCCAAATCAGCCATGGTTTCTTTCCAGACCCCACTAGCAAATCCACTAGATGTCTCTGCAGAGGCATAAACTGAAGGTCACAGATATGGTTCCAGTCTGTGAACAAGCAAAGCTCTGCATTCCTTCTCAGAGATAATGATCTCAACACTCAATCCAGTTTATACTGGCTCACAGAGCATGCACCTAGACCCTCACGTTGCCCTATGAGGACCTCCTGAATGCAGGGACCAAATTTTGTCTCCTTTTAGTGGTAAGTCTATACGCCAAAGTGAACATGGGATGTAAATTACATGTATGTTTGCCAAATGTGCAAGGTCCATCTATCCTCATTAAGAATCATAAGTCTCCCCACCCTTTTGATCAATATGTATGTATTCCCAGCCACTATGATTATTTAAATGAAAACAAAAGCAACAAAAACCAACCAGAAAACCTTGTCCTGTCCCCCTTTGGGAAGGTGGATTTGAGGCTTGCCCTTCTGTCTCCCTGTTTGGCTGCCTCTTGAATAAACCCTTTCCTTGCTGCATACTCAATGTCTCATGATTGGCTTTGCTGCATGACGGGGCATACAAAATTTGGGTTTGGTTGCAGACCTCACAATTCAATTTAAAACGTGAAGAGGCTCACTATAAAAAGATGTATGCTCTCAGGCAGATTTAGCCGAACACAATCAAGACTATTTTATACTTTTTTGCATTAAGTCTCTGAAATTATAATTGGAAGTAAAAGGTTGGCAAGATAAATCTTTCATGCACAGAAAAACTAAGATTTATACACTTACGCTCATGATTATTGTATATTTTCCAAATCATTGATTGTTCGATTTCATGCCTCAGTCTAGGAAAGTTATGGGGCCCCACAAGTCCTAAACTTTATTCCATTTTTCGCCTGATTGGGATCCAGGTTGACTTTCCCGATTATTGCTTTTATATGGTGAAATGCACAATGACAAATTAATCAAGTTGCATTTTACCCATTAGTACATTCAGGGGGGGACTAAGAATAACAGCTTATCTGGTGAATACTTTTTGAAATACTACATTAAAAAAATTCTGGTAGCCAGGTGATAAAAATATAAAAACTATGATATATCAACAATACTATAACTGAGAAAGCCATCTTTAAGGAAAAAAGCAGTAAGCTGCTGTCATTATGGTCATAAAGTAACTTACTTTTCGATCTGATTATGTTAACAGGCTTCTGTTATTTAAAACTTTACAGTGTCCACAGTTAACTACAAGCATGTTCTTTTTGGGGAAAAATAGGTTTTCAACTTCCACCCAGTAGTTATTACATGTTTTTTACTTCCCCCTTTATAATTTTCTGTACTATCCAGCATCGTACAATGAATATATATATATATATATATAACTTAAATAGAACATGATATTTTCACTTTTTAGGAGGGGAAGCAATAAGGTTAAAAACTAGGTTAATTTAAAAAGAAAATTTATTGGGGTACCTGGGTGGCTCAGTCAGTTAAGCGTCCGATACTTGGTTTCAGCTCAGATCATGATCTCACGATTCGTGAGTTTGAGCATCACTTCAGGTGACCTCCAACCCCGCTTTAGGTGAGTCCCAATTTTCTCTCTGCCCCAAACTCACTTGTGTTCTCTCTCTCTCTCAAAAAAAAATGAGGTTAACAACCTCCAATTAAACATGAAGAGTTCAGTTTCTCTACGTTCCCCTTGGAAAATCATTTAAACAGTTTAAAATAATTTTTAAAATGAAAAAGATATTAACCACAATGAAACAGCTGAACGGAGAGAAAGAGGACACTGGATGAGAGCACAACAACATTTTGGAAGACCTAAAGCAAGCGACTAGTGGTAACTGATGGGGAGCCGAGAGAGCTAAAAGCTAACAGCCAACAGAGGACACTGACGAGAGACAAATGGACCCCCTTGAGCCCATGCTTCTGAAGACAGAGATGGGGGATATGCTGCAGAAAGAGTGTTGGCCCTCAGCCTGCTCAGAGGACAGTTCTTCTCCCTGATCCTGCTCTTCCCCAACTGGGGTAAAGATAGGTTTTCTTTTTGGAAAAGCTGACCTAGAGAGACTCTGGACTCCAGGATACTAGGTACAACAGAAGGAGGGAGTAAAGCTGAGAAGAAAAGCATGCTGTGGGGGTAAGAGCTGCCCACCGTGTCCCCAGTTCCATTCCAATTTCCTCTTTTTGGCTACCAGAATAGGCAGTCAGACTAATATTCTCTAGGCAAGGGACTGAAGAAGTCTTCTTTGCAGGAATGGAATGACTCAAGACACCAACATCTGAATACCCTGTCGGTAAAGCCCAGTAAGCTTTCCAAACAGTATTTTAGTGCCTTATTCTCAAATAGGAATGGAAAGATAAGGATTGCAGATATAGGAGAGGCTGTGACCAAAGCAAGCAGGAAGTGGAACTTGGAGGAGATACGCAATAACAGGAGAAGAATCCTTCATAAAAGGACTCCCTTGAACATCCTCAAAGGAATAAGAGACAACACACTGACTGCATTCATGAAAGAGCAACAGGGTGCTATGAATAGAACATAGAAGAAATGGGAACAAGCTCTTGAAAATTAAAATTCTGATACTGGAAATGGGAAACACAGAAGCCAGAAGACGTGATAAAGTGGAGGGACTCTGGGGGCGCCTGGGTGGCTCAGTCGGTTAAGCATATGACTTCAGTTCAGTCAGACTCCCTCAACAGAAGGAGGGAGTAAAGCTCAGTAAAGGAGGGAATAAAACTCACAGATCATGAGTTCGAGTCCCACATCAGGCTCTGTGCTGACAACTCAGATCTTGGAGCCTGTTTCAGATTCTGTGTCTCCCTCTTTCTCTGCCCCTCCCCACTCATACTTTGTCTCTCAAAAATAAACATTAAAAATGGTTTGGAGGGACTATGCCAGAATGTGAAACAAAAAGGATTAGATAGAAAACAAAAGAAAAAAAAAAGATAATAAAACCAGAGGATGAAGGCAGGAGGTCAAACAGTCCCAGAAACATAGTTCCAGATAAAGGCACACACGCAGAACTTGGATGGGGAAAAAGTATAAAAAGAAGAGCAAGAAAACAAAACAAAACAAAAGATAAATGGATATTTCCCAGAACTGAAGGGCAGAGATCTCTAGGTTGAAGGGGCCTGTGCCAAGTTAGTATCCACAATGATAAATGGTAAGAGATCTACACCAGGGCACCTCATCGTGAACTATCAGAACAAAGATTGACCCTTCCGAGCACAGACTAGCTAGGTGACCAGTTAGCAGTGATGTTGTAACATGCAATAAAGTACTAGATAGGTTATTCTACTCTATGACATTTAAGGATCTTTCCAACATACATTTACTTATATATGTTTTTATATGTTTACTATAATATATATGTGTATATAGAATTTTTTCCAAGAGGCAGGTTTTTAAAACCCTCTATTTTATTATTAAAACAAATAAACAGACATCTCAAGGAGCCTAGTGCACAAGACACCATTAAATGACTTCCAGGGACTTCAAAAGACAAGTGATTTCTTACTTACTGGCATTGGCAGCTTCTCTAATTTCTTTCAGTATTTCAGCTTCCATGGCAGGGTTATTGCAGATATCGACCCAAGTTCCTTCCACTCCTTTCTGTTGTGCCAAAAGTGTCAGCCTTTTCTGATTAGGAACCACAAAACTAATCACATAGGACTGATCACTAAAAAACAACACAAAATAGAAATTAAAACATTGAGAAAAGTTATTTATAACTTATTGAATAGGACCAGTACACATAATTCCAAATACATATTTCTCTTATGTGTTACAGCTTCATTAAGAAGTAATAAAACCTATGGTCCTGGCATAAAGACAGACATTTAACCAATGGAATAGAACAGAGAGCCCAGGAATAAATCCTTGCATGTATGGATAAATGATCTTCAAGAAGAGTGCCATCACAACCCAATGGGGGAAAGCACAGTTTCTTCAACAAATGGTGTTGAGAGAATTGGATATCCATATGCAAAGGAATGAAGTTGGACCCTTAGCCCATAGTGCATACAAAAATTAACTCAAAATGGATCAAGGAACTAAACACATAAGAGCTAAAATTATAAAGCATCTAGAAGAAAGCACAGGGAAGATTCATGACATTGGATTTGACAATGCTTTTTCAGATATAACACCAAAAGCAAAGACAACAAAAGAAAAAATTGATAAACGGGGGTACAATACAAATTTAAAATTTCTGTTATTGAAGGACATAGTCAACAGTGTGAAATGTCAATTTATGGAATTGGAGAAAATATTGGTGAGTCATATATCTGATAAGAGGTTACTATCTAGAATATAAAAAGAACTCCTATAACTCAATAACAACAAAACCCCCCAAATAACCCAATTAAAAAGTGGACAAAGACCTGAAACTATAAAACTCCTAAAGGAACACACAGGGAGTAAGCTCCCTTGACATCAGTCTCAACAATGTGTATTGTTGGATTTGACACCAAAAACAAAGGCAACAAAAGCAAAAATAAACAAGTGGGACTATATCAAACTAAAGAGCTCTGCACAGCAAAGGAAACCATCAGCACAATGAAAAGGCAACCTACGGAATGGGAGGAAATATTTGAAGACATATATCTGATAAAGGGTTAATATCCAAAATATATGAAGAAGTCCTATAATCCAAGAGCAGAAAAAAATCAATTAAAAAATGGGCAGAGAAACCAAACAGACATTTTTCCAAAGAAGACATACAAGTGGCCAACAGGCATACAAAAAGATGCTCAACATCATTCATTATCAGGGAGATAAATGCAAATTAAAACCACGATGAGTTACTACCTCACAACCATTAGGTTGGCTATCATCAAAAACACAAGAGATTACAAGTGTTCACTGCAGCATCAGTCACAGTAGCCAAGGTATGGAAACAACCTGTGCTCATCAGATGTGGGATATATATATACAAGGGAATATCATCAGTTATGGGAAAGAAGAAAATTCTGCCATTTGAGACAACATGGATGAACTCAGAGGGCATTATACTAAATGAGATAAACCAGACAGGGAAAGACAAATACTGCATGGTATCACTTATATGTAAAATATTTTAAAAAGGAAGAAAAAATGTCAAACTCCTAGAAACCAAGTAGAAAACTGGTTGCCAGGGGTTAGAGGATATAGGGACAGGTTAATAAAAGGGTACCAACATTCAGATATAAGACAAATAGGGCCTGAGGATCTAATGTAAAAACATGGGGACTACAGTGGAGAACACTATATTGTATAACTGAAAATGAGAGAAAAAATTTTTAATGAGCAAAGGACTTGACATTTCTCCAGAGGTGACATGCAAATGGCCATCAAGCATATGAAAAGATGCTCCACATCACTAATCAATAGTGGGGAGATACCTACTCGCACCCACTATGATGACTATCCAAAACCTAGAAACAAGTGTTGGTGAGGATGTGGAGGAATTAGAACACTTGCACACTGCTGGTGAGAGGGTAAAGATGGTGCTGCTGCTATGGAAAACAGTATGGTGGTTTCTCAAAAATTAAAAATAGAACTGCCCTATGATCCAACGATCCCACATCTGGATATATATCCAAAAGAACTGAAAGTAGGATCTTGAAGAGATATTTGTATATCCATGTTCATAGCAGTATTATTCACAGTAGTCAAGAGGTGGAAGCAAGCAAAGTTGTCCATTGATGGATGGATACAGAAAATATGGAATATTATTTAGCCGTAAAAAGAAAGGAAATTCTTCCATATACAACCCTGAGGACATTATGCTAAGTGAAATAAGCCAGTCACAAAAAAGACAAATACCGTAATGATTCTATTTATATGAGGTATCCAGAGTAGTCACATGCACAGAAATAGAAAGGAGAATGGTGGCTGCCAGGGGCTGCAGCCAGGGAAAACGGTGAGTTGTTTAATGGATAGAGAGTTCCAGTTCTGCAAGATAGAAAGTTCTAGATAATGAATGCACAACAATGTGAATATACTTAACACTAGCCAACTATACACTTAGAAATGGTTAAGATGCTAATCTTTATATTTCGTGTTTTTTACAGTTACATTTCTTAAAGGGTGTTAATAAAGCCCATATATTGGGATGAGTACTGGGTGTTATATGGAAAATAACTTGACAATAAACTATATTAAAAACAAAAAACAAAAAGCCATATTAACATGTAAAGAAAATGGTCCAACCGCTTAGGTTTCTGATTTAGAAAAACTTGGACTAGCTGTGTTAACTTCTTAGGAAAATTACTTGTGTTATGTCTCAGTTGTTAAGGATGTTGAATGAAGTGTTGTGGCATAGCTAAATACTTAGCAAGACACAGTAGGTGTCCAATAATTAGTTAAAACATCTCAATCATCTCAAATGATCTTTAAGCTGCTGAACTTTCAGAAATGCATAACATTCCCCGATGCTGATGAAATTTTATTGTTTCCCTTAAAATTATACGTAATCACAATATTTTTCCAATCATCCTTTTACTGGAAGAATAGGAGACACAAATGCAGCTTTTAAAATTACCTTTTGGCAAAAGCACAGATGTTGTCTATAAGTGGACAGTTCTTCAAGGCAGCTTCTACTTTCCCAAGGGATACATATTCTCCTGCTTGTAACTTCACCAGATCTTTCTTACGATCTAGAAGTCATGAAGAATGAATGGTAAGTTATCCACTCCATTTCATTAAGATATGCACAATTCCGATTTCCCCTCAATCTCATTGCCTTAATCTTTAAACAGATACTTCTTCTAAAATCGTGTTATAGAATAATGCTTGTCCATGCACATCCATTACAACGAAAACACCTAGCTGAGGAAGTACTAGCTAAAATGTTATACCCCATACAGAATGCTCAGAATCTTACTATAATCTTAAATATGATAAAGTTAATGGAGGGGACAGGATCTTGGAGCATTAGATTTTAAATGACAGCTCTGCCCATTATAAGCTATGTGATCCTGGGCAGGTCAGTTGACCTCTCCAACCCTCAGTTTTATCAGAGATACTGACACCTACCTCATACAAGCATAGAGGACAATGTCTAGCATACAGAACATGGTTAATAAATGTTAATTCCCCATTTTCCTTATTTGACATTACCTTATTAAAATGACAGTGCTCTAAGAAAGAAAGTTCTGGAATGGATGGCACAGCTTGAATAATCATCAGCGGCCTTACAACTTTCATATGAATGCTGACTTGCCTACCCGTAGTCTGGGAACCTACTCTACATGTCGACAGAAACCCACCTTTGAATCCATTGCAATTAAGGATCAAAGAAAAAAAAACGTTGGGGGCAGATCAAACTTCTGGATGAAGAACGAATTTTCCCAGGAAGTCTTTAACTACATTCAGGTCAGGTACGGGTCCAGAGAGATTTAAATGGACCACTAGAGATATGACTGAGGACATTCTATGGCTTGCAAAGGACCTGACTGGGACCCTACCAAGTGGTCCTTCCTAGCAAGCTAGTCAAATTTTTATTTTAGCTATTTTCTGATTAAAGTGAATAGCAGAGGGCTATTTTGGAGTTCAAAGTCTATTAGGCTCAGTGAGGGCAGTGCCAAACCAATTGACATTCTCAGAAGAACAGATTGCTGTTGAGGATTTATGATTTCCTAAGGTCCAAGGATACCTGGAGCCATATCAATAGCTACTAGGGAATGTAATGTGTCCACACTGCCTCTTGGATATGGAGGAAAATGGTGAGGAATGCCTAAAATGGGGCATGTTACAGTAGATGGTTATACAGTACCACGTGTAGTTGACCAAAAATAAAAAATACCTCTTTTGAACAATTTTTGTTTTCTGACAGAAAGAGAATATACTGACCTATAATCTGTAAACATCCATCAGGATGAAATTCTCCAATATCACCAGTGCAAAACCACCTTTGGCCATTTTCATCCACAGAGTAATCTTCTGCTGTTTTCTCTTCATTTTTAAAATACCCCATGGAGATATTCTGTCCACCAATTACGATTTCCCCTCTGGGGTTTGGCTTGTCATGAATTGTGTAACCACCTGGAAGCCATTAAATTAGTTATTGTTCTAAAAAAAATGCACTTGCATTCATTCTTAACACTCCCATGCTAATATTTTTCTGTGAGTCAAATTTGTTACTCTTTGGGAGAATATTAGTTTACATGCATTCACACTGACATGAGGATTGTGGGTAACCGTAATCTGGGGAGTACCGAGGAAGGCTCAATGATAATAGCCAACCACCACCCATCCCAAACTTTCCCAATGACCGTAAAATTTCACACTTAGAACATCACTGAAGCTTGGGGTTCATAGAGCTCTGTTAAGATAAAATTACCCCCAAAAAGGGTAACATTTGAAGCTGTTATAAGTAAACTACTAATATGCTGATATCAATACATTTCAGATTTTTTTCTAAAGAGGTTTTAATACAGGGGTGCCTGGGTGACTCAGCTGGTTAAGTGTCTGAATTTGGCTCAGGTCATGATCTCACGGTTTGGGAGTGTGACCCCTGCATTGGGATCTCTGATGTCAGCACCAAATTCGCTTTGGATCCTGTATCCCTCTCTGCCCCTCCCCCTCTCGTGCTCACTCGCTCGTGCTCTCTCTTTCTCAAAAATGAAAAAAAAAATTAAAACATTAAGGAGGTTTTAATACAAGAGAGCAGGTAGGAAGTGTCTACCAAAGACAACACCATGAAGAGAGAGGGAAAGGGAGGCTAGAGGAAACAGGAGCAAAACTATATTTTCTTAACTTTGCCTATGGCCATTCATGACTTTAGACTTTTTTAAAAAATCTTTTTATTTATTTTTGAGAGAGAAAGAGAGACAGAGTGCGAGTGGGAGATGAACAAAGAGAAAGGGAGACACAGAATCTGAAGCAGGCTCCAGGCTCCAAGCTGTCAGCACAGGGCCCAACGCAGGGTTTGAACCCACAAACCATGAGATCATGACCTGAGCCAAAGTTGGATGTCTAACCGACTGAGCCACGCAAGCACCCCAGCCAGTCACGACTTTAAAACAGTGAAATAACTGACAATAGCTCTAAAATATTTTAAAACTACTCATTACCTATTTATTATTGAATAAAGCTTAATTTGAGGGAAATATACAAAAATTTGAACTCATAAACAGATGTTAATTAAGTTTTGTTTTATTTATTTTTAATTTTTTAATGTTTATTTTTAAGAAAGAAAGAGAGGGAGACAGAGTGTGAGAAGGGAGAGGCAGAGAAAGAGGGAGACATAAAATCTGAGGCAGGTTCCAGGCTGAGCTGTTAGCACAGAGCCCAATGTGGGACTTGAACTCATGAACCACAAGATAAGGACCTGAGCAGAATTTGGATGCTTAACCAACTGAGCCACCCAGGCGCCCCTAGGTTTTAACTTGTAAAAGAATTAAAGCAGAGTCCTTTCAGCTGTTAGTTGCTCTTAAAATTTTTCAACTATTCAGTATTTCAATATGATGAAATCCATTACATGTAAAATATTAAGATCATTCCTATTATATAAAACAAAATTTCCCTGATAGCGAGGAAAACTCCAGAGACATATCCAAAAATGGCCCACTCCCCCAAACTGATATTATAGCACAATAACAGAAAATCAAAAATAAAAACTAGAGGCAAAATCTGCCTTACCAAGTTGTACAATATACCCTCTTTCTCTGATTTCACTGTCTAATAAATAGCCCATCTAATGAAACAGTTGTGGTGCTGGGGCTCAACACACCCAGACATATATTGCCTATGATGTCTTCAGATTTTTATCCTAAAAGTGGAACAGCATTACCATGGGAGACAGAAGGACTTAGTCTGAGGATGTAAAAATCTTGGGAATGCAACTGGATTTTAAATGTAGTTTTTAAAAAGAAGTCGTCGTAGGGCACCTGGGTGGCTCAGATTAGTGTCTGACATCAGCTCAGGTTATGATCTCATAGTTTGTGGGTTCGAGCCCCACATCAGGCTGTCTGCTCTCAGCACAGAGCTCACTTTGAATCCTCTGTCCTCCTCTCTTTGACCCTCCAGCACTCACATTCTCTCTCTCAAAAGTAAAATAAAATAAAATAAAATAAAAATAACAAAAAGAAAGAAAGAGTCATTTGTTCTTGGAGCACTGACAATAATGCACATAGTAAGAAAGTTACAGAGAAGAAATACTTTTAGGAACTCCAAGTGTATGTCAAATACAGCCCACCCATGGGTCTTGGGTTTGAACAACCTAAGGGAATTATTCTAGAAGGTAACTAACTGGTCCTTTAAATTTTTAGCCTATGGCTCCATTCAATGATGAACACTCCCTTTTAAGTTTATTTGTTTTGATAGACAGAGAGAGAGTACAAGTTGGTGAGGGGCAGAGAGAGAATTCCAAGCAGTCTCTGCACTGTCAGCACAGAGCCCCATGTGGGGCTTGAACTCCTGAACTGTGAGATCATGACTTGAGTCCAGATCAAGAGTTGGACACTTGGGGCGCCTGGGTGGCTTAGTCGGTTAAGCATCCGACTTTCGCTTAGGTCATGATCTCGCGGTCTGTGGGTTCGAGCCCCACGTCGGGGTCTGTGCTGACTGCCAGCTCAGAGCCTGGAGCCTATTTCAGAGTCTGTGTCTCCCCCTCTCTCTGACCCTCCCCTGCTCACGCTGTCTCTCTCACTCTCTTAGAAATAAAATATATATATGAAAAAAGAGTTGGACGCTTAACCAACTAAGCCACCCAGGTGCCCCTAAAATCTTAAGCTTTTTAATCACTTTTCCTTTATCTGGCAAGATATTTTGCAGTTATTCATTATTTTGCAGTTAGTGCAACACATTTAGTATTTTTCACAGTTTCATCAGGAATACTGGTTTACTTCTGTCTCTGGCTGATTTATAAAAAGGATTATCACCAACGTCCATAAATGGCAGGCTTCCATTTGCAGTTAAATATAAAATATATAAATGGCCTGAGAACTGAGTCTCATCTGTGAAAGAGCTAAGAGGTTGGGGAACGTGTGTGTGATCATTCAGTCGCTCCATCCCATAAAAATCTGGGGTTTCATTTCCGGGCCCAAATATCCTCACTAGCAAAGTCAACATATGATATACGTCCTTCTCCAAACCTAGGGAATGCCCCACTAAGAATGTTCTTCCTCTTTACCATCAAGTATTCTCAAGTTCAGAATCATCATGCCTAGATTCTAGAGATTTTCTTTTCCTTTGGGAACCAGAAGATGCTACTGAGGAAAAGAAAGCACTGGGAACCAGCAACAGCAGAGTCACTTGCTACCACAGACGAGCTAACACTTTAAAGACTGGATGTCTTGGGGCTCCTGGTGGTTTTCAGTGTATCTAGAATCAGTAAAGCTGGTCATAAAATTCTTACCTTCCTGCCAGTCTTTCAGCTTAATTTCACAGCAAATAAGAGGGGCTCCAACTCTGCCAGTAGTATAGTCCGTAACTAGGAGGAAAATGCGAGAAAGATATGAGCATACCATATTTCAGACTCATGCCCATGGGAGACCAGGGATGTTGGAGTTAGAATCAGAGTCTCAGATGATAAAAGACAGGCCATCGCGAGTGCAGTGCAAAGTGTGACCATGTTTCAATATTTCAACTCTATTTCAACAGTGCAATCAGTACCAGTGTTGTTACATCACTTTTGCTTCTCACGGGCTCTATTTCAGATAAGTACAAAAATCTCTGTGAAAGTAGGAGAGCTGCCCCTACCATTATCTACTTAAGATTCCAATAAGACAGATTTGGATTGGAATTCCTTCTCTTCCACTCGCTGTGTAACTTGGACAAATTAGTTAATGCCACTAGGCCTCCATTTCCCCATCTATTAAGGGGGGAGAGTAAGAAAACCTACTTCTTATAGGGATATGCTATAGGGATTCAATGAGATGATGCATGGATGGCACTTAATGCTTCTTGGCACAAACTAAGTTTTCAATAAATGTTAGCTGCTATTACCAAATAGGATGATGATGATATTCTCCTTTTGTAATTTGTAAGTGCTGCTATCAATAATCAAGTATTTAGAGATACCCTATAATGTACCTAGCATTATATTAAACACTGAAAGGTGGAAACACATAAAGGATAAGGAGACTGTGTCCTCAATGAGCTTACAAACAAACTACCTGACACAAAATGCATGTGAAAAAACTTCGAGCACATTTAAATACCCAATTGCATGGTACCAGAAGTGCGCACAACCGTACCTCAGGGACTAGAAAGATCAATGTGAAATGAAATCACTGGGAAAGACTTAATTGAAGAGCTGGGTGTTAAAAGGTGGCTGTGACCAGTTAGCAAAAGGGGTATTCTAAGAGAAGGAAACAGAAAATACAGAGAGGTGAGAGCAAAAATGCCTGTAGGAGAAAGCAAAGACTGGCTCGCCGGAAAGTAAAGGTAGGTAGGTAGGTAGGTAGGTAGGTAGGTAGGTAGGTAGGGTGTGTGTGTGTGTGTGTGTGTGTGTGTTATGTGTGTGTTTTAATGGAAAATAATGACGGATGGGAACAATGGCACCAGACTGGCTCGCCCAGAAAGTGGAGCCAGGTGTGAAATAATGGAAAATAATGACGGATGAGAACAATGGCACCAGAATGACTCACCCGGAAAGTGGAGCCGTGTGTGTGTGTGTGTGTGTGTGTGTGTGTGTGCACGCACGCGAAATAATGGAAAATAATGACGGATGGGAACAATGTCTGGAAGTTAGGTCGGCCAGGGCTGAAGCAATGTTGGAGGTAGAGATATCTAACAGAAGTATACAGGATCTATCAGAAGTGATACAAGAGAGGCAGGCATGGCTGTTGAAAGGCTGTTACCTGAGAGAGGTGTGAGGGAACAGTCCAATGAATAAATGGGAAGATGTGATCGAAGTTAAAGAGATTAAAAAATAAACAATTAGAGGACTTCAAAGCTAATGCTGTGGATGGCTTTAAGGATGGTAATACCACAGTCACTAACCATCTGGCAGGTGGAGAGATGGTCTGGGATGATGGTGTTGATTTTGGGCATTGAGTATAAAGTGAAAGTGGGATGATCCAAAAACGCTTACTTACCCCAGCGTTTCCCAACCCGAGATGATTTTGCCCCTTGGGGGATATTTGGTAATGTTTTGAGTTATCTTTCATTGCCACAACTGGGAGGAGTAAGATACTCCTGATAGCTACCTGGCTGATAAACAGCCTATAATGCACAAGAAAGCCCCACCAGTAAAGAGTTATCTGGTTCAAAATTTCAATAGTGCCAAAGTTGACAAACCCTGCTATCAAGCTTTGAAAATAACAGAAAACACCTGGTGCTCATATGGAAACCAACTTGACAATAAACTATCTGTAAAAAAAATAATAAAAAATAAATAAATAAATAAAAAGAAAATAACAGAAAACAAGAAGTCAGAGCAGGAATATACATTCAAGAGGGAGCATAAAAATGATACTTTCTTCCAAGAGTGCAGTTCTCCAAGGAAATAATCGTTTAGACAGAAAAGATGAAAGGACCAGGGTGACAGAATTTTGAGGACTGACAGGGTGGTATAAATATGGACAAGGCTTAAACATAAAGGGTAAACGTTCACCCGGAAGTTTCTAAAACTAAATCTATTCAGGTTTCCACCGAATCTGTTATTACTTACAGGGTATAAGTATCAGTGGTACTAACATGGAATTATTTGCCACATCACCAGTACTTACCTTCAGTAACTGTCCCAGCACCACATGATTCCGTCAGTCCATAACCCTGACCCACGGGGCAGCAGAAGCAGACATTCATGAATCGATGCGTCTGAGGAGACAATGGAGCTCCACCAGACAGCATCATGCGGACATTCCCTCCCAGCAAAGCCTTCACCTTTTTAAACAGTAACCTTGAGAAAAGCACAGGAGGCAATAATTTGAATACATGCATACATTATGCTTGGTCACATCCTAATGTATAAGCTCTGGGAAATATTTCTCAACTTTGGTTGGACACCTACATTTCAGAACCATGGTGGTAATTAATGAGAGGTTCACATAGCGACAATTAATAACACCTTCTGACAAAAAAAAAAAAAAAAGCCAGAAAATGACAGATGGTAGCTACACTTGTGGTGAGCACAACATAACATACAGAGTGGTCGGATCACTATGTTGTCCACCTGAAACTAAGAGAACACTGTGTGTCAACTATACTTCCATTTTTAAAAATGCCAGAAAGGCTCTTAAAAATGCAAAAAAAAAAAAAAGAGTGCAGTGTTTGCAAATTGCTTTGACATACAGCAAATGAAGAAAATGATGATGTCAAAGGAAAAAAAAAAGTATAGTTGTCTTTAGAACATTTAGTTACCAATCTTATCTCCCTTTTAATGAAAAATGTTTCCCTATCTCCAACCCCCAGCACCACATTTAAAATAGCTGTTATGTTTGGGGTGCCTGGATGGCTCTGTCAGTGAGTGTCCGAGTTCTACTCAGCTCATGATCTCACAGATCTCACAGTTTGTGGGTTCGAGTTCCGCATCGGGCTCTGTGCTGAGAGCTCAGAGCCTGGAGCCTGCTGCAGATCCTGTATTACTCTCTCTGATCCTCCCCTGCTCACTCTCTCTCTTTCTGTCTCTCTCTCAAAAACAGACATTCAACAAAATAGCTGTTAAGTTCATATATTTATTACACTGTTTTATGAATACAAATCAGAAACCTTCATACAGAATAAAATCTTGAGTATCATTTACGTCAGAACTGACCCTCTGTAAACTCACAACATCTTGATTCCAAAGTCTAATCTAGTTTTTCTTCATAAGACCAAATTCTGTAATTAAATCTTAAATATTTACTCAATTATTAAAATCTGTTTAACTGCCAAGATCAGAGCTCAGGGTCATCTGTCTGTGGTTGCTGTGGAAGCAATGAGGATTAGAAGTGAATAAAAGGGAAATGCAACCTTATGATGATGGTGGTGATGCCCACAGTAAATTAGCTTGCCATTTACATCTTCATCTTCCAGATGTAAACACACGAGATTTACAGGCTCACACTATGGAATCTATGAAATATACTTACAGATTGCAAAGCGGTGCATCGTATCCCTTTTTGATCTGTTCCAACTTGTAATCATATCCTATCTTGAACAGTGTTTTCTGGATATAATTCATCTCTTGGACTTTGCTCATAACATTCTTATAAATTCTATCCATGATTTCCTAAAAGGCAAGCAAAATATTCAATAATCTGAAAAGAATTACCCTAACATGGAGACAGTCCTTAGTTGAAGATACCTTGTTTACAACCTCTTAGGTCAAAGTCTTTAGTATAATGGATATATTTAGTTTATTATATAATTAATTTCACTGACTTTACTTGTTCAATTTCAAAAAGACTAGGGACAAGTATAAGAGTTTTGGGTTCTATACATTAAGCTTACCTACACAGTTGAATCCAATCTAATGTTTTTCTCAATGCTACCTTGTGACTCATAGAGCATGGCATACAGATATACAGCTTCTTAAAAGAGTTGTCCTATAGGTATGCCTGGGTGGCTCATTTGGTTAAGGCGTCTGACTCTTGGTTTTGGCTTAGGTCATGATCTCACGGTTTATGGGTTCAAGCCCCACATTGGGCTCTGCGGTGATAGCATGGAGCCTGCTTGGGATTCTGTCTCCCTCTCTCTCTCTGCCCCTCCCCCCACCTCTCTCTCAAAAATAAACATTAAAAAAATTTAAAGAGTTATCCTACAGAATTTTCTAGAGTTTCTTAAAATTCTTATGTCCCTGTAATTTAGGCATTTCTACTCCTTTTCAGTAGAAGCTAAGATGACAAAAATGAATAGGATTCTTTCTCATGGCTCCTTGGAAAAATTAAAAGTAGGAATAGGTTTGGGATATAGTAACTCCCAAAGTAATACACAAAACAACAACAGCAACAACAACAACAAAGAATTCTGAAACAAACAAGCAAAAAAGCCCACACCATCACTAAATGATGTTTTCTTGAAATGAGTAAAGCACAAATTAATAAGAATTATTGCATAAAGCACATCTATTTATAAATACCTAGTTTTAAATAGTTAAAGTGGCAATTAGTGGAAATTCAGTTGTGCTACCATGAACTAATAGCTTTATGAATGGCTCTTTCGATATCAAAATAGAGCCATTCACAAATAAGGACAGCAAAACCATCTCTTGCATTATGCTATGGGAAAGAAGTAAAACAGAAAAAGACAAGTACTTTATGTTCTCACTTCTACACAGAATCTAAACCAGCCAAGCTTAGCATCAGAGAGTAGACTGGTCATTGCAAGAAGCCAGGGGGTGAGGGAAATAGGGAGATGTTTGTCCAAGGGTACAAACTTATTAGCAGAAGATGAGCAAGTCCAGGGGAAGTAATGTCTAGCACAGCATGGGGACTATAGTTAACAAGACTGTATTATAGATTTGAAAGTTGCTAAAAGAATAGATCTTAAATGTTCTCATCACACACACATACACATGGTTAACTTTGTGAGGCAATGGGTGCGTTAACTAACATTATTATAGTAATTATTTCACAATATATACATGTATCAAATCACTGTATACCCTAAACTGACATGATGTTATATCAGTTAAATTCCAATAAAGCTCCTGGGGGTGGAAGGGCCTACAACAGCATTCAAGATTGGCACAATGTTGTCCTGTCCTTTTCCACAGATGGAATCATTATTGTGTAACTGACATATTTGCCTAGATCTGTGACTGAGAAATTCCAAAACTTCTCTAAAAGGACTTTAATATCTTGTAACTATCCCTCTTAAGAAAGTGAATAGAGCCTACAGGAGTGAGACAGATGTGACCGAACCACCCCTACTGCTCTTTCCAATAGATAAGAGTCATGGGCACAGAAAGGCCTTGATGAGTAAGGAACACAAATAATACGTCTGTAACAAGTTGGCAGGATTTATTGTTAGCACAGTAAGTCACCCTTCACTTCAAGGTAATGTTACATGATGTTTAGTTGAGTCAGTGCTTACAAAAAGCAGTGATTTGTTCTAAATTCTCACTCTGTGAAAATGTGACTATATAATACTAAATGGATCTTTTATTCTGATCCAGGAAAGAAGCAAACTCAGATAATATAATCTATCAATTTTCAGTAAAAAAAAGATTTTTTAAAAGGCCTGTTTATTTATTACAGGAGGGGGAGGAGCTAAGGGAACCAACAAAGTTCAGTGAAGCACCCATGGACCAGCAATATGAGAGACTGTTTACCACTCTCAAGCCTGAAGAACCAAGAGGAGAGAAGTATTATTGGAACTTGGTAAAGACTGTAGCCATGGGCAAGACCTGGTTACAGTCAACTGGAAAGAGACTGTTCAATGGACGCTTGACAATTGCCCCCAAATCGCAGCCCAACAGGGAAAGAGCAAAGGCAATAAGTATGCAGATCCTCCCCGTCCCTGCCCTGTGATCTCTTCTGAGTGCCAGTAATTGGCTGAACCCAACAGAAGGCAAGCAAGCCCTGGTAATTAGAGGTTAGCCTTCCAAGGCACAAAGTAAAGAAGAATGGACCATGGGCAATTAGAAGATACATAGCATATCCGCTAACTCCTGCTTATCCCTCAGGCCTAAATTCAGACATTGCTTCCCACAGTCCTTGGCCCTTTTCCTTCCCTATGTTCTCTGAGAGGGTTTACTAGGGACTCCTGTACTTTTGGTAATAAAGCCAAAATATTATTTCTCAAAACATCAAACACAATTGTCAACAGACAGGCACAGTAATTAAGAAGAGTCTGGGATCAGACTGGTAGAGTTCACACTGTCCCATCTGTGGGCTCTGTGACCTCAGGTAAATTTTTTCTTTATAAAACCGGAAAAACAGGACCCACCTAGCAGAGTCTCAGGGAGGATTAAGTCAGATAATCCATCTAAAGCCCTTAGCACAGTTTCTGAAAACAGCAAGTACTGTAGTACTTATCATTAGCATCATTTTATTATGCTTTAATCAGAAGCTTCCTTCTGTTTCTAAACTTGCTGAATTCTTCAGGACCTCTAAATAAAAAGGCAAAGGCTACTCTGCTGTCTTTTAATTCTTTGGTTATTTGGTAATTTTGTAATAAGAAGCTTAAAAAACAAAGTGACTGAACACTTCATTATCCAATCTCCAATTTTCCATGTACAAAAATAATTCTGAGAGAGATACTAGGATGAGACTTAAAATCTGATCATAATACCAGCAGTCATGGTATGCAGTCCTGCTGGACTTTCCAAGCCCAGAAGTGCTAGAATATATTTGATTATGCACATTTGAAACACTGTGTGAAATGTTTACAAGGCCAAAAACACTGTAACATCTTATTTTGGTAAAAGGCAGTATTTCACATAAGGATTTTAAACATCTAGAATTAAGCTTTTTTCTTTGGAAGCTCTCTCAAGTGCCAGTTTTCCTAGTCACCATTAGGGTTAGGAGGCTTGCATTTGAGACTCAGCTCTATAACTTTGCAGATGGTGCTTTAGTTCCCTGGAATGACCTAGGCTTCCTCGTTTATTTAAAATTTGTGATTATGGGCACATGGGTGGCTCAGTCGACTAACCATCTAACTTTGGCCCAGGTCCTGATCTCACGGTCCGTGAGTTCAAGTGCTGCATTAGGCTCCATGTTGTCAGTGTGGAGCCTGCTTGGGATTCTCTCTCTCCCATCTCTGCCCCTCCTTCACTCATGCTCACATGCATGTGCACACTCTCCCTCTCAAAATAAACTTTAAAATATTCAATATAAAAATAAAATAAATTTGTGATTAAACAAAAATGATATCTAGAATATCTTCAACCTCTGAAATATTATGGCCACTTCTCACACTAGGTAATCTGAACTAGGTCATGTTCATCACCAATTTTCAGGTTTCAACAACACTAACAGGCATATGTGTCAGAAGTTTGCCAATGCTGATCTCAGATTTTAATGAACACATATGCCACAATCTCAATCCAGTAAAGTTATTTAAAACTGTACACAAACCCCTGACGGTATCGTCTTTTTAAAAAGTACAAGTGTGAGCAATAAAGGACATACATGTTCTGTACTCACCGGAACGGCTGCCATGAGTGTCGGCTTCAGCACAGTACAGTCTCCTTTGCTTCCTTTTTTAATTTTGCTGGACTACATGAAAGAAAAAGCACATAGGATCAAGAGAGCCAACCTTAGCAAAAATAAAAAAAGTGATCATTCAAGTACTGACAGAAATTTACACATGGAATCTGATCTTCTATGGCCCCATTGAGTTATTGGTTACAACTCTCATAACCTACAAAAGTCTAAAGTGGAAGTGTCTTTGGTGCTGTAGCCCGTAGATGATTTCTTCTAGCACATTTCGGCCTTCCTTAGAGGAGAAGCTCTGACTCAGAATAAAGAAGAATGGAATATTTGGGTACAGTGTGCATTCTTATTTCTCATGTATCAAGCACAGCACAGACCATCAATTAGAAAAAAAAGAGAGAGAGGAAACAACAGAAAACCTCACCTAAGGCACACTGAACATTAAAATGAAATAGAAGATACATTTAACTTTGATTAGCCAAATGGTAAAGCTGCCTCTCGAAATCACTGCCATTGATGAACATGATGCAAAAATACTAATTTGGTAACATTGTGGTTGATAGAATACTGAAGACTCTGCAGGTGACCATCTGGGGGATATGCACATATATGTCTAAGTATGTATATATTTCTTCTTTCTTTTGTTTTCTTTCATTGCTTACACACACAAATACCATTTGGGATTTCAAATGTCAGAGCGGCAGGTAGAAAAACTGATAAAGCAGCCCACTGAAAAAGGGAGATGAAAGGAAGAAAGAACTGGCTACAATGCAGTTCATTAGGCTGTAAGTTTAGATGCATGATGCGTCTGTTAGTCATGCTAACACAGGCGGGAAATAAACCAGCTCTTAAGGGGCACTGTGATCTGCCAGAACCACCAAATTCGTCATACAGAAGGTTCTGTCAATAGAACTGAATCGCATTTATCTTGCTTTTCCTTAAGAAAGATAAAGGAAATAAAATAACTGCTTGTTGTTTTATGTATGTGCAAGTGTATGCACATCTGCAAGTGGAAACCAGTGCCCGCATGTGCATATCACACATGGGAGCGCAGCTCTGTAGAGAGAAAGATGGGCTCTCACGTCCTGCAGGTCCAAGCCAACCTCCATGTGGTGCTGACCACTTGTCGCTTTAGAGAGCTGTTCCAGGTAGCAATAACCACAAGGAGCCCTTCTTCATTTCCTTTATGACTCTATGTAATAGTATCAGTTCCCTTCTTATGATTGCAATAATCTCAGATAGGACAGCATCACACTCATCTGCTGGCTTCAAATGTGGCGCCTCTAACCTCCCACCTGTTTCTGATTTCCTCTGAGGGAGATTCCTGGGTTTTTGATTTCTAGGAAGATGGAGACCCTTTATCAGGAAGTTTGTGAAAAAGTAGGTGGGGCATTCACTCCAACTGCCCCCCTTCCCTACACTGAGGTTACTGCTTTCAGAAAGGCAGTGGAAACTAGGGATCCTAGTCCCTGACTTCTGAAGTTTCCTAATGGGGAAAAAACTCATACTCAAAGCTTATCGAAAGAGGAAAAAATTACGCTCAAAGCTTACTGAAAGGTTTTTCACATTTTGAAAACATTTCTAAATATAAGAAAAGCCCACTACAGTGCATCAAAAACATAATCGTTACAGAGTTTTCTTTTTTTTTCTTTTTTCTTTTTAACATTACAGGTTTTTCTAAAAATTTTGTTTTACAGTTCAAGCCCCAGTCTTATTCAGAGATCGATTTTAACTTGACTACATCAAGTCTGGTTTATTACTTTAGTTGATCACTTCTTTTTTCCATTACTGTTCTAACAGATTTTAAATGCGAACTTTCAGCTGAGTGGTTCATACAACAGCTCTCTAACTTACGAAGAGGCTGTATTCCTTAAAGTATCAAACAGGTAGTTGTTTAGGACACAGAACATTTTTTCTCATAAGAAAGCCACTTCAAGAGGTGATCAGATTATCTTGGGAGGTTGCGGGCAGGTGGTCATCACTCGGAAAGGACAAAAGGGATATTATGGAGCTCAAGGACTATTCTTTTTTACCTTGATCTAGATATGGATGGTCACAGGGGTCTGTGTGTGTACATTAAATGCAATCAAACAGTGCATTTAAGATTCATGTCCTTTAAGTTATATATCCAAGAACAAATTTTTTAAAAAGATGGTTGGAATCTCAAATCCAAAAACATCCATTTAACTTTTTTGCCTTAATATCACACAACCTACCTAACCTCTCCCTAAAATCAAGCCATTCCTATCTACACTCAGAACTCTTTTTTGCCTCAACATCTGGTTGATGTTTTTCTACAGCAATTAGTCCAAAGAAGAAATTAAGTAACTGTGGACACTAGGTATTAGCTGTATAATTTCAAATGCACTTAAAATACGAGTTAGCTCTAGCCATTGTTGGGATTCCTGCTGTGAACAACAAAAGAGGAGGGAGAACCCAGGTGAACTCTGGGCACAAAGCTGAGGGCTGCCTTTGGATATGCAATAGAACTTTCCATGATGATGGAAGGGTCTGGTACCTGAAGCTACTAGTGACACATAGCTACTGAGACCTTGAGATGTGGCTGGAGAGGAGGGGGACAAAACATAGGAGACTCTTAAATACAGAGAACAAACTGAGGGGTGCTGGAGGGGCTGTGGGGGGGTGCTAAATGGACAAGGGGCATTAAGGAAGACAGTTGTTGGGATGAGCCCTGGGTGTCATTCATAGGGAATGAATCACTGGAATCTACTCCTGAAATCATTATTGCACTACAGGCTAACTAACTTGGATGTAAATTTAAAAATTTTATTAAAAAAGGAAAAAAAAGAAATGTGGCTGAAGCAACTGAGGAATGAGATTTTTCTCATCTCATTTGAATTATCTCTACTCCAGCATGCTGTTGTGGATGGCACAGTACTAGAGAAAACTCAGAGCAAAACTGCACCACGATCCTACCACCATATCTCCTCCCAGAAAATCTACCTGTTTATGGGTAATGTATCCAAAAGGCTTGGTGCATTTATCTCTCCACCCGAGCTATCCAGAGTTAAAAATCTCATAAAGCCAAAATGAAAGTTAACTGTCAGCTTCAAAATCATGTAAGGAGATGTAGATAAAGCAACACTAACAAATCCACAAGATTTTTTTCTACAGCTACATATTTGTCCATGGGGGCTATTTTCGAACTTGAGGAGAATACTGCCACTGTAATGAAGTGTCTCACATTTTCAGTCATACAGTCTCACCCAAACAGTGCAACTTAACAGGATGGCACGGAAAGAGTGAAAGGCTTGTCACCTGGTCAGAGAGTGTAAGTGGAGAAGAATATCCAATCCTACAGCCATAGGTAAAGCAGGATATCTCTGCTGTCAGTTCTAGCACATGAGCCAAAGGCAAGTAGCCAATGTATGTGTCCTTTGGTCTAAAACAAAACAAGAGAAACATATCAGCCGTCTGGAAAAAGGTGTGGTTAAGTAGAGACATCAACAGCCTTCTCATTTCTACACAGACGGAGTTTGGACAATGTCAAACAGGAGATCTCATTGCGAAGAAAGTGGAATGATTCTCTCTTACCCCAGCCCAGGAATCCTCTCACACTGGCCTGTCATTCCAGCTATCAAATTGCTATGGTGCATCATCACTCCCTTGGGCCGGCCGGTAGAACCACTGGTATACATGACAATAGCCATGTCCGAAGGAGTTGGTCTGTTCGGAGGAACACTTGCTAAAGGAACCAAAAAGCACGGTGTTTTCTTCAGTTTAGAAGTTCAATTGCTTATACGAAGAGTTTTTAGATTTTTTTTTGCATAATGATAAAGCACATAAAACAAATGCTCTCTACTGACAACCGACCCCCAAGAAATGGTGATCGAATTTCTGGTTACCTGCAGTGAGAGTTTTGAATGCCACTATGGCCCATTTTCTGGGTGTTGAGCCTAATCCCAGTCTACTCCTGCCTGGCTCAGTGCTGCCCACAGAGCAGTGCTGTGGAAACCCAGCCAGGACTTTGGAGAATCAGGGAGTTAGACTACTGTGTGCAAACTCCTCAGGCCTCAGTTTGCTCACCTTTAAAACGCGATGGCTGGAAACATTAAAAAAATTAAAAAAAAAAAAAGGGGGTGCCTGGGTGGCTTAGTCGGTTAAGCGTCCGACTTTCGCTTCGGTCATGATCTCGCGGTTCGTGGGTTCGAGCCCCGCATCGGGCTCTGTGCTGACTGCCAGCTCAGAGCCTAG